>NC_052152.1:93901179-94215461 GCF_902713615.1 Scyliorhinus canicula | reverse complement strand
GAAATCTATATTGCTTTTGCGGTCGGGGGTCCTGTCCGGTAACATGAACTTGTCCAGTCATTCTGCCACAGTCATGACGGTGACTTGCAAATGCTGTCCTGTGTTTGTTTAGTAGGGCCTTAATTTGTCGGTCGGTGTGGAGTGTAGTCAGGTCGAATGAGTACTCTCCCACTGCGCTAATCCGATTAGCGTAGTCTCCTACTGTGAGGGTGGCTGGGGCTCTGTCTGATCTAGCCATTCGCCAGACACACTGGTTCACTGGGTCGAACGACAAGCTGTGAGCGTTCATAAAATCTATCCCCAGGATGTGTTCTGCCGTCCGGGGAAGATTTACTAGAACTACGGGGTGCCTTGTGCTAATGTTCCCTAGCTGAATTGCTATGGGTGCTGTAATGTGCCCCTGCTGCGAGTGTCCGGTGAACCCGCTAAGTGTAATGGTGGAGGTGGTCGGCCACGTGTCTGAGTGTGCCGTGATCGTGGAGTTAATGGTGGTGCGGGATCCTCCTGTGTCCCACAGTAACTCTATGGGCTTCCCTTTGACTTTCGCTGTGACTACGGGCCTCCCTGATGAGTCCCATAGTGTGTCACAGACCCAAGTGGGGGAGCCCGAACACCGTCAGTTCGTCTCGACCACATTGGTGGGTCCTGACTGTACTGCTACATTGTGGATGGGTTTTGCCTTACTGCGGTTCAGAGTGCCTGTCTGCTGGCCTCTCTGAGATCGCTGGGGTGCATTACACTCTTTAGCCCAATGCCCTAACTGTCCACAGTTATAGCATTCCTGTCCTTTCTGCTGAGGGCTGCTCTTGCCTTCATTTACCCATGCGGGCTTCTGGTGCTCTCTGACTGCTTGGATATCTGCAGCAGCTTGAGCCTCTTCTGGGGATCTAACTTTTCCTTTTGCCTGAAGCGATTGCTCCCAAGCGCGGGACAATCTTTTCAGGACCCATTTTTCGTTATGGGCCTCTTCTGAGGGGTCATAGCTATTGCAAGCGCTCTGCCCTGCTTCTGTTGCGTGTGAGATAATTGTGCGCGTCCACTTAACCATGTTTTCGCGGGTTAAATGCGCTCTATCTAACTGTCCGAAAACTGCGCTGAAATGAATCCACAGCCTTCCTGCGAATGCTGTGGGGTGTTCGGATCTTTTCTGCCTGCACTTATTCAATCCTTCAAGGGGTCACCTCTATTGTACCCGATGGCATCTAAAATGGCAATGTGCATCTCCTCTAGGCTGCCTCCTGCCACGTTCTGTGGGTCGGGGAGGGCTGCTACTACACTCTGGTCTAAACTCAGCACGGTGAGCTTAACCTGCTCTCTCTCATCCAGGCCGTACATGGTAGCCTGCTGTTTTACTTTAGCGAAAAACTGGTGGGGGTCTGCGGTGGGGAGGAACGGAGTGATCTTTTCACAAGCGTCCCTTAGCTGGGTTACTGTTAAAGGGGTGGTGTAAGTTATGTCTGGGGCGCCTTCGGATTCGGCTTTTCTCTGCGTGGTTACGGGATTCATGGGTGCGGTTATGGTCTGAGCTGTGGGGGGTTGGGGTGCCTGTCGTTTCTGCTGAGCTGCGGGCGCACATGTTCCCTGAACATAACGCTGCGCTGTCTCGCTTAATTCCTGCCAATCTGGGGCATTTTCCCCATCTAACTGAGCTCCAAAGGTGCTTTGGAAGCCATTCTGCACCGAAAGCAGAGATTGCAATTCCGCAATCTGTTTCCTGCATTTCGCGTGGTCAACTGTGCTTTGTCTTTGTTCGGTCGTTGCAGCATGGAGTGCTCTCAAAGCTGCTTTGAGATCAGAACATTGCCTCTGCAATGCCTCCACCTGCTTTTCCGATTCCTGTCTTATCAGAACGGCACGTTGCACGTCCTGATAGGCTTTCTCATACTGGGTCTGGGAACTGTTCAGATGAGCTAGACAAGACTGGTGAGCCCTCTTGGCATCATCCACCTCTCTATCCTTCTCTGCCAACTTCCCTTTTAATTCCAGGTTTTCTTTCTCGATGTCCCTGACATCGACCTTACTCATCCTATTCCTCTCTTCTAAATCTGTCCGGAGCGTCCTAATGACCTCCTCTGCGCCTCGCAACTGTGCCAAACAGGACACAATCGCCATCGGCTTGCGTGCTTTACCTAGGTTCTTTTTGTGTATTTGAGAGAGGTTCTCCCACCAAGTATGACCTATACTCCCGGGACCTGTCTCCTCATTTGCACAAAACTCTTTCCAAAGGGGCCATCCCTTTCCTTGTAAATATTTGCGGAGTTCCAGCTCCCACGTGGGACACTGGCCTACCCTGCTACTGCTGCTGGTCGCTGCGACCACAAACTTTGCTGGATCCATCAGACGTTCCATTGCCTGCATGGCCATTTCCTCTGACTCTCTTTTAGTTAATTTGGAACAGGGGGTTGCTGGGGTTGTGTCTCACGAAACGGGTACGGCCTATGCTATGTTCCGTTCACAAAACTGCCGAAAGTTTGTCGCAACAAAAAGCTTTCAGTTTTACCTTACAGCCCTGTTAGTACGCATGCACTAAACACACTTCCGAATTTCGCTTATTATTTTGAACACCTTGAATACTTGTGATCTCTTTCTTTCTCTGCAATTTGGAGCTCTAATTCAAATTTCAGGGTCCTGGACACTGTGGTGTTTCCACTTACAACAGGGTCCCACCAGAGTCGCCACTAAATGTTGCACGTTTTACTATGGTCGTAAAACGCGTTTATTGGAGTGTATTAACACGCCTCCGAGTTCGACGTGTGCTTAACACTACTAGGCTCTGTTCTATGTAATTATTTAGCTCTGGAGTCGCCAGTTGCCGTATAGGCAACGTCACAAGTATTCCAAGGTCAAGTTCAAAGTAATAAAGACGATACACCGATTAGTAAAGTTCAAACGATCAATATTTATTATACAGTTATAATAAATACTCATGCACACACTAAGAGACTAAGCTATAACTAAACTTAAGTGAACAGAATACTTATCTAACAGGAACAGGCAAGGTCAGAGAACGAGGCCTTCGTCCTGGTCTTGTACTGCAGCCTTCAGCAAGCGTTCTGGTACTTGGGAGTCTAGTGGGCTTGGATCGCGTAGGTTTCGCGTAAGAAACTTACGGTTTCGGCGGCTGGTGCTCAACGGCTGGAGTCAGGATGCAAGATGTCAGTCAGAGCCGGAGCACGAGTTTAACAGACCGGGCTCTGTGGGGAATTTGCTTTTATACCCCTCTCTAATGTCCTTGCCCCCTTCTAGGCGGGCTCTACCTTTCGGTACCGATTGGAACGTTTCCAAACGGCTACCTTCGAAATCCTCCAATGCGGGGCTTCCCTCGATGTTGGGGGGTGGTTTCGATATTCGTTACTCTGGTGCCATCCTGTCTGCTCCACCAATTAAGTGCTACATTGAGATGGAAATGTTGCCATTGTGTGTGCCTGGATCTGGGCTGCCTCATCAGAATGTTAAGCGCTTTGCCATTAACACCTTTGGCTTGGATATCTGCACCTGGCCAGAAAACTGGTTTGCTGCTTGCAAAATGCTAATTAGTTGAGAGCAGGCTGTCTGTTCTCACTAAACAGGCTTTCCCTGCTGTCGTCCATTTTAGTTTGGCTCAGTGTCCATTTTGCGTGGCCAGCATGGCAACACCAGGTCTGCCTGTTCCTGGGTCTGCCTGTTCCCGGGTGTGTCTGTCCCGGGTCTGCCTGTCCCTGGGTCTCTCTCTGTTCTGCGTCTGCCTGTCCTGGCTCTACCAGTACAGATCTATCTTTATGTGTTTTGAGGAAGATGTAAAGTATTTGGGTAGACTTAGCGAGTGGGCAAGAACATGGAAGATGGAATATAATGTGGAAAAATGTATGATAACCCACTTTGGTAGAAGGAACAGATATGCAGAGTATTTCCTAAATGGTATGAAATGAACAAGTGGATGTACAAAGGGACATGGGTGAACTTGTCCGTAAGTCACTGAAGGTTAACGTGCAGCAAGCTACTAGGAAGGCTAATGGAATTGCCTTTATTGCAAGAATACAGGAGTAGAGAAATCTTACTTCAATTTTATAGAGGCTGAATTATACCTCACCTGTTGTATTGGTTCCCTTATTTCAGAAAGGATATTATTGCCATATAGGGAGTGCAACAAAGGTTCCCCAGATTTGATCTGGGGATGATGGGACCATTTTATGCAGAGAGATTGAGCAAACTGAGCCTGTATTCTCTAGAGTTTCGAAGATTGAGATGTGACCTAATTTAAACCTCCAAAATACCTAAAGGAATAAAGAGGGTGGAAACAGGTAAGGTGTTTCCCCTGATTGGGGAGTCTAGAACCATGGGACACAATTTCAACTTAGGACCAGGATGACGAGAAATTTATTCTCGTCTAGGCATGATCTAGCAGAAAGGCTTTTAAGTGTAATTTGTGGCATATTTTGCTGGGTGTTTCTCCCCGGCTCTGTCGCTGAGTTCCCACCCCTATCTAACCACAGTTAATCACTTTTTTGACCCTGGGAATTTTCTCACTGGGCTAGCCCACACTGGAGAACTGAACTTGCAGGCCAGACTGGCTCCTCAGAGATAAGGCCGCCATTTTGAAAGGGTCCCCTGATCTCTAAGTGAGTTTGTGGGTCCCCCACACCTCTCACCCATGAGCAATGTCACCCCCCACACACACATGGGCATTACCCACAACCCCCAAGTGATGGCACCCTGCTCTGGGGTCGCTGAAGGCAGCCTCTTTTAGGCCTTCCCAAACACCCTTCTGCGGCCTCCCCCTTGCACGACCCCTGCCCTTCACCACGCCCAACCTTCCAGAGCCGCCTTCATATCCACCCTGCACCCCTCCTACCCTTCATACCCCCCTCTTTTCATGGGCATGGTCCCGATCAAGTCCTGACCCTTGGCAGTGCTCCTGCCAACTTTACAGTGCCACCCAGACACCTTTGCAATGCCAGGTGACAATGTGACAGTGTCAAGGTGCCCACGTTCAAGGAGGAGGGCCAGGGGGCCACACTGTCCGGGTTCTGACCACCGCCACCTCCCCCCCCCCCCCCCCCCCCCCCACCACCACCACCCTGTGTGCCATTTCACTGAACGGCGCTTGGCTGGGATCCCCCTGGGCAAGCCAGTAGATGCCAGGAGCCCATTGGATCCCGGGTCAGCATGCCTAAGCTGGTTTCAAACCTACTTAGGCTTGTGAGGCTTGGTCCCACCCATTGAGGGCGGTATCCTGATCGTGAGATCGTCCCAGGCGTACTGGCTGTCGGGAAGCCTGCAGGAGTCCTCTCCTGGCATCTACCGGCCATGTCGCATCCCCACTTAGACGCAATACAGCCACTATAACAGGCCCTCAATTAGTTACTGATCCGAAAATGTTTAACAGCTTGTACCCTTTCAGATAATAATAATAATAATCACGGCAGCACGGTAGCATGGTGGTTAGCATAAATGCTTCACAGCTCCAGGGTCCCAGGTTCAATTCCCGGCTGGGTCACTGTCTGTGCGGAGTCTGCACGTTCTCCCCGTGTGTGCGTGGGTTTCCTCCGGGTGCTCCGGTTTCCTCCCACAGTCCAAAGATGTGCGGGTTAGGTGGATTGGCCATGCTAAATTGCCCGTAGTGTCCTAAAAAGTAAGGTTAAGGGGGGGGTTGTTGGGTTACGGGTATAGGGTGGATACGTGGGTTTGAGTAGGGTGATCATGGCTCGGCACAACATCGAGGGCCGAAGGGCCTGTTCTGTGCTGTACTGTTCTATGTTCTACGTTCTACTTATTGTCATAAATAGGCTTCAATGAAGTTACTGTGAAAAGCCCCTAGTGGCCACATTCCGGCACCTGTTTGATGCGTTTAGGAATCAAACTAGAAGGAGATTCCCGGCTCCCAGCCATTTTACCAGTTAAAAGAAGTCTCCTCTATCATTGCATGCTTCAGAACAAGCTATTGAAAGCCAAACAACTTCCAGAGTTACATACATTTCCCTGCTTTATCTAATCATCACCTGTCGCAGGTTGGGAAAAGGCAGAGTCAGCCATTCACCGATTATTTCTCTTCAGATGTTACTGCTGATACTGCTGTTTTCTTTATCTACCATTACTTTTCCCCATTTGATCATATGTTTCTCCAACACAATTGCACATGCCTGCAATTCCACCTTTCATTACTTACCTCTTAAGTAAAATATCATGGCGCAAGATTATGCCGGCCGTTCTGCACATGCGTGAACTTGGCCAGCCCTTCGGCGCCGGCTGGAGAGGTGCCAACCCCTCTGGCGTCCACCCAGCCCCCCAAAATGCGGAGAATTCCTCACTTTCGTGGGCTGTTGATGCCGGAGTGGTTGGCGCCGGTTTTCACGCCGGCGTGGGGACTTAGTCCCCAGAAGAGAGAATCCCGCCCCATGTTTTGTTTTCACAAAAGAATCCAGCTGTTTCTGCCCTCTCTTCAAATCATATGATATGTAAGAGCTGGAGTTAAAGCACTTAGTTGGCACAGTAACCATGGTAAACAGGGGATTTGACTGTCAGGTTGAAGAAAGAAAACCTTATGTACCCCCATAGATTTTTATAAGAAGCTATTTTATGCCAAAATGTCTGTTTTTGAACCACTTTAAATTCCCTGCCCACTGCATAGAAATAAATTGACAGGGAACAGGAAAATTATTGCCAAGTCAAATGCACCTCACCCAGGAGCTCACGGTGATGCCCTAACACTACTAAGGGGGAGGGAACGCTTTTGTGGCTGAAAGCATATTAAGCTGGCAGTGATTATAGGGCATTAGCCAGGCCTGCACGGTCCAATATTGTAGTTCACATGCTGAAATCAGCGTGATACACAGATGTTACAATCTGTCAACTCTACATGCTTTCAGTACATGCATGGCACACACATGCTAGAACCATTCCATGCATGATGCACTGCAGGGGTCAAGCAGAAAGTGGCTGGAAGTCATCTTACTGACATTTTGGAAGTTCTGGCTTCTTCTGCACTATGGAGTCAAAATTTCATGGTCTGTGAGTTTCTGCTGGCATATGAGTGTTTGGAATTTGCAACTGGAAATAACTGATGTCATTGAACCCAAAAATGATATCTACATCAGACAATACATTTATCAAGCTCTTTCACTGTTTAAAGAATTACAGCATCTGTTACTTTATCTAGCAACAAGTGTGCTTCTGACATTGTTTTTCAAAGTGTCTTATTCAGATATGTCAAGCTTCAGTTCTCAATCTGACTATAAACCTCCTCATGTTTGAAGAGTTAGTCCCCAAAAATGTTACCAGAAATAAATATTAATCGGGTAAAATTCAGTTTATGAATGGCTGACCTCCTAGTCTTTGTTACATAAATATCTGGATTTATTATTCATGGTATTATTTAATTTCATTTTCTATTAGACACATTTGTGCACACATATTGAATTAATCTTCTTGAGTCCATTGTGGCAGAAGTTTATCTGTGCAGCAATGTGTTCTCAATCTGTTTGAAATGTTATCGGAGGCGCTCCACAGCGAGGCATATTTTAACAGAAGTCCATTTGCTCTTTGTGGATTGCACTGTCAATCTGCATTTATGTATCTTCCCACTCACTGTTCTATTAGATCAGCACAAGCCGCACTCAAATAAATGCACCTAGTTTATTCTTAAAACAGATAAAGCAAAAGGTGGTGGACAAGGGGCTGTTCACAGAGCCCTCTAGTAGCCTTGAGTTTTTTCAGTAGTGTTTCTTATTGAAGAGTCTGAGGCAAAAATATGTTTTAAAAATGTATCAAGTGTTTATCATAACTCATCAATCAGTTCTCATAAGTACACTTGAGGTTTCAATTCATGCCATCTCAGTTTGGTGGTGAGCTAAAAAGCCACTCCGGTAAAGGTATTAAGATATTTTATAATGTAAACCACCATGGCGACCTTTGTCGCATACACACACAGTAAAATAGAAAGCGTACTGCTTATGCGAACTTTATTGGCATCCATGGCTGGAACTGAATTTTGTCACGGTGGTCTTGAAATCTCATTGAAGCCGATTTGGACTGTAATTTCTGGGGTTGTACTATTTTAAAAAACATTCAGCGGGATTCTCCATTGCCTGACGCCGAAATCAGGAATGGCAATCGGGCAGAGAATACCTCCCGAGGCAGAAATCGTGGCAGGCGGCGGCCCGTGATGCTCCGCCCCCTCCTAATCGGCGTCATCAAGACGCGTGCACGCAGTCGTAACCCCATTTGAATATCATTATCGGGCCCACCCGCGATGCTCTGCCTCCGATGGGCCGAGTTCCTGACAGCACGCGCCACCTGCGGTCTCAGTGGTCGTGAGCCTGGCGTGGCGGCTGTGGAGAGAGGGAAAGGGTGTGTGGACAGTGTCCATACTCTGCCGAGAGCTGTGTCGCTGGCCGAATGGCTTCTGCCAGGGCTGGGGGAGTAGTGGGAGGTGGCCAGGAGGTGGCCTGTGTGGTCGGGTTGGACAGGTATGTGGTCCAGCACAACCGGCGCCATCTTTTCGGGTGCGACCAATGCGTGAGTGGGGGGTGTAGTTGTACGCGCAGCTGCTGCTTGTCAGCCCTGCGCATGTCCAGAACAGACCCGGCGATTCTCCCACCATTTTTCACTAATTCCGTGGGTGATTCACGCGGCTCTGGTGCTGGCCCCTCACCGGTAGCGGAATTGGTGCGGGTATGGCGGTGATTCATCCGTCGTGAAACTCCACGGATCTTCCGTTGGCGTCAGCATTGGAAGCAGGAATGGAGAATCCAGCCCATTATCTGTCTTTTTAAAAATCAATAATATTTTCACTTAAGGTTCCTTCTGATGGAAATTCTCTATCTCGGTACTGGTTTGCAAACTGTAATAGAGATAGTGTAGCCACCGAAGTTGGCCATTCCCTAAATACAAAATGGAGGAACGCAAAGCTTACAGGTTAAAATGGACAATGTTTACAGCACAAGCAGGCTGCACCAAGCCAATGTGTACTCTGTCTGCTAAGAGAGCAGACAGCACCAAAATGAACATTCCACATACTAATGAGGCAATCTCCGGGATAGTTAACATAGCAATGGAACAATCCCAGGGACAATGGACACAAATGGGGAAGTGATTGCAACAGTGTATGAGAAACCAGACACTCCGGCACCAGCGGGGTCCGAAAACAAAGCACCTGAAAGCCCGCCCAGTAGCCAAGATACAGCCTCAGTATTGGGGGGATTCAAACATATCGATTGGGAAGAGACCCAATCGATTCCCAGCAGGAAAAGGGTCTGCCCAAAAGGGCGCGAAGCCCTGGGACCTATAAAAGACAGGTCCCACACATAGTTCGTTCTTCTTAACCAGCCCTCCTCTCTGGACCAGCATTTCGACCAGTTTTGCCAAGAAGACCTTGAACGAGAGAGAGGAAAGGTTTGGGACAGCAGCCGCCAGCAAGTAAGTCTCACAACGATCGCTACCAGAGATAGACACTCCTGACCCCTTTTAACCCGTACCAACCTGAAGTCTGCAGACCAGAGCAGAACAAGAGGCCTGTCCCCTGATCTGGCAGTTCCCTTTGAGATAGGTATTGGTGTATTTAGTGGTAGGAATAGTTTAATCCTCTTAGCGTGTGCATGGGTAGTATTATAATTGTATTATAATAAACTCAGTTGTTTGAACTTACTAATTGGTGTATGGTTTTATTGCTTTGAACTTGACTTTGAAGCTTGTGGTGGTATCTTAATGATACCTGGCCACTCCAGAGCTAAGTAACGAAACAGAGGCAAATTGAGTGTTAAGCACACTCACCCAGAACGAGCAACAATAGGGGGCGGGATTCTCTGTCCCACCAGCCCCATTTTCCGTTGCGGCGCACCCCTGCCGGCCGGATCTTTCATTTCGGTAGCCGGCCAATGGGGTTTCCTATTGTGGCCATCCCACGCCATCAGGAGAATCCTGCCGAGAGTCTTGAACTTGAGAGACAGGGAGGAAAGTGTTACTGTTCCATTAACAGACCGCTTCCAGACTCCTGGTTTAGCAACTTGGGTGTTGTAATAGAAGATATTTCAAAATGGATAATCTAGTCACATAGAACATAGAACAGTATAGCACAGAACAGGCCCTTCGGCCCTCGATATTGTGCCGAGCAATGATCACCCTACTCAAACCCACGTATCCACCCTATACCCGTAACCCAACAACCCCCCCCCCCCCCTTAACCTTACTTTTTAGGACACTACGGGCAATTTAGCATGGCCAATCCACCTAACCCACACATCTTTGGACTGTGGGAGGAAACCGGAGCACCCGGAGGAAATCCACGCACACACGGGGAGGACGTGCAGACTCCACACAGACAGTGACCCAGCTGGGAATCGAACCTGGGACCCTGGAGCTGTGAAGCATTTATGCTAACCACCATGCTACCGTGCTGCCCCATGACCTCTCTCCCATAGTGATTTCAAAACGTAATTGATTAACTCATGTCTGGACAGATCATGGCTATCGTCTTGTGACCGAGGTTAACTCTTGAATGATCCATCCTCCACCGTGGTAAGATTGGAAGGCCAATCAGTAAACATTCTGGGCTGGATTGTCCAAGTGCCGATGCCGAAATCGCATTTGGCGATTGGCCAGAGAATCCGTTTTAACGGCAAAATCGGGGGCAGTGCCGTTTTTTGGATGCTCCGCTTCCTCAAAAAAGGCATGAAAGCTGAGTACGCCATTGGGGCAGCCTCAGGACATCACCTGAAGCCCACTCCCGATGCTCTGCGGATAAACAGCTAGTTGTTAGCTAAAATGGTTTGGTTCGCCTGGTTAGATTCTATGAGTAAATGTTGTTGGTTCCTGGATTTAAGTATCAACCATTCCAGTTCATAAATCTGGATTTGTTCCACAAACATTGTGAAAAACGAAACCACAGGAGTGATAACACTGACGAATAAGGTATATTTTACGTTAAAACACACTTTAATTTAAAAATTCTTTTTTTTTTATAAATTTAGATTACCCAATTATGTTTTCCAATTAAGAGGCAATTTAGCGTGGCCAATCCACCTACTCTGCACATTTTTGGGTTGTGAGGGTGAAACCCACGCAGACACGGGGAGAATGTGCGAACTCCACACGGACAGTGACCCAGAGCCGGGATCGAACCTGGGACCTCAGCGCCGTTAGGCAGCTGTGCTAACCACTAGGCCACCGTGCTGCTTTACAGTGATAGCTTTCGAATTAACAGTTAAAGCAGCTCATAAATAAAAGGGGGGACATTTTGTAACTCCTTATCTACACCTGCCACAGTATATTCCAATTAAGCAACCCTATACAGTTCAAGTGCTACTTATAAATAAAGTTAACAGTGAGGGTTACTTGCTTGTCTGTGCAGACATTTGGTGAGAGAACCTTTCAGGAACAACCTCAAAATTCTACTATTTTGTCAGATTAAAATCCGATGGCAAACTGCAAAGCTACAGAGTTGGCTTCTCCCACTAAGATGGCCCATGACCTGCTTAGCTATGAGTAAACACAATCCCTCATAAATTATCTACACCCCAGCGAACCTCCTAAACGTAAACAATATTCATTAGTAATCTATTTTAAACAAGCAATTGGTTCGAATGAATGAATGCTTCACATCGGGAGCAGAGTGGGAGAAAAGCAGTGTTCCAATTGGGGGTAAATAACTGACAAGTAACATCACAGGAAGACCTTAACCTGATTGGCTAACAGGGAATCTGTGCTAAATTTGAAAATCCTTTTTAAGTTACTGATTATAAGTTGCTTTCAGGTCAAGGTAATAAGGGGAGATTTAAAAACCAGTTGAAAATTTCAAAACAAAACAAATTAAAAACGAATTAAATAAAGGAAGGACGGAGCGCCTGTTGATGTGTTGTACCTGCATGATGTGGGAGCTGGTGAACCCCATTGTGGTTCCTAGTGTTGTGGGAACCACTATGTCTGTAGTAAGTGTTGGCTGCTTGAGGAACTCCGGCTCAGGTTTGATGAGCTGGAGACTGAGCTTCGGACCCTGCAACACATCCGGGAGGGGGAGAGGTACCTGGACACTGCGTTCCAGGAGGCAGTCACACCGCTTGGACTAACTGCCTTGAATACAGCCAGTGGTCAGGGACAGGAGGGTGTGGCTGTGAGTGAGGTAGGCAGAGGGTTCCAGGAGATAGGGTTGAAGGAGTCTCATCCCTTGTCCTTGTCCAACAGGTTTGTGATTCTTACTCCCTGTGTAGATGGGAACGGGAACTACATGGTCACAGAGAACAGTGCCTATGCCCCTAATTATACCATCCCAGTTACGACTGCACTTCTCTTCTCTCCCCTCACTTGAACGGCTACTTGTATCACTGTGCTGTGGTCAGTTTACTCATCCTCCATGTTACCAGTGGGGAACACAGAAATGGCAGAGATGCTAAATCAATATTTTGTCCCAGTTTTCACGGTTGAGGACACGAGGACCATTCCTATAGGAATGGGAAATTCAGAAGTAATAGAAAGGGTGGAACTTGGTACAATCAGCATCAATAGAGAAATGGTACTGAACAAACACTTGGGGTTGAGGGCAAAGTCCTCAGGGCCTGATGGCCTACATCCTAGGGTATTAAAGGAAGTGGCAGCAGAGATAGTGGATCAATGAGTTATAATATTCCAAAATTCCCTGGACATGGGAAAGGGTCCAGTGGATTGAAAACTCGCTAATGTAATGCCCTTATTCAAAAAGGGAGGGAGGCAGAACGTAGGAAATCACAGACCAGTTAGTTTAACATCTGTTATCGGGAAATTGTTAGAATCTATTATTAAGGAAGTAATATCAAGACATTTGGAAAGTCAAAAGACATTCCATAAGATTCAGCAGGGTTAATGAAAGGCAAACCATGTTTGACTAATTTGCTAGGGTTCTTAGAAGATGTAGCAAGCCAAGTGGATAATGGGGATCCTGTAGATATAGTATATCTAGACTGCAAGAAGTAATTTGATAAGGTTCCGCACAGAAGGTTAAAATGCAAGGTAAGATCACATGGTGTTAGATGTAATTTATTGGCTTGGATAGAGGACTGGCTGATGGACAGAAGACAGAGAGTCAGGCTGAATGCATCTTTTTCTAGATGGCAAGATGACAGGGATTAGTACTGGGTCCTTT
Source organism: Scyliorhinus canicula (assembly GCF_902713615.1). Classification (NCBI taxonomy): domain Eukaryota; kingdom Metazoa; phylum Chordata; class Chondrichthyes; order Carcharhiniformes; family Scyliorhinidae; genus Scyliorhinus; species Scyliorhinus canicula. The sequence goes on along the minus strand of NC_052152.1, from coordinate 94,202,374 downwards.
ATCGTTTGTAGTATACATTAATGGCTTGGATGTGAATGTAGGAGGTAGGATACATAAATTTGCAGATGATGCAAAAATTGGTGGTGTGATAAATAGTGAGGAGCAAGGCCTTAGATTACAGGATGATATGAACCGAATGGTGAGATGGGCAGATGAGGCAGCACAGTGGTGCAGTGGTTAGCACAGCTGCCTCACAGCGCCAAGGTCCCAGATTCAATCCCGGCTCTGGGTCACTGTCCACGTGGAGTTTGCACATTCTCCCCGTGTCTGTGTGGGTTTCGCCCCCACAACCCGAAACGTTGTGCAAGTTAGGTAGATTGGCCACGCTAAATTGCCCCTTAATTGGGAAAAATGAATTTGGTACTCTAAATTTAAAAAATATATATAGATGGGGCAGGAGAGTGGCAAATGGAATTTAACCGTGAAAGGTGTGAGGTAATGCATTTTGGGAGGTCTAGCAAGGTAAGGGGATATACAATAAATGGTCAGAGGATCAAAGGGGCTTTTGAGTGTATGTTCACAGATCACTAAAGACAGCAAGGCAGATCGATAAGATGGTTAAGAAGGCCTGTGGAATTGTTGCCCTTTTTAAAAAAAAAACATTTTATTAAGGCATTTATGGTTTTATAACAATAAATGACACCAATACAAATGTAAACATAGTTTAGTGCTTAACCTATCCCTCCGTCTCCCACTGTTCCTGCCTACTCTAAACACAAGATAGTCTAACTCCTCCCTACCCCCCCCCCCCCCCCCCCCCCCCCCACTTACCTCCCCTTTATTGAATCTGCTGACAGTTTAGTTTTCTCCAAAGAAGTCGATAAATGGCTGCCACCTCCGAACGAACCCTAACATTGATCCTATCAGGGCAAACTTGCCTAAGAAGCCAAGCCATATTGCTAACCCAAACCCCTGATTTTGGGGGCTTCGAGTCCCTCCATGCTAGCAATATCCGTCTCCGGGCTACCAAGGAGGCAAAGGCCAAAACGTCAGCCTCTCTTGCCCCCTGGACCCCCGACACTTCAAAAATCGCCACCTCTGGACTCAGTGGCACCCTCATTTTTAGCACCGTGGGCATGACATCCGCAGCACGGTAGCATTGTGGATAGCACAATCGCTTCACAGCTCCAGGGTCCCAGGTTCGATTCTGGCTTGGGTCACTGTCTGTGCGGAGTCTGCACATCCTCCCCGTGTGTGCGTGGGTTTCCTCCGGGTGCTCCGGTTTCCTCCCACAGTCCAAAGATGTGCAGGTTAGGTGTATTGGCCATGATAAATTGCCCTTAGTGTCCAAAATTGCCCTTAGTGTTGGGTGGGGTTACTGGTTTATGGGGATAGGGTGGAGGTGTTGACCTTGGGTAGGGCGCTCTTTCCAAGAGCCGGTGCAGACCCGATGGCCCGAATGGCCTCCTTCTGCACTGTAAATTCTATATATATGTGAAATCCCTGCCAGTATCCCCTAAGCTTTGGGCATGCCCAAAACAGGTGGACATGGTTTGCTGGCCCTCCCGTGCACTTCACACACCTGTCCTCCACCCCAGAAAACCTGCTCATCCGGGCCACGGTCATGTGTACCCGGTGAACCACATTGAATTGTATCAGGCTGAGCCTGGCGCATGATGAAGACGTGTTGACTTTGCTCAGAGCATCCTCCCTCTCCCTCCCGTCCCAGCCCATCTTCCCATTTACGCTTTAGCTCACCTATCTGAGTTTCCTCCCAGTTCATGAGTTCTTTATAGATATCCAAACTTTCCCCCTCCCCCACCCCCGTTCTAGAAACTACCTTGTCCTCTATACCCTGTGTCGGTAGAAGCGGAAAGGTCGAAACCTGCCTTCGCACAAAATCCCTTATCTGCAGATATCGAAAACCATTCCCTCTCGGCAATTCAAACTCCTCCTCCAAATCCTCTAAACATGGAAAGTGCCCATCAATAAATAGATCCCCCAACCTCTCAATCGCTGCTCTCTGCCACTTCCGGAACCCTCCCATCCAGCCTCCCCGGGACAAACCGGTGGTTGCCACAAATTGGAGCCCACGCAGACGCTCCCTCCATTCCCTCTCAGAGCCGCCACTGCCACTGGACTTGTGGAGCACCGGGCCGGCGAGAACGGCAGAAGAGCCTTTAACAATATCCTCAAACTTGTGCCCTGACATGAGGCCGCCTCTACCCGTTTCCACACTGACACACCCCCTGTACGGTCTGTACTCTCTCCGTCAGTGACAACGGGAGCATGTCCCAACTCCGAAAGTCCTCTTTCATTTGTTCAACTATCCGGGTCAAATCCTCTACCTTCTCCTGTAGCCTTTTCTGGTGGTCCCTCATCAGATCTGTTTCCACGACCATCGAGGATAGCTGGTCCTCATGCTCAGCCACCTTCTCTTCCACCTTCTGGATCGCCAGTCCCTGGGCTTCCAATCTTTGTTCCACCCGATCAATCCCCTTCTTAATCGGGTCCAGGTACTCCTGTCTTTGCTTGGCGAAGCTCTCCTGAAGGAATTTCACCAGCTGCTCCGTTGACCACTGGGCCGGCAATCTCAGCTCCTGAGCCTCTGCCATGTTTTCCTGTGCTGCAGGCTCCACTCTCTTCTTTACCCAACAGTCTCTTCTTTGCAGACCGACTCCATAAACTGGTGGGGGCTTCCTCCTCCCTACCTTCCCAGTCTCCATGTTTTCCAATCAAAGCCCCCATAAGTCGGGGGAAAGGTCCCAAAAGTCCACCACGAACGGGAGCTACCAAATAAGTGACCTCTCACTCGATGGCCACCACCGGAAGTCAAGGAATTGTTGCCTTAATCAACCAAAGCATTGACTATAAGAGCAAGGAGATTATGCTTGAGCTGTATAAAATGCTGGTTGGGCCCCAGCTGGAGAACTGTGTGAAGCTCTGGTCACCACACTATAGATAGGAAGTGATTGCACTGGAGAGGGTGCAGAGGAGATTCACGAGGATGTTGCCTGGGATGGATCATTTCAGCTATCAAGAGAGACTGGATAGGCTGGGGTTGTTTTCCCTGGATCAGAAACGCTTAGGGGACCCCGGAGGCCGCCCACGGAGCTGGGTCCCGCCGGTAGGGACCTACCTTGATTTATGCCGGCAGGACCCGGCAAAATCAGGTGGGAACTCGGCCCATCACGGGCCGGAGAATTCGGGCGGCCCCGGGACCCATTGAGTCATGCCGGTCCCCGCCATTTTCCGAGGTGGCGGCACGATTCAGGCCGCGGTGGCTTTTGGGTGGTGGGAGAATTCAGAGACTGGCGGGGACGGGATTCACGCCAACCCCCGGTGATTCTCCGACCCGGCGGGGGGGCTGGGGGGGGGGGGGGGGGTCAGAGAATCCCACCCAAGGTAAGGGGCAGGAGGTTTAGAGGAGATATGAGGAAAACCTTTTGCACCCAGAGGATGGTTGGAATCAGGAATTCACTGCCTGAAAAGGTGGCAGAGGTGAAAACTCTCAAAACTATTAAGAAGTATATAAATGAGCACTTGAAATGCAGTAGCATACAAGACTACGGACCAAATGCTGGAAAATGGGATTAGAATAGTTCGGTACTTGATGGTCGGTATGGACGTCATGGGCCAAAGGGCCTTTCTAGTGTTGTAAAGCTCTGTTGGAGGGATTCTCCGTTGGCTGACGGCGAAATCGCAAAACATGATTGGGCGGAAAATCAGTTCCGATGCCAAAATGTAGGCCGGCGCCAATCTGACGCCAAATCGCAATTGCCCGTCACCTCAACAGCACCATCAATGCGGTGCGGAATGCATGTACAGTAAACACCAGCATTAGTGGGCTCGACCCGGTATTCTCTGGGGCCTCCGTAATTCTCCACCTCCAATGGGACAAGTTCCCAATGGCACAGTTTACATGTGCCTTTAAAAATCATGAAACTGGCGTTGAGGCTGAAGATGGAGAGAAAGAGAGAAGGTAGGACACAGTGGCGAGACTATGGCCTGACGGGCCAGACAGTGGCTAGGGGGGTCCCTGCCAGAGCTGGGGGAGGGGGCGGCTGACAGGGGAACAGGCCGAAATGCCGGGGTGACCAGCTCATGGGACTGGGGCAGTGGCCCGTCATGGACCGCCATTGCCGCAACCTGCAAGGCAGACATCTTACTGCACACCCCACTGATCACCCACCTTTGCCCCTGGTTCTGCAGAGTGGCACCGGCCATATGAGTGCCCCCACCCCCCAACCCCCACACCCAACCCTCCACCATACCCCCTTACTTGGCTGCCAGCAGCGCACACAAGGCATTGCCCACAGTAGCCCCTATAAGGGACCCACGCTTGGGGCTGCGGAGCATACTGCTGGCAACGGAAGCGCCAGCTGACAGTACCGCCCAGGACCTGAAGCCCCCTCGGTGCCAGCCACTGATGGGGCCGGGGTGCGGAGGTCGGAAGTGGACATGGTGGGGGAGGGCAGAGCCCGCAGTGCCACCCAGGGCCACCATGTAGCCTGTTGGACCTGGTTGGGCACGGGGGTACGCATCATGCTAACCTGTTGGCTTTTCACCCCCTGCAGACAATGGATATTGGAATGCAACCAGCAATAGTGGCCTTCCTGCTAGTCGCCGCAGCCCTGGGGGATGCCCTGCGGCTCTATGAGTGATTGCTGCTCAAGGGGGAGGAAGCTGCAGCGCTGGTGCGAGCAGCAGAGGAACAGGAGGCAGCTGCCCAGGATGGAGAGCCGGCTGCCCAACAGGCTGAGGAGGAGGAGGAAGTGCAAAGGAGGCGCCGTATGAAGCCTTGTGTGTACGGACAGCGCCTGACATTTGAGGACCTGCTGGACCAGTCATGCCGTCGAAGACTCCAGCCGAGGAAGGAGATAGTGTGACATATCTGTCAGAACATAGCTCATCTGACACCGTGGGGGTATGGTGGACAACACCCGCTCCCGGTGGCCAGCAAGGTGACAGGCACCAAGTGGGGACCTGTCAACACTTCAACAGCCAACAGCCCACACAACACTTCAATGTGGACCGAGCCCACCAGGATTCCCGAGCAGCGGGGTTCGCTGCCATCAAGAGGATGCCTCGGGTCCAGGGGGTGATCAAGGGGATGCATGTGCCCCTACGAACACCTGCAGATGATATGTTGCTCTACATAAACCAAAATGGGTTCCACTCAATGAACGTGCAGCTGATATGTGACCATCAACTGTGCACCATGCGCCCGATACCTGGGCAGTTGGCACACTCGACGATTCCTGATATGTTCATGACTCACCCCCCCCGGGGAGTTTGTCTCCTGGGCGATACGGGTTATTCACTGCGGTTGTGGCTGATGACACCTATCAGGAGGCTACAGACCAACATGGAGACCCGCTTCAATGACGCCCATACACCAACCAGGACTGTGATCAAGCGGTGCTTCGGTCTCCGGAAGATGCGGTTCAGGTGCCTGGATCACTCTGGAGAGGCCCTCCAGTACGATGCTGAGAGGGTAACCTGCATGCGTCCTCCACAACATTGTGCAGGAGAGGGATGAAGTGCTGAAGGAGGATGAGGAATGGCAGGCCTCGTCCGATAAGGAGCATACGGGGGAGGGGGATGATGGGCAGGACATGGAGCCCAGGCAGGCAAGGGAGGCCGCACAACGTATGCGTCAGGGCCAACGCACACAGGACGCTCTGATCGCCTCCAGGTTCACAAACTAGGTGGGGGGGGGACCTGGCCAAGGGCATGGACACCACATCCCACGCCCATAAGCCCACCTCCCCCACAGCCACCCTCTCATCTGCAACCCCCTTGGTACATACATACCTGCCGCACTCCAGGATGCGGGCCCTCGGTTGGCTTTAATACCAGGTCTGGTCCATGGGATGGAGGATGATGACAATCCACTCTGCGATGGGTTCTGGTGCTCCACATTGTTTGAAAATGTCTGATCCCTGTCCACAGTAGCAATTTCCACCGTACAGTTGGGTGATCCCTGCATTCAAGCTGGCCATTTCATCGCACGGTCCCATTGGATCTCTGGGTTGACGGTGGTGGGGGCGGTCGGGGATGGAGCGGTGGGGGGGGAGCCCAGACCACCCACAATGTCCACCCATTTGCCCCCCTCTCTCTGGCCAGCCCAGACCAGCCCACCCCTCACACCCATCTGACAGAGCACTGAGGCAGGTTGTAACAGTGTGAACAGGTGTTTAATGTGACAACATATATACAGATTTGTGCCCTGGCCCCTATAACTAAACTGTGGCCTGCACCCATACCAACTTAACTAGAGTCTTACTTTCTGGCCTTACAGGCCCTAACACTACATTAAGGTCATTCCCCAGGCAGTACAGAAGATGTGGAAGTGGCATGCTGTGATTCTCGCCCTGCAACCTGGATCCCCATTGGCGGGCGTCTTCTGGAGCGACCTGGCCTGGATGGGCCCGGCTGCTGCTCCGACATCCAAGATGGCATGGTGCCACCCTGTTCTGCCCGCTACTCACCAGATGCACCAAGGACAGGAGGCGGGGGGAGAGTCTGAGTTGCTGTGATGTTCCTGTACCTCCCCTGCGGGAGTCACTGGCCCGGCCCCATCACCTCCTCCTCCCTTGGGGTGCCCGATGGCCCCTTGGCTACTCCATGGGATGGGGGTGCAAGCGGAGCTATCCCCTGAAGCTCCCCTGTCACCTGGCGCTGCCAGTCCTGGATGCCCACTCTGGTCTTGAACAGGGTCTGCATGTTTGCGGCCATGGAGCACAGGGAGTGGACCACCTCAGTCTTGGTCTGCGCCACATCACCCATTGATTGTGCCACCACCTTCTAGGTTTGTATCACATCAGCCAGTAACTGCGTTATCTCCTTCTGGGACTGGGCCACTTCCCTCTGTGTCACTTCAGCCAGTGCCTGTGCAATGTCGCCGACGTTTCCAACCATCGCCTGCTCTGATTGGTCCACACTCAGAAGCACCGCTGCGATATCCAGGTGGCTCTGGCACATGGTTGCCTGTGAGGCGGAAACCCTGTCCTGGGCCTCAGCCAGTGCCTGCACAGAATGCCCCGGGCCTTGGACCTGCTAATCCATAGCCAAAACTGTCGCCCCCAATGCTTCAACCGCGGCGTCACCTTGCATGTTGGCCTGTGTAGCACACATGGTCGGCACTACCTCCTGTTCCTGCACGGGTTGGACACCTCCAACTGCACCTGCCGGTGCTGGGTGATCACCGACAACCCCTCATGCAGTCCCTGGCTCTACAACTTTATTTCCACAATCGATGGGACCACCCTGAAACCCGAAACCCATCTGGATGACGGTCCCTGGGATCGGCCCACCCTCTGGCCGTCCCCCTCCTCGGATGTTCCTACCTCCACCTGCTGTGCCGGATCAGTTGTGTCCAGAGTGTCCCAGGTGTTTCTTCACTAAAGTGTCCAACCGAGGTGAGTGTCTCAGGAATGCTGGAGGATGTTGGAGGCAGCTGTGACGGGAGGCCAGTGTCATCCCCAGACTGGTGCTCTGGGGTGTCCTGCATCTCGGGTACAGGCCTGGCATCCGAGCTGCTCTCAGCATCGCTGTTGGGCTCACGGGTGGGCTCCAGCTGTGGCACTGGTTGGGGGCGGGAGATGCCAGATGGACCCAGCCCATCACCAGCAGGTCCTGCAAGACACAAGACATTATTAGACTGCTGGCCAGGGGGAAGTGCGGGTGGTGGGGGTGAGAGTTGTGTAGAGGTGAAAGTTGGGATGAGGGTGATGTCGGGCTCGTGGTGGTGTGGGGGTGAGGGTGAGTGTTGTGTGGGAGAGAAGGTTGTGGGTCATGGTGAGGCTGGTGTGGAGGTGAGGGTGGTGGTGGGGGAGGGTGGTGGTGGGGGAGGGTGGTGTGGGGGTGAGGGTGGTGGGGGGTGGGTGGTGGTGGGGTAGGGTGGTGTGGGGGTGAGGGTGATGGGGGGAGGGTGGTGGTGGGGGAAAGTGGTGTGGGGATGAGGGTGGTGGTGGGGGAGGGTGGTGTGGGGTTGAGGGTGGTGGGGGGAGGGTGGTGTGGGGGTGAGGGTGGTGGGGGAGGGTGGTGTAGGGGTGAGGGTGGTGGAGGGGTGAGGGTGGTGGGGGGTGAGGGTGGTGGTGGGGGAATGTGGTGTGGGGATGAGGGTGGTGGTGGGGGAGGGTGGTGTGGGGTTGAGGGTGGTGGGGGGAGGGTGGTGTGGGGGTGAGGGTGGTGGGGGTGTGAGGGTGGTGTGGGGGAGGGTGGTGGTGGGGGTGAGGATGGTGGTGGGTGAGGGTGGTGGGGGGGATGGTGGTGTGGGGGTGAGGGTGGTGGGGGGTGAGGGTGGTGGTGGGGGTGAGGGTGGTGGGGGGAGGGTGGTGGGGGTTGAGGGTGGTGTGGGGTGAGGGTGGTGGGGTGGTGAGGGTGGTGGTGGGGTGAGGGTGGTGGGGGTAGGGTGGTGTGGGGGTGAGGGTGGTGGGGGTGAGGGTGGTGGGGGGTGAGGGTGGTGTGGGGGTGAGGGTGGTGGTGGGTGAGGGTGGTGGGGGGAGGGTGGCGTGGGGGTGAGGGTGGTGGGGGGTGAGGGTGGTGGTGGGGGAGGGTGGTGTGAGGGTGAGGGTGGTGGGTGGGTGAGGGTGGTGGGGGGGTGAGGGTGGTGGTGGGGGAGGGTGGTGTGGGGGTGAGGGTGGTGGGGGGTGAGGGTGGTGGGGGGTGAGGGTGGTGGGGGGGTGAGGGTGGTGGGGGGTGAGGGTGGTGGTGGGGGTGAGGGTGGTGGTGGGGGAGGGTGGTGGGGGGGTGAGGGTGGTGGGGGGTGAGGATGGTGGTGGGGGTGAGGGTGGTGGGGGGTGAGGGTGGTGGGGGGTGAGGGTGGTGGTGGGGGTGAGGGTGGTGGTGGGGGAGGGTGGTGTGGGGGAGGGTGGTGGGGGAGGGTGGTGGTGGGGGAGGGTGGTGTGAGGGTGAGGGTTGTGGAGGGTGAGGGTGGTGGCAGGGGAGGGTGGTGTGGGGGTGAGGGTGGTGGGGGGTGAGGGTGGTGGTGGGGGTGAGGGTGGTGTGGGGGTGAGGGTGATGCGGGTGAGGGTGGTGGGGGGAGGGTGGTGTGGGGGTGAGGGTGGTGGGGGGTGAGGGTGTTGGTGGGGGTGAGGGTGGTGTGGAGGTGATGCTAGGGTGGGGGGGTTGACACATGTGTCATGGGGAACCGCAACTCAGTCGGGTCTCACCCTGGTGACCTCCCTTTCCTTCGGGCCACATACCACGTCCAGGGGCCTTCTGCTCTCCCATGGTTAGGGGCCGTAAATCCGGTGGTGCCCCACCAGTCTTCTCCCGCTCCTGGCGGTTATGGGTAACCTTCTCCTGGGGAGGGGGGCGGGGGGGCAAACAAAAAATGACAGTGTTAGACAGACCGACGCATGCAGCCCAGGGTGTGGGTAGCTTGTGGCCTCAGTGGCCAGGGCACCCAGCCATGGCCGCCGGTGTGGGTGGCAACATGTGGTGCAGGAAAAATCTCCACTGTGTCCAGGAAGGTCTCCAGCTTGGCATCCGTGAAAAGTGGGGCCCTATGTCTTGCTGCCATCCTGTTGGCTGGGGTGGTGTGTGTGGGAAGTGAAGTGAGTATATGCTGCTGCAGCTTGTCAGCCTCCGGAGTGTCAACCGCAAAATGGCGAATCCCGCACCGTTTCTCATTGGAATTGTGGTGAATCATAATAGCATAATTCACACTGTTATCACACATGTTGTACCATGCCTCTGTAAGCTCGGCACACGGGCAGTTGCGCGGCTCTGCCGCTAGGGGGAGGTGTACTGGGAATGTACGGAAGTTTGTACTGGGCTCCACCCTTGGCTCTGCCCATGACTCCTCCCCCTTACTGGTTGTATTAAGCTTGGCAGTCGGATCCTGCCTGCCAGTTCATCTAGAGTTCATCTTGTCACAGGCAGGCTCTGTTGTAAGACGATTAAAACCACTGTTCACTTCTGACCACGTGTCGCGTGAATTGATGGTCTCATCAAGAATCAATTGTATTCTATGTGGCGCTGGTGCTAGCCCCTTAACGTTAGCAGAATCGGTCTAGCTGCGGCATCAGTTTTGCTGTCGTGGAACTTCACGAATTCTGCGCCGGTGTCAACACTTAGAATCAGAAATGGAGATTGCCGTCCTTTGACTCTATGCGTGCAATTCTCCCCCCCCCCCCCCCAATGGGAGAATTGCAGGTGCGCCGGGCGGCACCCGCACGTAATTCTCCCACCCCACCCCCCCCCCCAAACTGACGCGCCGAAATTTACGGCTGGCCGCTCGGAGAATTGCCGCTCGCCGTTTGTAATGGGCGAGCGGCGATTCTCCAGCCCGGATGGGCCGAGCGGTCTGCCCAATATGACGGGTTCCCGCCGGCGCCAACCACACCTGGTTGCTGGCGGTGTGAATAGCGCATGACCGCGCTGGGGGGGGGGGGGTCGGGGGGGGGGGGATCCAGTACCAGGGGGGAGCTGAAAAGGGGTCTGGCCCGCGATCGGTGCACACCGATCGGCGGGTCGGCCTCTCTGAAGGAGGCACTCCTTTCCTCCGCCGCCCCGCAAGATCACTCTGACATTTCTTGCGGGGCGCTCGTGGGGAGTACGCTAACCTGCGCACGCACGGGTTGGCGCCGGCCAACCTGCGCATGCGTGGGTGACGTCATTTACGTGGCGCCACTTTTACGCAGCGCCAAGGCGGTTTTCACTCCGGCGTCGGCACTTAGTCTCCCAATGGGAGAATCTCGCCCCATGTAACCAGTGGGGTGCCACAGTCTATAATAACGACTTGGACACAGGGATAGAAGATCTTATAGTCAAATTTGCAGACAACACTAAAATAGGTGGGACAGTAAGTTGCAATAAGGAAATAAGGACCTTACAAATGGATGTAGATATGTTAGGTGGGTGGACCAAAATGTGGCAGATAGAGATTAACGTCGATAAATGTGAGATCATGCATTTTGTTCGGAAAAATGGAAAGGCAACTTATTGTCTAAATGGGGAGAGACTTCAGGTGCTCTAATGCCTAGGGTTCTGGGTGTCCTCATGCATGAGTCACAGAAAACCAGCATGCAGGTGCGGAGGTAATAAAGAAAGCAAATGGAATGTTGGTATTTATAGCTAAAGGACTAGAGTGTAAAGGTAAGGAAGTGTTGTTGCAACTGTACAAGGCATTGGTAAGGCTGCACCTGGAGTATCGTGCACACTTTTGGTCCGTTATTTGAGGAAAGATGTAGTGGCATTGGAGGCAATTCAGAGGAGATTCACTAAATTGATTTGATAGATGAGGGATTTGTCGTATGAGGAGAGATTGAACAGTTTAGGCCTATAGTTGAGAAGAATATGGGGATATCATAGAACATAGAACATAGAACAGTACAGCACAGAACAGGCCCTTCGGCCCTCAATGTTGTGCCGAGCCATGATCACCCCACTTAAACCCACGTAACCCCGTAACCCAACAATCCCCCCATTAACCTTACACTACGGGCAATTTAGCATGGCCAATCCACCTAACCCGCACATCTTTGGACTGTGGGAGGAAACCGGAGCACCCGGTGGAAACCCACGCACACACGGGGAGGACGTGCAGACTCCACACAGACAGTGACCCAGCCGGGAATCGAACCTGGGACCCTGGAGCTGTGAAGCATTGATGCTAACCACCATGCTACCGTGAGGCCCCGAATCATATTGAGGTATACAAGATGCTAAAAGTTATGGATGAAGTAGACCTGGAACAGATGTGGGGCATTCTAGAATGAGAGTTCATGGTCTCAGGATAAGAGATAGAAAATTTAAAACAGAGATGATGAAAAACTACTTCTCCCAAAGGGTTGTGAATCTGTGGGATTTGCTATCCCAGAGCCCGGTGGATGCTGGGACAGTGAGTATATTTAAGGAGGAGTTGGACATATTTTTAATTAGCAATGGGTTGACGAATTATGGAGAATGGGCAAGACAGTGGAGTTGAGGCCAGAATAAGATCAGCCATTATTTTATTGAATGGTAGATCAGGCTAGAGAGGCTAAATTGCCTGCTCCTGTTCCTAGTTTTTATGTTCTTATGTTTCAAGAAATAACTATTCTGTCTAATTCCACTTTCCAGCTCTTGGTTTGATCCCTGTAGGTAACAGCATCTCAAGTACAAATCTGGTGTTCTTGAATAAGAAGGGGATTTCTTGATTAATACGGGTATCAGGGGTTATGGAGATAAGGCAGGAGAATGGGAATAAAAAACATGTCAGCCATTATCGTATGGCAGAGCAGACTTGATGGGCCGAATGGCCTAATTCAGCTCCTATATCTGATGGTCTGATCACCTCACTTTTACAACCCCTTAATCACAGCTTTAGCAGGCATATGAATTTGAACCTAGAGTTTTAAATAACATCACTGCAACAAAATATAAAATACAATATATAACAATTTTCTACATTCATCAAACACATAACCTTTAAAATATATTTCTCCCACTCAACCATGCAAATGTGGAGCTGCTTTTTTGCAGTCTCTGCATCCAATATTGACATTGAAATCTTTGTTAATCTTTCTGAAACAATTATACTTTAATCCATGCACCCTTGGTGCCCATTTGCTACAAACAGCTGATTTTCAGAGCACATGAATTCATTTGTTCTTTCTTCGACTTGTTTATGGACGTCGATCTTACTAAAATACAAATGTGACAACAGATGTGTGTATGGTGTTTTAACACAGCATTTTATTCCCTCCAGTGTCATCAGAAACTAAGTCAGAGTATTCAATAAAGATCAAGCGCCTCGTCCCCAGTAGTTAAGCTGCATAATTTGCATCATTATGTTGTATTATATTGCATAGCTTCTCATAAGCAGTAAATTATCTTGTAAAAATATGCAAAATACCATACAATTGATCTCGCAGTACCTCGTCTCTACTGTCAACCTAGCCTGACTGGCTCTTTAGGGAGAAAGCCAGGCCTTGATGTTTATTTCTTCATTGTGCAGCACCCAAACATGAATCCCAGTTTTTGGACTTAACTGTTTTAGGGATGCTTGTTAAATTGTAGTACACAGCATGTCTTATAGTCTCAAACTCTCTGGTGGCAATTGACAAAAATAGGATTGTAAATTACATAGAACACATGGGACAGAATCAGGCCATTCAGCCTACCCAGTCCATGCTGGTGTTTATGTTCCACCGAGCCTTCTACCATCTTTCTTCACCCAAATCTACCATTGTAATTATCTTCTCTCTTAAATGCTTGTCTAGTTTCCCCTTAAGTGCCTCTATACTATTCGCCATAACCACATTGTTGCACATCCTCACCACTTTTGGAGTGAAAACATTGCCTCTGAATTCCCTCTTGAATTTCTTGGTGACAACATTACATTGATGGTCTCTATGCTTATTCTCTTCCCAACAAGGGGAAAGATTCTCTCTGTATTCACTCTGTCAAAGTTTCCATTATTTGGTGGGAAAAAGGACTGGAAATGGAAGTACCATGGGAGCTGAAAGATGCCAGATGTTAATTCTGCCCGATGGATTTCCACCACACTGATGGTGGTCCTTTAAATTTTGCGCCAAAACTTCCTTCCGGATCACAGCCACCAGTTGGCTATGATCTTGCTGACCAGGCATTGAATGACCATCAGCCCCACCAGTCGGCTGTGAACTGGCCAGCCCTTAATCATGGTAGTATGCCAGAAATGGGCAAGATTCTGCGAACCACAAACTTTCACTTCAGTCGTCCTGACCCCACTGAACAATGTTGCAACCCTAAGTGTGGTCAAACCAAGGTTTGATACAGGTTTACCTTTACTTCCCTATTTTTCAATTCTACCCCTCTAGAAATTAACCCTTGTGCTTGCTTTGCTGTTTTATGTCCCTGTTAACACAGAAAAATAGTCACTGGAGAACTGTGTTCCTGTCAGTGAAAATGAAAAGCAGGTCAAGTATTTTATGCCCTGGATCTAAAATAAACTACAGTTCAAAATAAAATTAAAACAATGTGCATTCATGTTAACCTAAGATTGGGTTCATAAATGGCATGTAATGTGGAAAGCTCCTGCCTTCTGGTGATGTAGCTAAATGACTCAATCTAAAGCATAGGTCCTATTTTGTGAAATATAGTGGGCGGTATTCTCCATCGGCTGATGCTGAAATCGCGAAATGTGATTGGGCAGAGAACCGAACGTGACACCAAAATCGTGATGGATACTGGGTGACGGCAGAATGCCATGCCATGATGCCTCAACAGCAGCGTCAATGCATTTTGCTCCGCACAGACAGTAAATGCCATTTGACTATCATTAACAGGTCCAATCCGGTATTCTCCAGGGCCTCCACAATGCTGCGCCTCCGCCAGGGGGAATTACCAACGGCGATTTGATTTGTGCATTTAAAAATCAGGAAACAGACACTGTGACCGATGAGGGATAGAGAGCAGGTAGGACATGCAGGGGTGACTGTGGATTGCCGGTCCTGCCGTGGGAAGGCCTGAACCAAGCCCGGGGGAAGCAGGGGTATGGGGCAGTGACCAGGGAATGGGCTGTGGTGTTGGGGTGATCACACATGGGACTGGGGTGTCCAAGCACGGAAAGCCATTGCCGCGGCTTGCAAGGCAGTCACCTTGTTAGGCACCCCATGGACCACCACCATATGGGCACCGTATGGGTGCCCCCACCCCACCACCCCTGCACCTGAGCCACCATCATTCACCCCGCACCCCAACCCCACACTTCACCCCAAAACCCCCCCCCCCACAACCAGGCTCCACCACCAGTGGGGCAGCAGGTAGCCCACCCAAGGGCAACGCCCATAGTGGCCCCTACAGGGGAGTGCTGGACGGGGGCTGTGGAGTGTGTTGTGTTCTTTACTTTTTAAAGTTGTCCACTTCTGGTAGCATATTGTTCTCCATTTTGCTTTACCTGGATGGCTTGGATTTGTAGTGTTGAATAAAGAACACAAAGCTTTGCTAACAAACAAAACTATACATTTATTACACTACTAAGATTCATTCACATTCTTAAAGTAGAATTTTGCTATATTAAACTATGCTATCTCTAATGAACAGAACTATCAAGTACACAACTGTTCTCTCTCTCTCTCATGCCTCACTATCTTCTCCCAGAATCCCCAAGTCACATGATATACATGACTGTTCTGTGGTTCCCTCTAGTGGTAAGAAGCATTATCATTAACTTGTTCACTGTTTACATCCCAGACAATATACATATCACTACAGAGTGTACTGCTGCCATAAGTAGCGCCAGCCAATGATACCCCTGGTAGCAGGGATTTGTGCCAGGGCCTGAGGCTGCCACGGTGCCGGGCGCCGATGAGACCAGGTATTTGGAGTGCGGAGTGCCAAGGGAAATGGCCGGGGATAGGTATGGGGATGGGGGGAGGGAATATGAGGGAGCATGGTCTGCAGTGCAGGCTAAGGCCACCGTGTAGCCCGGTGTATGTAGTCGGCAGAGGAGTACGCACCATTCTAACATGTCTGCCTTTCAGCCCCTGCAGACAATGGACTTCAGAATTCAACCAGGGGTGGTGGTCTTCAGCGTAGTCGCCACAGTCCTGGGGGATGCACTGAGGCTGTAAAAGCTGGAGCTGCTTGGGGAAGACCTTGCAGCAGTGGAGGCTGCTCCAGAGGAATGGGAGACAGCCAGTGAGGATGGCAAGCTGGCTGCCAACAGGCCAAGGAAGAGGTGGAAAAGAGGAAACATCAGGCCTCATGTATACCGACAGCGCCTGTCATTCAAGGACCTGCTGGACGGGGCATGACTTTGAAGGCTCCGGCTGAACAGGAGGACAGCGTGACACATCTCCCAGATCATGGCGCTCCTGACACCGCAGGGGAATGGGGGAAGGACACCCACTCCTGGTGGCCCTCAAGGTGAAGCTCACCCTGACCCTTTACACCATGGGCTCCTTCCATCATCTAATGACAGAACATGCTTGAGAGGTTAAATAGCCACTTCTTGTTCCTCTGGACCCTTCTTCCATTAGTTTAGGGAGCTTCTCTGCATTGCAACGTGATGTAACAGGTCGAATATGTATTTTCACATGCATTAGATCTCATTGCCTACATTATCATCACCATGGCTCAAGGGCAATCATGGGGCAGCAGAATTTGTGGAGTACCAATTACTTTTCATCCCAGAATGGCAGTAAAATATAAAAAAGCCAAAATATTCACTGATATGAAATTAAGTTTGATGGTAATGACCTAACATAGCCCAACTTTTTTGTAAGCAAATTCTAATCAGAAGGCACTTGTTGAAGGAGCTCCTGCATCTCTGTGAGAGGCCAAGGCTGGGAATGTGCAATTTCTTCCAGAGTTAACAGCGGCTTATTTCCTTGGTGGCACGCATAACCAGCACCACACCCTGCTCCTGCACATGGATGGACCCCTCCATCATGCGCCTGCAGGTGCTGGATGCTCACCGTCATCCCCTCTTGTAGTCCCTGGGTCTCTAACTGCATCTGCACTGTGGCTGGGACTGGATATTCCAGAAGCCTGTGACCCATCTGGATGGCAGCTGGTTCCTGGGGCTGGCCTGGGGCTGGCCTGCCCTCTGACCGTCTGGCCTCTTGGGTGCCCCTACTTGCAACTGCTGTACTGGATGAGATGTGTGGTGCGCAGGAGCCTCTTCACTAATGTGCCCAACCGAGATGATAGGCTCTGGAATGGTGGAGGGTGTAGGAGACAGCTGTAACGTAAGGTCAGTGTCATCCTCCGACCCGAGCTCTGGGGTGTCCTGAGTCTCAGGCAGGGGGCTGGTCTTCGGGCTGCTTTCCCCAACAGTGCTCGGCTGTCTGGGGGGCACCAGCTCTGGCACTGGCTGGGGTGGGGGACACCGGATGGATCTGCCCCATCTCCAGCAGGTCCTGCAAGACACAAGACGCCTTGTATGATTAGACAGCGGGTCGGGGAGCAGTTGGGGGGTGGGGGGGGGGGGGGGGTGAGGAGGTGCGGTGAGTGGGCGGTGAAGGTGGTGTGAGGGTGTAGGGGGTGTTGGGTGCGGGGATAACAGGGGTGTGGGGCGAGGGGGTTGTGGGGTGAGTGGTCTCAACACACGCATCATGGGCAACCGGAACTCAGCAGGGTCAAACTTGCTTGCCTGTGACCGCACTCCACCCCTGCAACCTCCTTGTCTCTGGGCCACCGGTCACATTCAGGGCCCCTGCTCAGGCACGTTGGGGACTGCAGGTGTGGGGGTCCCCATCTGGTCTTCTCTTGCCCCTGGCGGTTGTGCGCGGGCTTCTCCTGGGGTGGGGGGGGGGGGGGGTGTGGAGGGACACACACACATATAACGACACCATTAGACGGTCCAACACATGCAGGGGCTGGGGAGATGGTAGCCTCTGTGGCCAGGGCACCCGACCATGGCAGATGCCGTGAGTGCTGGTATGTGGGGCAGTAACAAAACTGGTCAGGCTATTTCTTGTCTGACACCATTGATTGAGGGATAGCACAGTGACACAATACTCAGCACTGCTGCCTCACAGCGCCAGGGCCCCAAGTTCAATTCCGGCCTCAGGTGACTGTGTGTGTGGAGTTTGCACATTTTCCTCATTTCTGCACAAGTTTCCTCAGCGATTTCCTCCCACAATCTAAAGATGTGTAGGTAAGACTGGCCATGCTAAATTGACCCTTAGTGTCCAAAGATTAGATGTGTTTATGAGGATCGGATGGGGGAATGGGCCTGGGGAGGTTGGTGAAGGCTCAATGGGCTGAATGGCCTCCTTCTGAACTGTATATAGAAAACCATAAAACGCAATAAATTATAATTCATTCCTATTTCTACTACAGAACTAAAATGTTGATGTTGCTATCACACACTTAAGTGTTATTGAAGTCGGAGGTCTGGCCCTGTTTTGCTTTTTCAGTGTAATGTGTATAATTGTCACATGGCATCCATTCAAATTAGACTCGCCACACATGGAGGAACTCAAACCACTCATGGTTTACCAACCTCTGTTTGCTAAAAAATTCACCTGATCCTGGTAATTAATATATTGGGCCAGAATTTGCTGTCAAAACAACATTGAGGCCAATGGATTAAACCAATATTTATGAAAAATAGTACAGCAATGTCAAGCAAGGGGCAGGTGCAGGACTAAGTTGTGATGTCCAAACTGTACCATTCCATCATTAATTCACAAAAATGCCATTTCACCGTTATCCTCTTCCCTTTACTGTTGAACTTGCGATATCTGTCCATTAATTGCCCATTAAACTCACCGCATGAAGCTAACTCTCATCAGACAAATGTAAGTATCCTTTTAATGAAGTGATAGGTGTTAATGACTACCTCTCTGTTATCAAATAATAACTGCTGCCAGTGTGGCATCTCAATCCTTCAAGTTTTGAATTTCTCAAATAGATTTCACAAATATCAATATATTCATCTTTCACGTCTATCCCTTTATGCTCTCTCTCCCGTAATCCAATCTTGCTTTCACCTGATCTGACATTGAATTCACTCTCCTCCATGTGCATACTTCCAAATCTTTAAATCTCAAGCCTTGTTACTTGCCTTGCTCACTCAGGCTTCTAGATGTTGTTAAACTTGATGTAAATTTATCAGGCTGCACTTTCAGCAAGTTTGTGAGCTGCTTTAATGTTGCAGGGGCAAGTCTAACCAGCAGCAAATGCCATTTGATGCCCTTACAGCAAAACCTGGTCAATGGCTCCTCGTATTCAAGGAGAAAATGAAAATACAGGACGTAAATTATACAGAAATAACAATAAACCATGAAGGAGAGGAAACTATTCAAAGGAAGGAGAAACACGCACTGTTATTTAACTCATAAAAGGTCCTGTTTATATTATAGTACAAAACAGTCCGGTTAAATGTCTTTTCTCTAACTTGGATTGGATTTCGGTTTCGTGTCATGTGTACCGAGGTACCATAAAGAGTACTGTTCTGCATACATTCCAGACAGATCATTCCACGCGTGAAAAACATAGGACATACGATGAATATACAATGTAAATACATAGACACAGACATTGGGTTAAGCATGCGGAGTGTAGTGTTACTCAGTAGGGAAAATGTGTGGAGAGATCAGTTTGGTCCAAAAAAGGGCCATTCAGGAGTCTGGTAACAACAGGGACGAAGTTGTTTTAAAAACTGTTGCTGCGTGTTCTCAGACGCCTACACGATGGAAGAGGTTGGAAGAAAGAATAAACCGGGTAGGAAGGATCTTTGATTATGCTGTCTGCTTTCCCAAGGCAGCGGGATGTGTAGACAGAATCAATGAATAGGAGGCAGGTTCTGGGCTGTGTTAATGACTCTCTGTAGTTTCTTATGGTCTTGAGCTGAGCTATGATGCAGACAGATAAGATGCTTTCTTTGGTACATCTATAAAAATTAGTAAGAGTTCATGTGGACATGCCAAATTTCCTTAGGTTCCTGAGGACGTATAGGTGTTGTTGTGCTTTCTTGGTCGTAGCGTCGATGTGGGTGGACCAGGACAGATTGTTGGTGATGCGCACACCAAGGACTTCGAAGCTATCAACCATCTCAACCTCAACATCATTGATGCAGACAGGGGTATGTACGATACTTTGCTTCCTGAAGTCAATGACCTGATGTTGAGGTCGAGATTGTTGTCGTTACACCGCACTCGGTTCTTTATCTTCCTCCTGCTCTCTGACTCATCATTGTTCCACAGCCAACCCACTACAGTTGTGTCATCAGAAAATTGGTAGATAAGTTGGAACCACATAGTTTTGTGTGTACAGGGAGTATAGCAGGGTGCTAAGTCCACAGCCTTGCGGGGTCCCGGTATTGAGGGCTATCGTCGAGGAGATGTTGTTTATCCTTACTGATTGTGATCTATGGGTTAGGAAGTCGAGGATCCAGTTGCAGAGGGAGGAGCCAAGTCCTACGTTTTGGAGTATTGATATAAGCTTGGCTGGCATTATGGTGTTGAAGGCGGAGCGGTAGTTATTGAAAAGGAGTCTGATGTAGAAGTCCTTGTTGTCGAGATGCTCTAGGGATGGATGTAGGGCCAAGGAGATAGCGTCTTCTGCGGACTGGTTGTGGCGGTAAGCAGATTGCAGTGGATCAAAGCATTCTGGGAGTATGGAGTTGATGTATCTCATGACCAACCTCTTGAAGCACTTCATAATGATAGATGTCAAGGCCACCGGATGGTAGTCATTGAGGCATGTTACCCGTTTTTCTTTGGAACCAGTTTGATAGTGGTCTTCTTGAAGCAGATGGGAATCTCAGAATGGAGTAGGGAGAGGTTGAAGATGTCCACAAACACATCCACCAGTTAGTCTGTGCAAGTTCTGGGTGCATGACCAGTTACTCCGTCAGGACCCATTGCTTTCCGAAGGTTCACTTTCAAGAAGGCCAATCCGACTTTAGAAGCTGTGATGGTCAGTATGGGTGTGTCCGAAGCTACTGGGGCAGTTGACAACATGAAACAGAGCACACAGCAGTCTTTTACTTCCCTCTGAGATGTAAGTCTAGCATTAAGCTCATCCAGCTTGTTTTCAATCGCTTGCCAGGAGTATTCTGGGAAGAGGAGACTTGAAATCGCGTTATTTTAATCTCATTGCAGACCACCGCATTTCCCTTGCTTCCTCGGTTGGATGGTCCTGGGATCTGATGGAAGAAGTCTGGAATTGTGGAAGATAAGTGGCTGTGTCTGGCAAGGTCCCAGGCGCTGGTTGTAATTTCGAGATCATGTCTGGCGGAGTCCCGGGTGCTGGTCGCAATAGTGGGGTCACCGGGAGGGGTGGGGCATGTTCGCGATCCAGTCAGGTCCCGGGATTCCACAATTATGGGTCTACCTTTCGACATGTTCGTGTCCTTGTGTGAGGTCTCTGTTGTTTTGGGGGTGTTTAGTTTGGGTTTGGGTCGCTGGCAGCATCTTCCTAAGTCAGGTTGGGCAGAGTCACTTATTCATGGTCTGGTCGGGCGTTCTTGGAATCGTGCCTTGAGAGTAGGCCTAGTTGGTAAGTCGGAGTGCTGGGCGGTCCTCTCTGGGTCAGGTCGGATCACATGTTTGGAGGCCAGTTCGGGCATTCCGGGACCTGGATCGGGCGCTCGGGGACCAGTGTCACTTCCCTGGCCAAGTTGGGCGCTCCAGGCGCCGGGTCGGGTTCGATGCGAGGTCAGGGTCAGACTTCCACTTCCAGGTTGACGCCACGGTCGGATCATTGGAGAAGTCCTGCCAGGCCGGGGCCATGTGGGCCTGCCCATGGATGTGGAGGATCTTCAGACCTGCAAGTAAATATAAAAGAGAAAGGTTAGAGATGGTGTGAGAATTAAGTTTTAAAAGGTTAGTACGGTTATAAAAGATATAGGAAGAGGATCTGTGGGACTGAGCTCCCAGAGAATCGCCACACTCCGGCGCCATCTTGAATCATTTACATTTGCCACTACATCATCCTGTATTTTTCATTGCCATCTCCCACTTGTAAGTTCGTTCCTTCAGCAGGAAGGGGAGATAATTTGACAGCAGACTTTGCTCTTGAAAAGCCGATGCAAGGCAGAGAAATTGATTATTTTTCTCCTCTCCCTTAAGATAGATCATATTATAGCACACGATGCTACAGCTAATGGCCCTGTCTAGAACTACAGAAAGTTGCACGATAAAGCCAGACAAGTTCAAATGTAAGCTGTAAGCAGGCATTCAGATTTCTGACATTTCAAACTATTTGATGTTTTGCCAATGCAGATCCATTGGAGAAATTGTCTGTGTATTATATTGGTATGACATATTCATGCCCTCTGAACAGTGAAAACCACTTAAATTTATTATCTCTTCTTGGACTCTGACATTTAATATAATCCTACTTGTATTGTCTTGCATTATTTATAATATGAATCAGCTGATCATTTGACCTCTGCCTCCCGATTGCT
Source organism: Scyliorhinus canicula (assembly GCF_902713615.1). Lineage (NCBI taxonomy): Eukaryota > Metazoa > Chordata > Chondrichthyes > Carcharhiniformes > Scyliorhinidae > Scyliorhinus > Scyliorhinus canicula. The sequence continues at coordinate 94,180,593 of NC_052152.1, read as the reverse complement.
TTGCTTCTATTGTTCTGAGGCTGAATTAAGGAAGCCTTCCAATACCTTCTCGTACATTAGAAACATCTCTCAGTATTTCAAGCAAAGCAGGGGAAGAAATTCAACTCATACAAGTTTCCACCGCGGTTCCGGCCCATGACCAAAGACACTGGCGAAAGACCGAATTTGGCCTCAGGCTTCATTTTACTTGAGAGTTTGAAGAACAGGTAGGATTTCAACATTTGCAACTGTATAAAAAGATGATAGCAAGTTAGCAGGCTGTTTTACAATTTTCCTGATGGAAGTCAATGGAAACAAAAATCAAGAGAATTTTCAATAGGCTACTGACTCACTATCAGCCGTTTGACACTATTGTAACCCCCTCAAGCAGTATACCTGAGGTGTCCATTCATGCCAAAAATGCAAACTTTGTTATAAGTATAAAATGCATTTTGCACCCGACTCTGTATGGCCAAAAGGTAGTAATATACTATCTATTTCTCCTCTTTTCCTAATTTTTCTTTCTGGGTAGAATTTTCCACTTCAACCAACAACAGATATTGTTGCGGGCAGGGCACTTAATTTGGCAGGCAGCAAAACATCTGTTTCCAGACAGCGGGTAAACTGTGTGAATTTTGTTCTCTAGATTTTCAATGTGAGCTAAAAGCAGGTAACGTTCCTGACAAACAATGTTGGGGATGCCATTTGCATGTATTAACATCTCGTGCATGCTCATTAAAAGACCACCTCACCGGATTATGTTTACCCTCATAAAATTAAGTTCCCCGTCAGCTAGAGTGTTCAGTTTTATGACTGTATATAAGTGGAATGCACCTGCCGAACTTCAACTCTTCCATGACGTTGAAGTCTGTAGATGCTGCTTTCTCTTTCGTGGGAACTCGCTTAACTTCACTCAAGTGCTGTTCGCAATCACTGCATCGAGGCTGGGCGCTGGGCAAAGTCTGGAAGGCAGGTCGGTGGGTAGTGTGGTAAGGTGGAGCGAAGGCTGGACAGGGGAGGCAGGCTTATGGGAGGGGGAGTGTAAGTGCCCTTCCTGGTATTTTCCTTTTTTCCAATTTCTTTATTTTTGCAGCTACCATTTTGATCCATGGATGCTTAATGGATATGTATCTTTAAATTGAGCAGGGGAAATGAGAAACTCAAAAGTTTACAAAATCTGTGTTAGCTTTCGGACTCACTTTTCGACACCCGACAGATCGGTGGGTCTCAGTTCAATTGGTTGGCTGGTGGCCAATGAATTGGACAAAAAGGCCGTATTCTGCCTGGTAACAGGTGGTCATTGGGTCCTGTCTGAGTGGGATTATTTTCAGAGACCCCAGTGAGCACAGTTGGAGACCTGGAAGCTGAAAGAAAAGGAAATGCTCTCTCTCTCTCTCTCTCTCTTCCTCGTGTTCTCTCCAGAAAGGCTGTTGTATTTTATCATAGAATTTACAGTGCAGAAGGAGGCCATTTGGCCCATCGAATTTGCACCGGCTCTTGGAAAGAGCACTCTACCCAAGGTCAACACCTCCACCCTGTCCCCATAACCCAGTAACCCCACCCAACACTAAGGGCAATTTTGGACACTAAGGGCAATTTATCATGGCCAATCTACCTAACCTGCACATCTTTGGACTGTGGGAGGAAACCGGAGCACCCGGAGGAAACACACGCACACACGGCGAGGATGTGCAGACTTTGCACAGACAGTGACCCAAGCCGGAATCGAACCTGGGATCCTGGAGCTGTGAAGCAATTGTGCTATCCACGATGCTACCGTGCTGCCCTGAAACTGCAGACACCTGGGTGGAAATCATTGTAGACTAGAAACAGAAAACCGTGAACTAAGAGTTTGAAGGAAGATGTGCCATAAGACAACCTTTATTCCTTTTACTTATTATTCACCCACCTCTTCTCCCTTCTATATTTGTCTATCTTGTGTGTCCGTGTGTGTGTCGAGGGTATGATGAATTTAAGTGGGGGGGGTTAGGAATTAGATAATAGTTAACATGTTGGATTTGTTACATATTTAATTATAGTTATTGTTATTAATAAAATTAATTATGATTAAATTTACAAACCTGGTGACTGTAGTTGTTAGGCAGCCAAAGGCCAAAAACTTTGGGTGTTTTTCTAAGAATTATTTATTCATTTCAATTGTGTTGCAACCACAGATCAAGTGGGGCAGGAATTGGCCATGCAATGAAATGAAATGAAAATCGCTCATTGTCATAAGTAGGCTTCAAATGAAGTTACTGTAAAAAGCCCCTAGTCGCCACATTCCGGCACCTGTTCGGGGAGGCTGGTATGGGAATCGAACCGTGCTGCTGGCCTGCCTTGGTCTGCTTTCAAAGCCAGTGATTTAGCCCAGTGCTAAACCAGCCAGCCCTGTGTTAAACCAGCCGACCCAGGGGATGTGACATGCACAAACCCAAGGGGTGTTACAGAAAAATTGGGACACTGTCTGGGGAAGGGGGGAATGTCCTGGAAAGGGCGGAGAGAATGTCCTGAGAAGGGGGTGATAGGCTTGCTGGGGAGTTGGAGGGGGGTTGTGTCTTAAGGGCAGGTTTGGTGTTCTTTGGCAGTGCTGGGGGAGGGGTTAGAACTCAGGGTACTGGTGATAGGAGGCAACAGTCACAGTAAGAGGGATAAGTGGCTTGCAGTTAGTGTGGCAAGTTCAGGGTGAGAATCTGGTCGGCAAAGGTGTTATAATAATAGTCTTTATTGTCACAAGTAGGCTTACATTAACACTGCAATGAAGTTACTGTTCGGGTATATGGAGAGAATTCAGAATGTGCAAATTACCTAAAAGCATGTCTTTCGGGACTTGTGGGAGGAAACGGAAGCACCCGGAGGAAACCCACGCAGACACGGGGAGAACGTACAGACTCAGCACAGGGAGTGATCCAAGCCGGGAATCGAACCTGGGACCCTGGCGCTGTGAAGCAACAGTGCTAACCACAATGCTACCGTGCTGCTCTAGGTCTTACCAATTGGATCACAGAGGGGGACAAGATAGGTGATTCAGATAACGGTAGGTGGCAGGTTCAAGCTGGGTACGGAGACAGATATGGATGTCAGCTCTGAGGGGAGGAAAATCATGTGGAGGTGGATTGTGATAGGGTCCAGGGTACTGGGGGGAGGTTCAAGATTGACAGGGGAAAGGAATGGTGACATTGGGTGGGTCTATGGTGATGGGGAGAAGTTTGTGGGTGACAGAGGGAGCGTAGAAGGTGTTGGGGTGACTTTGAAAAGTGACACATACCATTTTCTAAACTGACCTTGACCACACAGTTAGCCAGCAAGTGAGATCCCATGAGGCAGGATCAGGTGGATGGAGTTCAAGGTCAGAACAAGTGGCCATCGAAAGGGCCACCCTAATAATTATGAGATAACTGGATGTCAAAGATGCCATGATGAATCCCAATATATAGCTGCTTTGTTCCTGATTCACGGATCCCATAACATTGAGATCCCAATAAAGCATGGAGCTGCTGTTTAGTCTGTGCCATTTGCCATCGGCTGCAGTCAATGTCAGTGATGAAGGGAGGGAGGGAGTGAGATGGATGGCTCAAAGGGCATGGCTGGTGGAGGGCAGCCAACTCACAACTTCGATCCTCCATCCCCCACTGAGTGAGTGGCCAAGGCTCACAATTCGCCTTTCTGTGCTGCCAAGGCAATGATCTCTCTGTGGAGTTTCGAGGGTAGTGGAGACAAGCAGAAAAGTGTCCGAGTAAGGCTTCTTGCACATGGCTCTCATCTAGTGAAAGACAAATAGCTCCATACACACTGATGCATGAACAGGGCAGTTACCCATCTCTGGTCCTTCAACGTGGCTTTTACTTGGAAGGTGTGGGGTGGGGGTGCCATGTCTAGATAGTTGCCAGGTGCTTGGCACTTGCCTGCTGGCTTTGAGATCGAGAGAAACCAGTAAAGGAAATGCTCACTAAATGTATCATTCCAATTCATTCACACATCCACAATGGTGCGGTGAAGCAGGCGGCAGATAACCCTACCTTGGTAATGGCTCACATCCAGATAAGGAGGAGGGCCCGTTGCACAGGGCCAAAAGGATCAAGGACCTGAGCAATAGCAGAGCCTCTGGAAGGTCAATATGCTAATGGACATGGACCACTGCAAGGGTGAGCATTGACTGTATCATGGGGATATCACCTTTGGTGCTCTCATCCAGAGATAAGTTAGTGGTATTGTCAGAGATGAAAAGCAGAAGATGGTACGTGTTCACCCACCCCACCACCTGGTCGGATTCACATCGTCTGTCCCCCCCTGCCACGAGACTTAGTCACCAGGGTGGAATATTCCACCTTCTGCCTCTTTGCTTCACTCGTTCTGTACTTCCATTCCTCACCACACAGCCTCCCTACCTGTGGGCGTGTTCTTCCTAGCTTTCTGTCACTGGCCCTCCCATTATCATTACGAATGCTGAGACAGCCAATCTCCAGAGTGATCTCTTGCATTTCAATTCTTACCATCCATGAGAGGCAGTGAGGATTTATCAGCATGGTCTGTACACAGCGGGGATCTCCCCCGTGAGATTCCCGCTCTCTGGGGAAGTGTAACATTGTACCTTGTACTGTAAAGCAAATGTTAAACTGATAATTTCATAATGGCTGCAAGGTATTTCAAACTCAGATTTTGGAGATAGGAGCTGACTACCTTATTAACCTCCTGATATCAGTGTTCATTAAGCCAGTCACCTCTATTAAAATGCCAAGGAAATAAATGCTAATGATTCTGCTAAACAGTCAGTAACTTCAGTCCTGCAGCTCACAATGGTGAAATTAAAAAGTCATTATAATGGTTCCAAAAGTCAAGGAGCCATCCAATCTTGATCAAAGGGGATGAGGTGAAAGAAACGGTCTTACAGGAGGTTTTGATTGGCAGCTTATGACTAAAACTGAGAAATAAACACAGGTGCAATCCCAAGTGTAACTTCTAATCTGCCCATTGTTGGTCCTATCTAAATTTTAGCAACTGCTGTTATACACCTGAAATATTTAGATGGTTGGAAACTTATTCTGATAACAGTAGGAGAAATTAATCTTTTACAATTAATACGCTGTGTGAAAGCAGAAGGAGCAGTGAAAATCTTACAATGTGATACAAACATATGTTAGCAGCCCCTCATCCTCACCAATCTGCCTGCTGCAGATGCATTTGTCCATAACAGCATCAGTAGAAGTGACCACTGCACCGTCCTTGTGGAGGCAAAGTCCAGTCTTCACATTGAGGATACTCTCCATCGTGTTGTGTGGCACTTCCAGCGAGCTAAATGAGATAAACTTCGAACAGATCTAGCAACTCAAGACTGGGCATCCATGAGTGCTGTGGACAATCAGCAGCAGCAGAATTGTATTCAACCACAATCTACAACCTCATGGCCCGGCATATCCCCCACTCTACCATTACCATCAAACCAGGGGATCACCCCTGGTTCAATGAAGAGTGCAGGAGAGCGTGCCCGGAGCAACATCAAGCATACCGAGAAATGACGTGTCGACCTGGTGAAGGTACAACACAGGACTACTTGTGTGCCGAACAGCATAAGCATCAAGTAACAGACAGCTAAGCAATTCCACAACAAATGGAGAGTATTCCATGTATTCCATTACACTCCTGATTTCTGACTTGTAGATGGTTGACAAGCTTTGTGGGGGGGGGGGGGGGGGCTCATTGGAGGAGGCAGCTCCACAAATACCCCCATCATCAATGATGGAGGAGCCCAGTACATATGTGCAAAAGACAAGGCTGAGGCATTTGCAGCAATCTTCAGCCAGAAGTGGCCAAGTGGATGATCCATCTGTCTCCTCCAGAGGTCCCCAGCATCACAGATGTCAGTCTTCAGACAATACGATTCACTCCACATGATATCAAGAAAGGGGTATAGGCACTAGATACTGAAGACTTATTCTCCAGAACTTGCCACATCACTAGCCAAGTTGTTCCAGGACAGCTACAACACTGGCATCTACCCGGCAATGTGGAAAATTGCCCAGGTGTGTCCTGTACACAAGAAACAGGAACAAATCCAACCCGACCAATTACCGCCCTATCAGTTGACACTCCATCATCAGCAAAGGACCTTGTATGGGAATCATCACAGTGCTATCAAGCAGCACTTACTCAGCAATTACCTGCTCACGGACACAGAGGATCATCAACTTGTAAAAAAATTGTTCTTTGTCTTTGCTCGAAGCTTGCTGTTCTTCCAATGCAAAGATATGTCCTTGACCGAGTGATGCAGACTGGCACATACCAAAGTCCAGCATCTTGAGTGGAGGATGCACTAAAGCTTGAGGCTGACATTGAATGAACATTGTGAACATCAAGGGTATTGAAATAATATTGAGGCACCTCTGAGAGAAACATGCTGTATGAAGGAAAGTTGAATTCTATTCCACTTTCTGCCATTTTGAACTTGAAATGTTTTTACTCCCAGGCTGTAGTCGAACATGTAAGAACACTATTCACGCCACCCTCTGCAGATCTTGCTCATGTATTTGCTTTGTTTGCTTTGTCTGGCCCCTTGTTCTGCACTGTAACCAATCACTGTTTTGTCCATGTACCATTTCTCAATGTCCTCTGTTGATTATTCTTGTGTCTACTATGTACGTACTGCGTACGTTCCCCGGCCACAGAAAAATACTTTTCACTGTACTTGGATACATGTGACAATAAATCAAATCAAATCAACATGAAATGGATATTGTAAATATGAAAAGGAGAGTCATCTAAGAGTGGAACACACTGTATGGAGACAAATCCAATTTACTGCACTTACTCCAAATTTCAAATTAGAATGCTTTGTAATGTACTTCTGCAAATTTTAGGAATAGAGTAAATTTTGGGGGGGGGGGGGGAAAGATGGTAAGCGAGCCAGGAGAGCATCAGACCTAGTCACATCTAGAGATTAGAAAGACACGTATGAGGGCTTCGGCAGCAGATAAGCTGAGCCACTGGCTGAGTCTGGCAATGTTACAGAGGTGAAAAAAGATACTTTTGGTGATGGTGCATATATGTGGTCGGATTCTTCACTGAATTTATCGGGGAGGTGACTATGTGTGTAGGTGAGTGTACTGCAGTTGATGTAGTTTACATGGACCTCAGTAAGACTTTTGACAAGGTCTTGCATCAGAGACTGGTCAAAAAGGTAAAAGCCCATGGGATCCAGGGCAATTTGGCAAATTGGATCCAAAATTGGCTTAGTGGCAGGGGCAGAGGATTTTTAAAAATACTCTTACAGGATGTGGGCTTCGCTGGCTAGGGCAGTACTTATTGCACATCCCTATTTGCCCTTCAGAAGGTGGTGGTGAGCTGCCTTCTTGAACCGCTGCAGTCTCTGAGGTGTAGGTACACCCACAGTGCTGTTAGGGAAGGTGTTCCAGGATTTTGACTTTCTAACAGTGAAGGAATGGCAAGAACCTTCCAAGTCAGGGTGGTGAGTGACTTAGAGGGCAACCCCCAGATGGTGACCTTCCCAGGTATCTGCTGCTCTTGTCCTTCTATTAGGAAGGTGTGTTGCACGTTTTACTGTGGTTGTAAAACGCGTTTATTGGAGTGTATTAACACGCCTCCGTATTCGACGTGTGCTTAACACTACTAGGCTCTGTTCTATGTATTTATTCAGCTCTGGAGTCGCCAGGTGCCGTATAGACACCGTCACAAGTATTCCAAGGTCAAGTTCAAAGTAATAAATACGATACACCGATTAGTAAGGTTCAAACGATCAATATTTATTATACAGTTATAATAAATACTCATGCACACACTAAGAGACTAAGCTATAACTAAACTTAAGTGATCAGAATACTTATCTAACAGGAACAGGCAAGGTCAGAGAACGAGGCCTTCGTCCTGGTCTTGTACTGCAGCCTTCAGCAAGCGTTCTGGTACTGGGGGTCTAGTGGGCTTGGATCGCGTAGCGAGCGTTGAACTTACGGTTTCGGCGGCTGGTGCTCAACGGCTGGAGTCAGGATGCAAGATGTCAGTCAGAGCCGGAGCACGGGTTTAACAGACCGGGCTATGTGGGGAATTTACCTTTATACCCCTCTCTAATGTCCTTGCCCCCTTCTGGGCGGGCTCTACCTTTCGGTACCGATTGGAGCGTTTCCAAACGGTTACCTTCGAAATCCTCCAATGCGAGGGCCTTCCTCGGTGTTGGGGGTGGTTTCGATATTCGTTACTCTGGTGCCATCCTGTCTGCGCAACCAATTAAGTGTTACATTGAGATGGAAATGTTGCCATTGTTCGTGCCTGGATCTGGGCTGCCTCATCAGAATGCTAAGCGCTTTGCCATTAACACCTTTGGCTTGGAGATCTTGCACCTGGCCAGAAACTGGTTTGCTGCTTGCAAAATGCTAATTAGTTGAGAGCAGACTGTCTGCACTCACTAAACAGGCTTTTCCTTCTGTCTTCCATTTTACTTTGGCTCAGTGTCCATTTTGCGTGGCCAGCATGGCTACAGGTGCTGCCTAAGGAACCTTGGCGAGTTACTGCAGTGCATCTTGTAGAAGGTACACATGGCTGCCAGTGTTCGTCCGTGGTGGAGGGTTTGAATGTTTGTGGAAGAGGGAGCAATCAAGCGGGCTGGCTTGTCCTGGATGGTGTTGAGCTTCTTGAGTGTTGTTGGAGCTGCCCTCATCAAAGCAAGTGGAGAATATTCCATTACGCTCCTGACTTGTGCCTTGTGGATAGGCTTTGGGGGGTCAGGAAGTGAGTTGCTCGCCATAGGATTCCTCGCCTTTGGCCTGCCCTGGTAGCCGCAGTATTAAGATGGCTAGTCCAGTTCAGTTTCTGATCAGTGATAACCCCCAAGATGTTGATTGTGGGGGATTCAGCAATGGTAATGCCATTAAATGGCAGGAGATGGTCATTGCCTGGCACTTGTGTGGCGCGAATGTAACTTGCCACTTGGTAGCCCACGCCTGGATTGTCCAGGTCTTGCTGCATTTTGACAGAGACTGCTTCATTATCTGAGGAGTTGCAAACGGTGCTGAACATTGTGCATTCATCTGCAAACTGGGCATCACTGTGGCACAGTGGTTAGCACTGTTGCATCACCGCTCCAGAGACCCAGGTTGAATTCTGACCTCGGGTGACTGTCTGTGTGGTGTTTGCACTTTCTCCCCATGTCTGTGTTGGTTTCCTTCCACAGTCCAAAGATGTGCGGGTTAGGTGGATTGGCCATGCTAAATCGCCCCTTAGTGTCCAAAAAGGTTGGGAGGGGTTATTGGGTTACGGAGATAGGGTGAAGGAATGGGCTTAAGTAGGGTTCTCTTTCCAAGGGCCGCTGCAGATTTAACAAGCTGAATGGTCTCCTTCTGCACTGTAAATTCTAAATATCCCACATCTTCCTTTTTCGATTTTTAACATTTTGACATTTAAAATATATGACACAATATAAAACAACAAAAAAAACACAAAGCACCCCCCTCCATCCTCCAACATCCCAGTAACTCAAAACAAACACCACTCCCACCCTCCTTTTTAGCAGCTGACAGTAATCAACTCATTAAAGTTTAATATAAACAGACCCCATCTCTTATGGAACCCGTCAGTCACCCCACTCAAAATGAACTTCACCTTCTCCAAATACAGAAACTCCATCAAGTCCATCAGCCATATGAAGACATAGGGCGGAGAAGCTAACCTCCACCCCAACAGGATCCCCGCCTGTGAGCAATCAGCGAGACGAAGGCCAAAACATCTGCCCCCACTGCCGTCTGCAGCTCCGGCAAGTCTGACACCCTAAATATGGCCTGCATGGGAATGGGCTCCAAGTCCACATGCAGGATCGCCGACACGGTGCTGAAAAACAACTTCCAAAATTTCTCCAACTTTGGGCAGGACCAGAACATATGTACATAATTGGCCAGACCCCTGCCGCACCGTTCAAAATGTCCTCCACCCCCCCACCCCCCCCCCCCACCCCCAAACAACCTTTTGCTGTGCCAACCCCAGCCTCACACACGAGGTTGAGGCATTCTCCCTCCGCATCACCTCAAAACACAACCCCTCCTCCAGCATCTTGCCCGGCTCCTCCTCCCACTTAGCATTAATCCTCTCCAATGATATCTATCATCCTCCAAAATCCTCCCCTTGATCATGGCAGTGCGGTGCCCCCCCCCCCATCACCGACAACATCCGCTCCAACAACAAGGAAGGTGGTGCCCCCGGAAAAGTTGGTAAAACCTTCTTCGTGAATATCATATCTGTATATACTTAAAGGCCTCCCTTCGCGGAATCCTAAACTTCTCCGTCAACTCCTACAAATTCGTGAACTGCCCTTCTAGAAGTAAATGCTTCATTTCCATCAACCCCCCCCCCCCCCCCCCTCCCCCCCCCCCCCCCCTCCGCCCAACATCCTAACCTAAAGTGCTGCGGAAATTTGCTCCATATCTTCAGCATGGCCATTACCACCAAACTCCCCGAATAGTTCTCTGGGGCAAATGGCAGAGGCGCTGTTGCCAATTCCTGTAACGCCGACCCCCTGCAAGAGCCTGCCTACATCTTCACCCACAAAGCCTCCGACTCCCTACACCAGCCCCGCACCTTCTCAGTGTTCGCTGCGCAATAATAATACAAGAGTTTGGAAGGGCCAGACCCTCTGACTGCCGCCCCCTCTGAGCACTGCCTTCCAAATCATTGCTAACTTACCGGCCCAGACAAATCACATAATTAACCGTTCCTCTCCCATAGCAAACGTTTGCGGCAAAAAGACCGGGAGGCACTGAAATAATAATAGAAACCATGACAAAATATTCATTTTTATTGCCTGTACGCAGCTGCCAACGATAGTGGAAGCCTGTCCCTTCTCAGCAAATCCGCCTTTATCCTCCCCAGGCTTGTGAAATTCAATTTACGGAGCCAGGCCCAATCTCGAGCCACCTGCTTACCCAAATACCTAACATGGGTCGTCGCCACCCAAAACGGAAATCCCCCCAAATCTCCTGAGCAGCCCCATTATACCCAGTATATCCACAAATGTTTTATAAAACTCCACCGGGAACGCATCCGGGCCCTGTGCCTTGCCCGCTTCCATCTTCCCTATCGCTGCCCGAACCCATTTCCCGGTGGCTCTTACAGCCCTGCCCCCTCCTCTTCTATTTTCTCTAGGACACTCCAATTTCCCAAGAAATCCCTCACATCAGCCTCATTCTCTAAGGGCTCCTGTACAACATTTTATAAAACTTCTCAAATGCCTTGGTCACCTGCTCAGGCGCCACCACCAGCTCCCCTGCCCCATTCTGGACCTAAACAATCTCTCACATAGCTGCCTGCCAGTGGGGCTGGCCAGCCAACTAGCAACTAGCCTTCTCCACATATTTATAAACTACCCCTTTCACCCGCCTCAACTCCCGTACCGCTTTCCCTGTAGACAGAAGGTCAAACCACGCCCGCAATGCCTTTCTACTCACCAGAGGTTCCAGAGTGGGGTCCTCTACATCCCTCCCATCCACTTCCAAGATTTCCTCTACCAGCCGTTGCCGCTCCTCCCTTGTCTCCCCATTCACTTGAACCTTAAACTAGATTATCTTACCCCTTACCACTGCCTTCAGCGCCTCCCAAACTATTGATGGTGAGACCTCCCATTCCTATTGAACCCCACATAGTCATCATAACCTGTCCCATCTTTATACAAAAATTCTAATCCCACCTTGACACAAAAATTCTCATCAATTGTGCAGTCATCCGCATACATCCCCAATTCTAACCTTATGATGGAAGGGAGGTCAAGCAGCTGAAAATGGTTGGGCCTAGGACACTGTCCTGAGGAACTCCTGCAGTGATGTATTGGAGCTGAAATGATTGCCCTGTAACCACCATAACCATCTTCCATTGTGCCAGGTATGGCTCCAAACTGTGGAGAGTTTTTCCCCTGATTCCCATTGACTCTAGTTGAGCTAGGGTTCTTTAATGCCATGCTCAGTCAAATGCTGCCTTGATTCCAAGGGCAGTCACTGTTACCTTACCTCACCTGGCATTCAGCTCTTCTGTCCATGTTTGAATCAAGGCTGTAATGATGTCAGGAAGTGAAAGTCGAAGACTGGTAGCTTGTATCCAGTGGTGCTTTTCAGGGATCAGTACTGGGTCCCTTGTGCTTGTAGTTACATTAATAATCTGGATGTGAATGTAGGAGGAATGATTTGGATTGTTATGTTCTGGTGCTTAGCTTGGTTAGGTGGGGTTACTGGAGGTGTGGGCTTAGGTAAGGTGCTCTTTCCAAGGTCTGGTGCAGACTCGATGGGCCAAATGGCCTCCTTCTGCACTGTACATTCTATGATCTATGATTTACTACCAAACTGGAAGAGCAACGCTGGGCAGGATTCTCCGGTTCCCCAGCCGGTTGTTTCTTGGCAGCACGCCGTTCGCTGGCAGCAGGATTCTTTCTTCCCGCTGCTTGTCAATGGCATTTCCCATTGAAGGCACTCTGCGCTGCCAGAAAGCCCGCAGGTGGGGGTGCGCTGCCAACAGGAAAAGTGTAGATTACTGCCCGTGGCAGTTTATGCATCACTTGCAAGGTATAGAATTGATTTTAAAAAGCTGCAAAGCAAATTCTTATTGAAAGCATTCATGAAATACCATCAAAACATTAGTGAGGGACTAGCCTGCTCTTGAAAGTCATAGAGTCAGAGGTTGTATACCACGGAAAGAGGCCCTTTGGCCCATCATGTCTATGCCAGCCATCAAACACCTATTTACTCTGGTTCCATTTTCCAGCTCTTGGTCCATAGCCTTGTCTGCTGTGGCATTTCAAGTGCTCATTTAAATACTTCTTAAATGTTGTGAGGGTTCCCACCTCAACTACACTTTCAGGCAGTGAGTTCCAGATTCCCACCATCCTCTGGGTGAATAGGTTTTTCCTCACATCTCCTATAAACCTCCTGCCCCTTACCGTAAATCTATGCCCCCTGGTTATTGACCTCTCCACTAAGTGTCATCTGCAAACTTACTGATCACACCTCTTCCATTCTCATCCATGTGATGATATGCAGAAGCAATCAAGCAAATAGCAATGTATATGACCTCCAACCAGCAGGTTGCAGTAGAAAACAACCACATGATACTGTTACCCTGTTACCTCAGGGAATCTGGAAAGTGGATAGTCACATTTGTAGTAGCTCTTAGATAATTTATAGTAGTTAGTAGTTTTTGATAATTTTCTTATCTTTTTCTAACCCATATTATTGTTTAACACTAAACATTTAACTAGTCACGAACTAGACATTTTCTAGTGCACTTGTATAACGTTTTTGGACACTAAGGGCAATTTAGGATGGCCAATCCACCTAACCTGCACATCTTTGAACAATTTGCATAACATTGCTGCTAAAAGATTTGCTTCTGGATAATGTACCCCACAGTCGCACAATAATATCATTATAATGCCATATATCTAGTTCCTACATTTAAGTACAATGCTTAATGACATATTTCTCGAAATGTGATTACAGTCTGGTACAAGAGCAAAGTAACTCAAATTAGAGTAAACCTGAGGAATTGGGTCTATAGTGCCAATCTATACTGTTTAGGATTTAGATCATACTAAAGAAATCAATAATGATCTAAGTGTCAGTAGACATTATAACCCAATGACTTCAAGCACGTGGTGGTATCATCTGCCACTGGTCTTAAAGCACTAGAGAATGTTATTGATTATCTTCTAACTGAAGTGAACACAGTCCTACACCCAACATTCATCATCTTTAGCCACTAATTTGTCATATATTGATACTGACCTAAGTGTCAGGCAAAATTTGCTGATGTTTAGTTTTGCGATCATTCACCCTCTCAGTGCCAAGTTAGTGGAGATGATCCTCAGAGTATTTTTTTTCTGACCTTTCTGTTATTTACATGGGCTGTCTGTCATCCAGAGTTCAAATTCAATTTGCATTTAAAGTAGTTTTGTCTTCCAACCTGCATACCTGGTTAATATCTCCATCTTAAATTATCTGCTCTCTTTCTAAAAATTAGAATCAGCGTAAAGTTCAAGGTCCAAAGAAACATTTACATAGGTTAACAATCTCCAAGTAATGAATGGACGGGAGAACGTTTACATTTTCCAATGTTGTTGCAAGGCACTATAAAATGCATATCGGTAAGAACGAGGTGGAGTCTGGGAACATGGAATTCATTTGAGTAAATTTTCCCAAATTCTCACCCGAACCCAGTAAGATCCATTGGCTGTCCACTAGTGGAGTGGCAATTTGGTGGACAAAGAGGTTATGTTGAGGGTAGTAAGGGGCTCTGAGGTAATCAGGGGAGGGTTTTTATTGTCCATATTTGGGAGAATCCTGAAGCTTGGGAGATCCAAAGCTTTGTTTGTACAGCCAGGAATCTCAGTCCTACTCCTGCTGCTTCAGAAGGAAACATGTAAGTAAGTTTTCAAACGTCCCTCCCTGGGACCCTTCAGGCCCATGATCAGACCCTACAGGTCAAGTCTAACATGGAAGCCATCAATGCACACTTGTTAAAGCGTCCAATGAATATTTCAGCTGGGTCCCAATCTACGCGGTAAAAGGACTCTAAAGCTTTGTGTGGGTGCCTCACTCATCTGCCCAAAACAGCAGGATCTAATTTGGAAACAGTGGTGAGTCTAAGGAGTAAGTGCCTGACTTAATTTTAACTACGACTCACTCCTGTTTCCTGGCAACACTGACAACCTTCATTTTGGTCAGGGCAAAATAAGCTCCTCAAATATATTGGGTACAGTGGCGTAGAGTGATGAATCGTTTGGAGACACAAGGAATGGGGATTGTTGATTCAATTAATAAAATAAATCTTGAATAAAACACTGGTATTTGTGTCGCTCTTCCAAAACATCGGGCGGGATTATCTCATTCTTCTAAACATGAGAGAGTATCGGCCTTAACTGCTCAATCTCTTTTGATAAGACACACCTCACATGCGGGATTCTCCGACCCCCCACCGGGCCGGCGAATCGGCGGAGGGTGGCGTGAATCCCACCCTGCCGCCCTGACGCCGGCTGCCGGATTCTCTGGCGCTGGTTTTTCGGCAGGGGCAGGAATTGCGCCACGCTGGTCGGGGGCCATTGGCAGTGCCCCCCCCCCCCCCCCCCCCCCCCCCGGCGATTCTCCGCTCCACGATGGGCCGAGTGGACGCCCGTTTTCGGCCGGTCCCACCGGCGTAAATTAGACCAGTTCTTTACCAGTGGGACCTGGCTCTGCGGGCGGCCTGCGGAGTCCTCGGCGGGGCGCGGGGCGACCTGGCACCGGGGGGGACCACGATCGGGGCCCACCGATCCGTGGGCACGGCTGTGCCATGGGGGCACTCTTTCCCTCTGTGCCGGCCGGTGTAACGGTCCGTCATTGCCGGCGCAGAGAAGATCCCCCCGCGATGCGCTGTACACACTGGCACATTTGCGCGTGTGCCAACTTGCGCCGGCAGGCAGAGGCCATTCGCCGCCGGTTGGCACGGTGCCAAGCCCTTCGCCGCTGGCTGGTGCAGCGCCAACCCTGTCGGTGCCAGCCTATCCCCTGAATGTGCGTTGGATTCACGCCACTCCTCGGCGCGGGTACGGCCCGCCCCACCGGGTAGCGGAGAATCCCAGCCCTCATCTCTGGAATCAATCTAGTGAACCATCTCTGACTTATCTCGAATGCAACTATATCCCTCCTCAAATAAGGGCACCCAAACTGAACACAGTACTCCAGGTCTCATTCAGATCAAAATAGACAACATGCAAACTTCATGTTCACCTCGCCTGAATGATTGTGGCATTGGACAAGCAGCCCAGGAGCTGCTGCCTGTTCCTGATTTCTGCCTGCAGCCTCTTCAGACAGCAGAAGGGGTTGGCAGTGTTGTTTGAAGAACAGGTGGTATCGCCTGTCTACAATTCTTAAAGGCACTCTGTGTCTTAAAAGGAAGCTGCACTAAAATATTGCTGCACTGTCAATTTTTCTTTTATTTGTTCATAGGATGTGGGCATTGTTGGTTAGGCCAGCATTTACTACCCATCCATAATTGCCCTTGAGATGGATCTGGTGAGCTGCCTCCGGGTTTCCTCTGGATACTCCAGTTTCCTCCCACAGTTCAAAGATGTGCAGGCTAGGTGGATTGGCCATGCTAAATTGCTCCTTCATGACCAAAAGGATAGCTGGGGTTACTGGGTTACGGGGATAGGATAGAGGCGTGAGCTTAAGTAGGGTGCTCTTTCCAAGGGCCGAATGGCCTCCTTCTGCACTGTAAAATTGATTCTATTATTCTTAGAACATAGAACATAGAACATAGAACACTACAGCGCAGTACGGGCCCTTCGGCCCTCGATGTTGCGCCGACCTGTGAAACCATCTGAAGCCTATCTGACCTACACTATTCCATTTTCATCCATATGTCTATCCAGTGACCACTTAAATGCCCTTAAAGTTGGCGAGTCTACTACTGTTGCAGGCAGGGCGTTCCACACCCCTACTACTCTCTGAGTAAAGAAACTGCCTCTGACATCTGTCCTATATCTCTCACCCCTCAATTTAAAGCTATGTCCCCTCGTGTTGGTCATCACCATCCGAGGAAAAAGACTCTCACTGTCCACCCTATCTAACCCTCTGACTATCTTATATGTCTCTATTAAGTCACCTCTCAGCCTTCTCCTCTCTAACGAAAACAACCTCAATTCCCTGAGCCTTTCCTCGTAAGACCTTCCCTCCATACCAGGCAACATCCTAGTAAATCTCCTCTGAACCCTTTCCAAAGCTTCCACATCCTTCCTATAATGTGGTGACCAGAACTGCACGCAGTACTCCAGGTGTGGCCGCACCAGAGTTATGTACAGCTGCAGCATGACCCTGTGGTTCCGAAACTCAATCCCCCTGCTTATAAAGGCTAGCACACCATATGCCTTCTTAACAGCCCTATTAACCTGGGTGGCAACTTTCAAGGATTTATGTACCTGGATGCCGAGATCTCTCTGTTCATCTACACTACCAAGAATCTTGCCATTAGCCCAGTACTCTGCATTCCTGTTACTCCTTCCAAAGTGAACCACCTCACACTTTTCCGCATTAAACTCCATCTGCCACCTCTCAGCCCAGCTCTGCAGCTTATCTATGTCCCTCTGTATCCTATAACATCCTTCAGCACTATCCACAACTCCACCGACCTTCGTGTCATCTGCAAATTTACTAACCCATCCTTCTTCACCCTCTTCCAGGTCATTTATAAAAATGACAAACAGCAGTGGCCCCAAAACAGATCCTTGCGGTACACCACTAGTAACTGAACTCCAGGATGAACATTTGCCATCAACCACCACCCTCTGTCTTCTTTCAGCTAGCCAATTACTGATCCAAACCGCTAAATCACCTTCAATTCCATACTTCCTTATTTTCTGCAATAGCCTACCGTGGGGAACCTTATCAAACGCCTTACTGAAATCCATATACACCACATCAACAGCTTTACCCTGATCCACCTGTTTGGTCACCTTCTCAAAAAACTCAATAAGGTTTGTGAGACATGACCTACCCTTCACAAAACCGTGTTGAGTATCGCTAATCAACTTGTTCTTTTCAAGATGATTATAAACCCTATCTCTTATAACCTTTTCCAACATTTTACCCACAACCGAAGTAAGGCTCACAGGTCTATAATTACCAGGGTTGTCTCTACTCCCCTTCTTGAACAAGGGGACAACATTTGCTATCCTCCAGTCTTCCGGCACTATTCCTGTCGACAAAGACGACATAAATATCAAGGACAAAGGCTCTGCAATCTCCTCCCTGGCTTCCCAGAGAATCCTAGGATAAATCCCATCTGGCCCAGGGGACTTATCTATTTTGACATTTTCTAAAATTGCTAACACCTCCTCCTTTTGAACCTCAATTCCATCTAGCCTGGTCGACTGAACCTGAGTGTTCTCCTCGACAACATTGTCTTTCTCCAGTGTAAACACTGACGAAAAATATCCATTTAATGCTTCCCCTATCTCCTCTGATTCCACACACAACTTTCCACTACTATCCTTGATTGGCCCTAATCTTACTCGAGTCATTCTTTTGTTCCTGATATACCTATAGAAAGCCTTTGGGTTTTCCTTGATCCTATCCGCCAACGACTTTTCGTGTCCTCTCCTCGCTCTTCTTAACTCTCCCTTTAGGTCCTTCCTGGCTAACTTGTAACTCTCAAGTGCCCTAACTGAGCCTTCATGTCTCATCCTAACATAAGCCTTCTTCTTCCTCTTGACAAGTGCTTCAACTTCCTTAGTAAACCACGGCTCCCTTGCTCGACAACTTCCTCCCTGCCTGACAGGTACATACTTATCAAGGACACGCAGTAGCTGTTCCTTGAAAAAGCTCCACATTTCGATTGTACCCATCCCCTGCAGTTTCCTTCTCCATCCTATACCTCCTAAATCTTGCCGAATAGCATCATAATTGCCTTTCCCCCAGCTATAATTCTTGCCTTGCGGTATATACCTATCCCTGCCCATTGCTAAAGTAAACATAACCGAGTTGTGATCACTATCACCAACGTGCTCACCTACATCTAAATCTAACACCTGGCCGGGTTCATTACCCAGTACCAAATCCAATGTGGCCTCGCCCCTTGTTGGTCTGTCTACATACTGTGTCAGAAAACCCTCCTGCACACACTGCACAAAAACTGACCCATCTATAGTACTCGAACTATAGTATTTCCAGTCAATATTTGGAAAGTTAAAGTCCCCCATAACAACTACCCTGTTACTCTCGCTCCTGTCAAGAATCATCTTTGCAATCCTTTCCTCGACATCTCTGGGACTATTCGGAGGTCTATAGACAACTCCCAACAGGGTGACCTCTCCTCTACTGTTCCTAACCTCGGCCCATACTGCCTCAGTAGACGAGTCCTCAAGCGTCCTTTCTACCGCCGTAATACTTTCCTTGATTAACAATGCCACACCCCCCCCTCTTTTACCATCTTCTCTGTTCTTACAGAAACATCTAAATCCTGGAACCTGCAACAACCATTCCTGTCCCTGCTCTACCCATGTCTCCGAAATCGCCACAACATCGAGATCCCAGGTACCAACCCATGCTGCAAGCTCACCCACCTTATTCCGGATGCTCCTGGCGTTGAAGTAGACACACTTCAAACCAGCGTCCTGCTTGCCGGTGCCCTCTTTCGAACTTTTAACCCTATCCCTGACCTCACTACTCTCAACATCCTGTACACTGGGACTACAATTTAGGTTCCCATCCCCCTGCTGAATTAGTTTAAACCCCCCCGAAGAGCACTAGCAAATCTCCCCCCCAGGATATTGGTACCCCTCTGGTTCAGGTGAAGACCATCCTGTTTGTAGAGGTCCCACCTACCCCAGAATGAGCCCCAATTATCCAGGAAACCAAAACCCTCCCTCCTGCACCATCCCTGTAGCCACGTGTTCAACTCCTCTCTCTCCTTATTTCTCACTTCGCTAGCACGTGGCACGGGTAACAACCCAGAGATAACAACTCTGTTTGTTCTAGCTCTCAGCTTCCACCCTAGCTCCCTGAATTTCTGTCTCAAATCCCCATCTCTCTTCCTACCTATGTCGTTGGTACCTATGTGGACCACGACTTGGGGCTGCTCCCCCTCTCCCTTAAGGATCCCAAAAACACGATCAGAGACATCACGAACCCTGGCACCTGGGAGGCAACATACCAACCGTGAGTCTCTTTCGTTCCCACAGAACCTCCTGTCTGTTCCTCTAACTATGGAGTCCCCAATGACAAGTGCTCTGTTCCTCTTCTCCCTTCCCGTCTGAGCAACAGGGACAGACTCTGTGCCAGAGACCTGCACCCTATTGCTTACCCCTGGTAAGTCGTCCCCCGCAACAGTATCCAAAACGGTATACTTGTTATAGAGGGGAACGACCACAGGGGATCCCTGCACTGCCTGCCGGTTCCCTCTCCCTCCCCTGACGGTTACCCATCTACTTTCTTCTTTTACCTGAGGTGTGACTACCTCCCTATAACTCCTCTCAATAACCTCCTCCGCCTCCCGAATGATCCGAAGTTCATCCAGCTCCAGCTCCAGGTCCCTAATGCGGCTCTCGAGGAGCTGGAGTTGGGTGCACTTCCCGCAGATGTAGTCAGAAGGGATACTAGAGGTGACCCTTTCCTCCCACATTCTGCAGGAGGAACATTCAACTGCCCTAGCCTCCATTCCCACTGGACTAACTTCCCAACAACTGAAAAATAAAAAAATAAAAAGCTTGTTAGTTTAGCAATCCAACGGACAGAGCTTTTTTTTTTTGGTTAGAGGAGGAGGATGGGTGGGAGACACTACGTAAGTAGTGTTTCGGGTAAAGCTGTCACTCGAGAACAGCCCCTTCACAAACCACCTTCAACTTACGCTGACCGCACTGCACGTATGCAAATCTCCCCGGAACAGCCAATCAGAAGCTCTGCTCTGCTGCCCTCTGCTGGATGCTCACCTTCCGTCGAACTCCTCGGGTCACTGATGCAGGTGCACCTTCAACTTACGCTGACCGCACTGCACGTATGCAAATCTCCCCGGAACAGCCAATCAGAAGCTCTGCTCTGCTGCCCTCTGCTGGATGCTCACCTTCCGTCGAACTCCTCGGGTCACTGATGCAGGTGCACCTTCAACTTACGCTGACCGCACTGCACGTATGCAAATCTCCCCGGAACAGCCAATCAGAAGCTCTGCTCTGCTGCCCTCTGCTGGATGCTCACCTTCCGTCGAACTCCTCGGGTCACTGATGCAGGTGCACCTTCAACTTACGCTGACCGCACTGCACGTATGCAAATCTCCCCGGAACAGCCAATCAGAAGCTCTGCTCTGCTGCCCTCTGCTGGATGCTCACCTTCCGTCGAACTCCTCGGGTCACTGATGCAGGTGCACCTTCAACTTACGCTGACCGCACTGCACGTATGCAAATCTCCCCGGAACAGCCAATCAGAAGCTCTGCTCTGCTGCCCTCTGCTGGATGCTCACCTTCCGTCGAACTCCTCGGGTCACTGATGCAGGTGCACCTTCAACTTACGCTGACCGCACTGCACGTATGCAAATCTCCCCGGAACAGCCAATCAGAAGCTCTGCTCTGCTGCCCTCTGCTGGATGCTCACCTTCCGTCGAACTCCTCGGGTCACTGATGCAGGTGCACCTTCAACTTACGCTGACCGCACTGCACGTATGCAAATCTCCCCGGAACAGCCAATCAGAAGCTCTGCTCTGCTGCCCTCTGCTGGATGCTCACCTTCCGTCGAACTCCTCGGGTCACTGATGCAGGTGCACCTTCAACTTACGCTGACCGCACTGCACGTATGCAAATCTCCCCGGAACAGCCAATCAGAAGCTCTGCTCTGCTGCCCTCTGCTGGATGCTCACCTTCCGTCGAACTCCTCGGGTCACTGATGCAGGTGCACCTTCAACTTACGCTGACCGCACTGCACGTATGCAAATCTCCCCGGAACAGCCAATCAGAAGCTCTGCTCTGCTGCCCTCTGCTGGATGCTCACCTTCCGTCGAACTCCTCGGGTCACTGATGCAGGTGCACCTTCAACTTACGCTGACCGCACTGCACGTATGCAAATCTCCCCGGAACAGCCAATCAGAAGCTCTGCTCTGCTGCCCTCTGCTGGATGCTCACCTTCCGTCGAACTCCTCGGGTCACTGATGCAGGTGCACCTTCAACTTACGCTGACCGCACTGCACGTATGCAAATCTCCCCGGAACAGCCAATCAGAAGCTCTGCTCTGCTGCCCTCTGCTGGATGCTCACCTTCCGTCGAACTCCTCGGGTCACTGATGCAGGTGCACCTTCAACTTACGCTGACCGCACTGCACGTATGCAAATCTCCCCGGAACAGCCAATCAGAAGCTCTGCTCTGCTGCCCTCTGCTGGATGCTCACCTTCCGTCGAACTCCTCGGGTCACTGATGCAGGTGCACCTTCAACTTACGCTGACCGCACTGCACGTATGCAAATCTCCCCGGAACAGCCAATCAGAAGCTCTGCTCTGCTGCCCTCTGCTGGATGCTCACCTTCCGTCGAACTCCTCGGGTCACTGATGCAGGTGCACCTTCAACTTACGCTGACCGCACTGCACGTATGCAAATCTCCCCGGAACAGCCAATCAGAAGCTCTGCTCTGCTGCCCTCTGCTGGATGCTCACCTTCCGTCGAACTCCTCGGGTCACTGATGCAGGTGCACCTTCAACTTACGCTGACCGCACTGCACGTATGCAAATCTCCCCGGAACAGCCAATCAGAAGCTCTGCTCTGCTGCCCTCTGCTGGATGCTCACCTTCCGTCGAACTCCTCGGGTCACTGATGCAGGTGCACCTTCAACTTACGCTGACCGCACTGCACGCATGCAAATCTCCCCGGAACAGCCAATCAGAAGCTCTGCTCTGCTGCCCTCTGCTGGATGCTCACCTTCCGTCGAACTCCTCGGGTCACTGATGCAGGTGCACCTTCAACTTACGCTGACCGCACTGCACGCATGCAAATCTCCCCGGAACAGCCAATCAGAAGCTCTGCTCTGCTGCCCTCTGCTGGATGCTCACCTTCCGTCGAACTCCTCGGGTCACTGATGCAGGTGCACCTTCAACTTACGCTGACCGCACTGCACGCATGCAAATCTCCCCGGAACAGCCAATCAGAAGCTCTGCTCTGCTGCCCTCTGCTGGATGCTCACCTTCCGTCGAACTCCTCGGGTCACTGATGCAGGTGCACCTTCAACTTACGCTGACCGCACTGCACGCATGCAAATCTCCCCGGAACAGCCAATCAGAAGCTCTGCTCTGCTGCCCTCTGCTGGATGCTCACCTTCCGTCGAACTCCTCGGGTCACTGATGCAGGTGCACCGCCAACTTACGCTGACCGCACTGCACGCATGCAAATCTCCCCGGAACAGCCAATCAGAAGCTCTGCTCTGCTGCCCTCTGCTGGATGCTCACCTTCCGTCGAACTCCTCGGGTCACTGATGCAGGTGCACCTTCAACTTACGCTGACCGCACTGCACGTATGCAAATCTCCCCGGAACAGCCAATCAGAAGCTCTGCTCTGCTGCCCTCTGCTGGATGCTCACCTTCCGTCGAACTCCTCGGGTCACTGATGCAGGTGCACCTTCAACTTACGCTGACCGCACTGCACGCATGCAAATCTCCCCGGAACAGCCAATCAGAAGCTCTGCTCTGCTGCCCTCTGCTGGATGCTCACCTTCCGTCGAACTCCTCGGGTCACTGATGCAGGTGCACCTTCAACTTACGCTGACCGCACTGCACGCATGCAAATCTCCCCGGAACAGCCAATCAGAAGCTCTGCTCTGCTGCCCTCTGCTGAATGCTCACCTTCCGTCGAACTCCACGGGTCACTGATGCAGGTGCACCTTCAACCTACGCTGACCGCACTGCACGCATGCAAATCTCCCCGGAACAGCCAATCAGAAGCTCTGCTCTGCTGCCCTCTGCTGGATGCTCACCTTCCGTCGAACTCCTCGGGTCACTGATGCAGGTGCACCTTCAACTTACGCTGACCGCACTGCACGCATGCAAATCTCCCCGGAACAGCCAATCAGAAGCTCTGCTCTGCTGCCCTCTGCTGGATGCTCACCTTCCGTCGAACTCCTCGGGTCACTGATGCAGGTGCACCTTCAACTTACGCTGACCGCACTGCACGCATGCAAATCTCCCCGGAACAGCCAATCAGAAGCTCTGCTCTGCTGCCCTCTGCTGGATGCTCACCTTCCGTCGAACTCCTCGGGTCACTGATGCAGGTGCACCTTCAACTTACGCTGACCGCACTGCACGCATGCAAATCTCCCCGGAACAGCCAATCAGAAGCTCTGCTCTGCTGCCCTCTGCTGGATGCTCACCTTCCGTCGAACTCCTCGGGTCACTGATGCAGGTGCACCTTCAACTTACGCTGACCGCACTGCACGTATGCAAATCTCCCCGGAACAGCCAATCAGAAGCTCTGCTCTGCTGCCCTCTGCTGGATGCTCACCTTCCGTCGAACTCCTCGGGTCACTGATGCAGGTGCACCTTCAACTTACGCTGACCGCACTGCACGTATGCAAATCTCCCCGGAACAGCCAATCAGAAGCTCTGCTCTGCTGCCCTCTGCTGGATGCTCACCTTCCGTCGAACTCCTCGGGTCACTGATGCAGGTGCACCTTCAACTTACGCTGACCGCACTGCACGTATGCAAATCTCCCCGGAACAGCCAATCAGAAGCTCTGCTCTGCTGCCCTCTGCTGGATGCTCACCTTCCGTCGAACTCCTCGGGTCACTGATGCAGGTGCACCTTCAACTTACGCTGACCGCACTGCACGTATGCAAATCTCCCCGGAACAGCCAATCAGAAGCTCTGCTCTGCTGCCCTCTGCTGGATGCTCACCTTCCGTCGAACTCCTCGGGTCACTGATGCAGGTGCACCTTCAACTTACGCTGACCGCACTGCACGTATGCAAATCTCCCCGGAACAGCCAATCAGAAGCTCTGCTCTGCTGCCCTCTGCTGGATGCTCACCTTCCGTCGAACTCCTCGGGTCACTGATGCAGGTGCACCTTCAACTTACGCTGACCGCACTGCACGTATGCAAATCTCCCCGGAACAGCCAATCAGAAGCTCTGCTCTGCTGCCCTCTGCTGGATGCTCACCTTCCGTCGAACTCCTCGGGTCACTGATGCAGGTGCACCTTCAACTTACGCTGACCGCACTGCACGTATGCAAATCTCCCCGGAACAGCCAATCAGAAGCTCTGCTCTGCTGCCCTCTGCTGGATGCTCACCTTCCGTCGAACTCCTCGGGTCACTGATGCAGGTGCACCTTCAACTTACGCTGACCGCACTGCACGTATGCAAATCTCCCCGGAACAGCCAATCAGAAGCTCTGCTCTGCTGCCCTCTGCTGGATGCTCACCTTCCGTCGAACTCCTCGGGTCACTGATGCAGGTGCACCTTCAACTTACGCTGACCGCACTGCACGTATGCAAATCTCCCCGGAACAGCCAATCAGAAGCTCTGCTCTGCTGCCCTCTGCTGGATGCTCACCTTCCGTCGAACTCCTCGGGTCACTGATGCAGGTGCACCTTCAACTTACGCTGACCGCACTGCACGTATGCAAATCTCCCCGGAACAGCCAATCAGAAGCTCTGCTCTGCTGCCCTCTGCTGGATGCTCACCTTCCGTCGAACTCCTCGGGTCACTGATGCAGGTGCACCTTCAACTTACGCTGACCGCACTGCACGTATGCAAATCTCCCCGGAACAGCCAATCAGAAGCTCTGCTCTGCTGCCCTCTGCTGGATGCTCACCTTCCGTCGAACTCCTCGGGTCACTGATGCAGGTGCACCTTCAACTTACGCTGACCGCACTGCACGTATGCAAATCTCCCCGGAACAGCCAATCAGAAGCTCTGCTCTGCTGCCCTCTGCTGGATGCTCACCTTCCGTCGAACTCCTCGGGTCACTGATGCAGGTGCACCTTCAACTTACGCTGACCGCACTGCACGTATGCAAATCTCCCCGGAACAGCCAATCAGAAGCTCTGCTCTGCTGCCCTCTGCTGGATGCTCACCTTCCGTCGAACTCCTCGGGTCACTGATGCAGGTGCACCTTCAACTTACGCTGACCGCACTGCACGTATGCAAATCTCCCCGGAACAGCCAATCAGAAGCTCTGCTCTGCTGCCCTCTGCTGGATGCTCACCTTCCGTCGAACTCCTCGGGTCACTGATGCAGGTGCACCTTCAACTTACGCTGACCGCACTGCACGTATGCAAATCTCCCCGGAACAGCCAATCAGAAGCTCTGCTCTGCTGCCCTCTGCTGGATGCTCACCTTCCGTCGAACTCCTCGGGTCACTGATGCAGGTGCACCTTCAACTTACGCTGACCGCACTGCACGTATGCAAATCTCCCCGGAACAGCCAATCAGAAGCTCTGCTCTGCTGCCCTCTGCTGGATGCTCACCTTCCGTCGAACTCCTCGGGTCACTGATGCAGGTGCACCTTCAACTTACGCTGACCGCACTGCACGTATGCAAATCTCCCCGGAACAGCCAATCAGAAGCTCTGCTCTGCTGCCCTCTGCTGGATGCTCACCTTCCGTCGAACTCCTCGGGTCACTGATGCAGGTGCACCTTCAACTTACGCTGACCGCACTGCACGTATGCAAATCTCCCCGGAACAGCCAATCAGAAGCTCTGCTCTGCTGCCCTCTGCTGGATGCTCACCTTCCGTCGAACTCCTCGGGTCACTGATGCAGGTGCACCTTCAACTTACGCTGACCGCACTGCACGTATGCAAATCTCCCCGGAACAGCCAATCAGAAGCTCTGCTCTGCTGCCCTCTGCTGGATGCTCACCTTCCGTCGAACTCCTCGGGTCACTGATGCAGGTGCACCTTCAACTTACGCTGACCGCACTGCACGTATGCAAATCTCCCCGGAACAGCCAATCAGAAGCTCTGCTCTGCTGCCCTCTGCTGGATGCTCACCTTCCGTCGAACTCCTCGGGTCACTGATGCAGGTGCACCTTCAACTTACGCTGACCGCACTGCACGTATGCAAATCTCCCCGGAACAGCCAATCAGAAGCTCTGCTCTGCTGCCCTCTGCTGGATGCTCACCTTCCGTCGAACTCCTCGGGTCACTGATGCAGGTGCACCTTCAACTTACGCTGACCGCACTGCACGTATGCAAATCTCCCCGGAACAGCCAATCAGAAGCTCTGCTCTGCTGCCCTCTGCTGGATGCTCACCTTCCGTCGAACTCCTCGGGTCACTGATGCAGGTGCACCTTCAACTTACGCTGACCGCACTGCACGTATGCAAATCTCCCCGGAACAGCCAATCAGAAGCTCTGCTCTGCTGCCCTCTGCTGGATGCTCACCTTCCGTCGAACTCCTCGGGTCACTGATGCAGGTGCACCTTCAACTTACGCTGACCGCACTGCACGTATGCAAATCTCCCCGGAACAGCCAATCAGAAGCTCTGCTCTGCTGCCCTCTGCTGGATGCTCACCTTCCGTCGAACTCCTCGGGTCACTGATGCAGGTGCACCTTCAACTTACGCTGACCGCACTGCACGTATGCAAATCTCCCCGGAACAGCCAATCAGAAGCTCTGCTCTGCTGCCCTCTGCTGGATGCTCACCTTCCGTCGAACTCCTCGGGTCACTGATGCAGGTGCACCTTCAACTTACGCTGACCGCACTGCACGTATGCAAATCTCCCCGGAACAGCCAATCAGAAGCTCTGCTCTGCTGCCCTCTGCTGGATGCTCACCTTCCGTCGAACTCCTCGGGTCACTGATGCAGGTGCACCTTCAACTTACGCTGACCGCACTGCACGTATGCAAATCTCCCCGGAACAGCCAATCAGAAGCTCTGCTCTGCTGCCCTCTGCTGGATGCTCACCTTCCGTCGAACTCCTCGGGTCACTGATGCAGGTGCACCTTCAACTTACGCTGACCGCACTGCACGTATGCAAATCTCCCCGGAACAGCCAATCAGAAGCTCTGCTCTGCTGCCCTCTGCTGGATGCTCACCTTCCGTCGAACTCCTCGGGTCACTGATGCAGGTGCACCTTCAACTTACGCTGACCGCACTGCACGTATGCAAATCTCCCCGGAACAGCCAATCAGAAGCTCTGCTCTGCTGCCCTCTGCTGGATGCTCACCTTCCGTCGAACTCCTCGGGTCACTGATGCAGGTGCACCTTCAACTTACGCTGACCGCACTGCACGTATGCAAATCTCCCCGGAACAGCCAATCAGAAGCTCTGCTCTGCTGCCCTCTGCTGGATGCTCACCTTCCGTCGAACTCCTCGGGTCACTGATGCAGGTGCACCTTCAACTTACGCTGACCGCACTGCACGTATGCAAATCTCCCCGGAACAGCCAATCAGAAGCTCTGCTCTGCTGCCCTCTGCTGGATGCTCACCTTCCGTCGAACTCCTCGGGTCACTGATGCAGGTGCACCTTCAACTTACGCTGACCGCACTGCACGTATGCAAATCTCCCCGGAACAGCCAATCAGAAGCTCTGCTCTGCTGCCCTCTGCTGGATGCTCACCTTCCGTCGAACTCCTCGGGTCACTGATGCAGTGAACTTGAACTACTGCAGTCCACCTGGTGTGGGTTCATACACAGTATTGTTGTAGAAGGAGTTCCAGTGACAATTAAGTAATGGTGATATATTACAATCTCTATTGTCACAAGTAGGCTTACATTAACACTGCAATGAAGTTACTGTGAAAAGCCCCTAGTCGCCACACTCCAGCGCCTGTTCAGGAACACAGAGGGAGAATTCAGAATGTCCAATTCACCCAACAGCACGTCTTTCAGAACTTGTGGGAGGAAACCACAGCACCCGTAAAAAACCCACACAGACACAGGGAGAACGTGCAGACTCCGCATATACAGTGACCCAAGCCGGGAATCGAACCTGGGACCCTGGCGATGTGAAGCAACAGTGCTAACCACTGTGCTACCATGCCTCCATAACTATTTAATTAACCTTAATTAACCATTGCAAAGTGAACATCAGGGCAGACAGAGGAGTCCGCAGTGATGTATGCGATGCTTCAGGCATTAATGGTGGAAGGGGGCATGAGGAACAATATCATGGGTTCTCAGGACGGGACAGGTGGGATCAACAGAAGACCCTCAGAAGGTAGTGGGAGCAGGGGACAGGGAGGTCAATTCCTGAGTCTAGAGCTGATGACCTGACAGCAACACCGCAGGACATAAAGATCAGTGAATTTCGCTTCACCTGACACCTCGCGCGGGATTCTCTCACCCAGGGCCGGGCCGGAGAATCGCAGGAACTGGCACGAATCACGCCACGTCGCCCAGACGCCAGTGTGGCGGCGCCACTTCAAGGGCCGCGCTATGGGACCCCTCCTCCCTTCCCCCCCCTCCCCTCCCCCCCTCCCCCCCGGTGTTTCTCGGTCCAGGATGGGCCGAGTAGCCATGCTAATAAAGCCGAGTCCCGCCGATGCCATACACACCTGCTGTTAGCCGGCGGGACTTTCGGCGTGAATGCATCTGGGGGCGGCCTGGGGGGGGGGAGGGCGGTCCGACCCTGGGGGGGGCTCCGCTGTGGCTTGACCCCAGCACATCCTCACACACATACCAATACTGCCAGCTCATTACCATGTCTCGTTGTAAGCACATTACTCAAACAAAGTACAACATAACCAATAATATTCTGCCTTATCATTTGCAAGACTCAGTAGGACCAAACAGTGAGGAGCAGAACAGGGCTGGTAAAGAACAAGGCCACCTGCAGCTTTGAGCTTTTACAAAGGAGATGGCTGTACTCACCATGGGGCTGGCTGCAATGGGACCTGTGACATTGCCGGGAACATTGAGGATTACAGCATGCGGCCCTCATCCTGCTATCTGCCGTGATGAGCAAGCTGCTGATAATAATCCATGGACATCTGCTTCTCACTGCACCAACCCCCAATTCTCTCACCCCCAAATGGGCTGGTTTAGCTCACTGGGCTAAATCGCTGGCTTTTAAAGCAGCCCAAGCAGGCCAGCAGCACGGTTCGATTCCCGTACCAGCCTCCCCAGACAGGCGCCGGAATGTGGCGACTAGGGGCTTTTCACAGTAACTTCATTGAAGCCTACTCGTGACAATAAGCGATTTTCATAGGGGCTGGTTTAGCTCACTCGGCTAAATCGTTGGCGTTTAAAGCAGACCAAGTAGGCCAGCAGCACGGTTCAATTCCCGTACCAGCCTCCCCGGACAGGCGCCGGAATGTGGCGACTAGGGGCGTTTCACAGTAACTTCATTGAAGCCTACTCGTGACAATAAGCGATTTATCATTTCATTTCATTTTCATTTCAAATGTCCCCTTCAGAGTTTCTGAGTTCAGAAAGCCAAAGAATGCTCCCTGGTCCAATGGCAACAGCCCAGGAGGAGGAAGCAGAGCAACAGCACAGTACTGATGAAGAAATCACTTGATTTGACACTCATCAAAACACCTCCACAAATTTTCCACAGTACTTCCTGTCACTTCACAATCGAAAACATTTCAAAAAATGAGCTTACCTGCAATCAATGTGTGTGGACCTTTTAACAAACTACTACAGGACGCATCATCTTGCAGCTTTTTTTTTTTAGTTTTTGTTTTTATTTATGAAACACTGAAATAATTGTCAATGATATCCTTGGCTTGTGAGTCTCTGCCATAATCTTTGACAACAACAGAGCTGCAGCCTACAACCTTGCGAGGTTTTCCTTCTCGGTCTGTTTTACGCAGGCCTACCCATTCATTAAGTTCCTTGTGGTCATCAACATTCATAATGGTTGATCTGATGCTCAGCACAGGGTGCGTAACATACCGTAACTCATCACAACTGCCTTCCAGGACACACAAGTGAACCTGATGTTTGTCCAGAACCTTGACAGCTCCCCAGAGACCACGGGCGAAATTCTCCGACCCCCAGCAGGGTCGGAGAATCGCCTGGGGCCGCCGGAAATCCCACCCCCACCGTGGCAGAGATTCTCCGCCACCCGGGAAGTGGCGGCGGCAGGAATCTCACCACTCCGATCGGAGAGGCTCCTGCGGTGATACTCCGGCCCGGATGGGCCGAAGTCCCACCGCTGGGAGGCCTCTCCCGCCGCCAAGGTTTAAACCACCTCTGGAACGGTGGGATCAGCGGCGCGAGCGGGCCCTGGGGTCCTGGGGGGGGGGGGGGGGCAGGGGGCGATCGAACCATGGGGGGTGCCCCCACGGTGGCCTGGCCCGCGATCGGGGCCCCCCGCTCAGACTCCGGGCCAGTGCCCTAGGTGCACTATTTTCCTCCGCGTCCCCCATGGCCTCCACCATGGAGGAAGCGGAAGAGAACCCCACATCGCCCCCGGCAGCGGGGCTGGCCGTTGACGTCACTGCCGGCGCATGCGCCGACCGGCGAAAGCCTTTCGGCCAGCTCCGCTGCCGGGGGCACCAGTTTTCTGCGCCAGTCATCTGGTGCTAACCGCTCCGGCGCGGGGCTGGCCCCCAAAGGTGGGGAGAATTCCCCACCTTTGGGGAGGCGCGACCCCTGAGTGGTTGGCGCCACTCCCCTACTCCGGGACCCTCCGTCACGCCGGGTAGGGGAGAATGCCGCCCCACATCACAAGCCATCGTGGATGTATGCAGTTTTAAGCACTTCCTGAAGGTACTGTGTTAACATTCCTCGGTCATTGCGCTGCTTATTGTTCCGGAAAAAGACGGTTTCTTGCACGGGCATATGGTGTGCTCAGTAAATAATGGAGCCTCTGCCTGGATATTCATTACTCAAATTTGACATTCCTGGCTTGAGGTAAATCCCAAGATGGCGCTGGAGCATGGAAACTCTCTGCAAGCTCTCTCAACCAGACCCCTTTCTTTTATCTATCACCATTCTGACCTACTAAAACTCTTTTCCACTTCATAAATAATTACTAATAACGCTCTTCTATGTTTTCTTACAGGTTTGAGGATCCTCTGAACCTCGCACGACACGGCACGATTCCATCCGTATTCTACCCGCACATCTAGATATAGGAATAGTTTCTTCCCCACAGTTACTGGACTCCTCAATGACTCTGCCTTGGATTGCTCTGTTCCCTGTAAGAACACTATTCACGACACCCTATGCTGCTCTTGTTGGCCCTTGTTCCACACTGTAACCAATCACTATTTGTTGATGTACCATTGTCAATGTACTCTATCGATTAGTCT
The DNA here is from genome assembly GCF_902713615.1 of Scyliorhinus canicula. Taxonomy (NCBI): domain Eukaryota; kingdom Metazoa; phylum Chordata; class Chondrichthyes; order Carcharhiniformes; family Scyliorhinidae; genus Scyliorhinus; species Scyliorhinus canicula. Next base: position 94,148,933 of record NC_052152.1, on the reverse strand, counting down.
TTTGTCCACTATGTACGTACTGTGTACATTCCCTTGGCCGCAGAAAAATACTTTTCACTGTACTTCGGTACATGTGACAAAAAATATCAATCAATCAATAAATCAATCAACATCTCGATAGTCTGAATCAAAGGTGCAGATAGGAGACACGGCAGTTTGTGTCCGTACTATTGGGAAGTGGCACAACGTTTATGCAGGAAGCAACAATCGGCTTGGAGGAATGGACCAGATTCTAGCCCTTTCAGAATTTACAGTGCAGAAGGAGGCCATTCGGCCCAGCGAGTCTGCACCGGCTCTTGGAGAGAGCACCCTATCCAAGCCCACAACTCCACCCTATCCCCATAACCCAGTAACTCCACCCAACACGAAGGGCAATTTTGGACATTAAGGGCAATTTAGCATGGCCAATCCACCTAACCTGCATCTCTTTGGACTGTGGGAGGAAACCGGAGCACCGAGAGGAAACCCACACACACATGGGGAGAATGTGCAGACAGTGACCCAAGCCGGGAATCGAACCTGGGACTCTGGAGCTGTGAAGCAATTGTGCTAATCACTATGCTATCGTGCTGCCCAAAGCAAGATTCAAAAGAAAATTAAAAATACTTAAATATAATAACATGATTACATTTGCAATTTGAATCGTCTTTCATGTTTTCTATGTTCCTTGAAAACTTTCCTTAAGCCCTCAACCTGCCTCAGACTTTCGGCATTATTTTGTCAAAGCCAGGCAGCTAGATAATATTAATATTAATAAGTCGTAGCTTTTCTGCATAATTTAATCCACAACTCAAAAGACAAAGTTCTAATAAAAGTCTAATAGCAAAAATAGAAGAAGCTGATGGAAAACTCATGTGTTGGATGCTCTCTTCAGTTTTCCCTGACCGATTAGGGCAGCAGGGTAGCATAGTGGTTAGCACAAATGCTTCACAGCTCCAGAGTCCCAGGTTCGAACCCCGGCTTGGGTCACTGTCTGTGTGGAGTCTGCACGTTCTCCCCGTGTGTGCGTGGGTTTCCTCCGGGTGCTCCGGTTTCCTCCCACAGTCCAAAGATGTGCAGGTTAGGTGAATTGGCCAGGCTAAATTGCTCTCAGGGTCCAAATTGCCCTTAGTGTTAGGTGGGGTTACTGGGTTATGGGGATAGGGTGGAGGTATGGGCTTGGGTAGGGTGCTCTTTCCAAGAGCCGGTGCAGACTCGATGGGCCGAATGGCCTCCTTATGCACTGTAAATTCTATGAAATCTTGCGCATCCTTTTAATCCTGCTAAATCGGGCATGCTCAATTCCTCATGGCCTACCTTTAGAATGGCTTTTGATCTCTAATAAAAAAACTCTTAGCGACTTATGTCGCCCAAGTGAACTTATTTAAGACATAATGGATGGCACTTTGTGCCTTAGGACTCAGTAGGGACTGAGTAGGGACATCACTTGGGTGGAAAATACAAGTTCCCTGCACACATCACTTTGACAAGATTGAATATTTGCAGAATGATGCTTACCTGGCTGCTTAAAAAATATAAGAAAGCACTGGTGCACTATACTTCTGTACAGCTGGTGCCAGGTAAACATTGTAGGAGTTATGGCTGGCTACACATAACCAACAGGTTTGGTTGAGTTGGTTATTAATGTGCTGAACACTGAAGTTCACCTCATTAGTCGACCTAGAGAAAGGACAACACTAGTTATCCCATCACAGTTGTGGCTTGTTTCTTTCAAAATACTAAACAAAGGTGCTGCACTTGCAATAGAATAACATTTTCAATACCTTGTTTATCTGCATAACTATTCTGCAGGCGTTTGCTTTGTGTTGCAGCACTCAATGTTACAATAATGCTGTAATAGGGTCAGTTCCAGGGAGCACAATGTTAGGTAAGAGAGTGAGCTATTTGAATTAGCTTAGGTTTAAATGATTTTCAGACAACTAAACATATGCTAAGTTCAATTGATTGTAGCTTTTCCATCATTAGCCAATTAAAGTATTTTGTGAGGACAAAATTCAAAGGATGCCTGCCAATCAAACTCCTCTGTTCCAGGGTTAGTCTGAAACAGGGTGACAGTCACAGACCATTCAATATGAGGAACTAAGAAAATAGTCGCTCATTCAGATGTACCAGTGTCAACTTGTCTCCATGGTAGCAATATCAGCTCCGTGTCAGAAAGATGTGAGTACAAATCCCATTCCAGGACTTCAGCACATAACCTAGACTAAATTATCATATAGTCAATAGTGCGGTCCTTTGAATGATATTGTGAGGGGACTAAGAACTAACGCTGTACATTTTTTTAATAAGATATATAAATATAGTGCTATCATTAAAAATGTTAAACTGAAAAATATATAAAATGGCTGAATCTATTATGTCTGTCTGTGACCCCTGAACAAAAGAAGCTACCTGGCCACTTCGGAGAAACTAGTACCTCATTATCCCTGAAGAGACACTAACTATCCCTTTGTGAGTTGCCCAGACCAAATTCAAAGAGAGTTATACAAAGGCCACCTGCATTTCCTAACCCAGGCGAACCCAGAGTCTACTAATTTGCTGGGACAAAGGGTCCCACAACATTCCTTCCAATTCCTAATGGTTGAGATATAATCATAGAATCCCTACAGTGCAGAAGGAGGCCATTCAGCTCATCACGTCTGCACTGACCCTCTGAAAGAAAACTCTACCCAGACCCACACCCTGCCCTATCCCCATCACCCCATCTAACATTTGGATACTAAGAGGAAATTTAGTATGGCTGATCCACCTAACCTGCACATCTTTGGGCTGTGGGAGGAAACCGGAGCACCCGGAGGAAACCCGTGTAGACACAGGGAGAACGTACAAACTCCACACAGTTACCCAAGGCCGGAATTGAACCCTGTCACTATGAGGCAGCAATGCTAACCACTATGCCAGTGTGTCGCCGTGCCGCCAACAATCTTGAGGATCCAAACAAGGGATGCACAACCTTTGTCAAAGATAGTGTGAAGTGGGTGTCAAGTTTCATGGGCCTCTAGTTTGTGGAATCAGTGATATAGTTTTGAAGAACTGCAAAGTCAGTCTGCTGGTTACCATCACATTAGTAGCCTCAAAGACAAGGAGCGCTGGTCCAGGTTGGACATGGTCCCATCTGCATTACTTCTACTGGAAATTCTGTACCATCACTTACATCTCTGCATGTTTATCTCATTGTGTGAAGTCAACACTACTGGAAAACTGAATTCACCAGCATTTGTTTGAAACCTCCGTGAAGGAAAACCTCATTGAACATTGATTCTGAACGATGGAACCCATGTGAAACATCATTTCCTTCCTCTGTCGTCCCTCCACTGTATATATTTATTTTCTCTATCCCTCATCCCTCACTTACTGTGTGAATGTACAGAAGGCAGCAATGGGATACTGCTCCCATCTTTTGAGAGTGTGCAAACAAACTAATCCTTTGAGTTCCCTGATCTCGAGTTTGCTGTGGGGTTATTAATAGAAAATTGGATCATCTCAAAACTAAGGAGTTGGGAAATGAGCCATCGCTTATAAAGGAGGAAGCAAATCAAAAACACCTTTTTGTTAATGGACAGATGGTGAGAGGAGAATTTAATGCTACTTAAATTAACAACCCTCCTGCCTGTTTCTTTTATAGCATGTGCACGAACCAACAAGCCAGGCAATAGCTAAATGGAGCTCTCTGAGCTCTCCACTGTATTTTGTCAGGAGGCAGTCTTCAATGGTTGGTGTTCTACTGATTTTCTTACTACATTTATTCCCTTAAACAACTCTGCAGATTAATTCATTATTCATCTCATTCACTGTTTGTGGGGCTTCACTTCTCCAGACTAGTCGCCATATTTGCTTACTGAACACTTCAAAATAATTCAATTGACTGTGAAACAATTTGCCACACAGTGAGGGTCAGAGAGGCATTATTAACATACAAGTTCTGCTTTCTGGTGAGCTCATGAAGTAACACTGACTTCTTATTATTCATTCATGGATGTGCATATTTCTGGCTAGGCCAGCATTTATTTCCCATCCCTAATTCCCTTTGACAAGGTGGCGGTGAGCAGCCTTCTTGAACCGCTGCAGGTCATCTGGTGAAGGCTGTGCTCTTCGGAAGAGAATTCCAGGATTTTGACTAGGCAACAATAAAGGAATGTTGATAAAGTTCCAAGCCAGGATGGTCAGTGACATGAAGAGAAACTTACAGATCATGCTGTCCCCTTGCCTTGATAACCTTGTTCTTTAGGTAATAGAGGTCACAGTTTGAGTGGGGTCAAAGGAGGCTGGGTGTGTTGCTGCAGTGTATATTGTACATGGTACACACTGCTGTCAATGTGCACTATTGGTGCAGGCAGTGAATGTTTAAGGTGGTGGCTGGGGTGCCAATCAAGTGGGTTGCTTTGTCCTGGATAGCACTGAATATCTGAAGTGTTGTTGGAGCTACACTCATCCAGCCAAGTGGAGAGCATTCTATCACACTCTTTACTTGAGCTTTGTAGACGGTGGACAGGCTTCGGGGAGTCAAGAAGTGCATTAGTCACCACAAAATTCCCCAGTTTTGACCTGTTATCACAGTATTTATATGGCTGGTCCAGTTAAGTTTCCAGTCAATGTCAGCTCCCTCGGATGTTAATGATGGGAGGTTCAATGATGGTAATACCATTGAAGGGATAGTTAGATTCTCTTTTATTGGATATAGTCATTTCCTGGCAGTTGTGTTACTTGCCAATTATCAGCCCAAGCCTGAATATTGTCCAGGTCTTGCTCCATGGGAGCATGGACTGCATCATTATCTGAGGATTACAAATGGCTGCCGCACGCTGTTCAAACAGCAGTGAACACGCCCATTTCTGACCTTGTAATGAAGGGAAGGTCATTGATGAAGCAGCTGATGTTGGTTGGGCCTAGGACACTCTCCAGAGGAAACCCTGCAACAATATCTCCAACAACCATAATTATCTTCCTTTGAGCTTGGTATTATAGCAACAAGTGGAGAGTTCCTCTGATTACAATTGACTTGAATGTCACTCAAGCAACTTGATACAGTACCACACTCGATCAAATGCTGTCCTAATGTAATTGTTGTCCCAGCACTGATCCAAGTGGTGCTGCACTAGTTACAGGATGACATCCTGAAAGTGCCCGTTTACCCCGGCTCTCTGTCTCCTTTCAGTTCGCCACCTTTTTCCATATGGACACACTACCCCCAACACCATGGGCTCTTATCTCCTTAAGTAGCCTTTTGTGTGGTACCTTATTGAATATCGAGGAACCTAGAATACACAGTGCAGAAGGAGACCCATAGAGTCTGCACCAACCCTTTTAAGCCCTCACTTCTACCCTATCCCCATAACCCAATAACCCCTCCTAACCTTTTTGGACACTAAGGGCAATTTAGCATGGCCAATCCACCTATCCTGCACGTCTTTTGCCTATGGGAGGAAACTGGAGCACCCGGAGGAAACCCACGCAGACACGGGGAGAACGTGCAGACTCTACACAGACAGTGACCCAGTGGGGAAACAAACCTGGGACCCTGGCACTGTGAAGTCACAGTGCTAGCCACTGTGCTACTGTGCTTTTGGAAATCTAAGTATATTACATCTACCGTTCCCTTTATCTATCCTGCTCATTATTACCTCAAAGAATTCTAAAACATTTGTCAGGCATAATCTCCCTTTATGAAGTCATGCTGACTGCTTAATTATATCATGTATTTCCAAATTTCTACTATTACATTCTTTATAATGGAGTCTAACATTTTCCTCAAGACAGATGTTAGGTTAACTGGCCTAAAATTACCTGTTTTCATTTTAAAGGGAATGATTTCTATAAAAAGGGGGGAAGTCTTGCTCAAATTATACAAGCACTAGTTAGAGCACACATGGACTACTGTGAACAGTTTTGGTCCTTTTATTGAATAAAAAATATATTGGCATTGGAAGCAATCTAGAGAAGGTTCACAAGATCGATCCTGGGTATGTAGGGATTTTCCTATAAGGAGAGATTGAGTAAATTAGGCCTGTATTCATTGGAGTTTGGAAGAATGAGAGATGAGACATAATTGAGACATTTAAGGTTCTCAGAGGGTTTAACAGGGTAGATGCTGAGAGATTTTCTACTCTTGTGGGAGTGTCTAAGACCAGAGAACATAATCTCAGAGAATGGGGTTGCCCATTTAAGACAGAAATGAGAAGGAGTTCCTTCTCTCAGAGGTTACTGAAACTGTGAAATTCTATACCACAGAGAGTTGTAAAGGCTGGGTCATTAAGGATATTCATGATTGTGATAGACAGATATCTAATCCCTAAGGAATCACGGGTTATGGGAATAAGGCGAGACATTGGAAATGAGGATTATCATTTCATATCAGATCAGTCATGATCTCATTGAATGTCGGAGCAGACCTGATGGGCAAAATGGCCTACTTCTGCTCCTACATCTTATCTCCCTCCAGTACACCTCCCTCCTGTACACCGCCATCCTGTCTATGTCTCTCATGACTATAAATGATCTCAGCGCAGCATATCATCACTGCCATGGATAGTAATGGCCTTCCTCCTCTGACGTTCCCGCAAACACATCCAACTGATCTCTCATCCTGAACTTATCCATTTTATTCTCGTAGTGTTTGAAAAAAGCTATATCCACATGAGCACACTCTCCCAAACTTTGCTGTACCACTTGTTTTTGCTCTAAACCTGAAATTAATCTCCTGATCTGTATTTTTCTTTTATCCTGTATTTTTCTTCTACTTTAAATGCATTTGGAGTTCTCCATTTGGAGTTGCCATAGTCTCTGCTTCCCTTTCTGTGCTTTCACAGCCTCCGTGGAGAAAAATTATGTTTTTTTTAAATTTAGATTACCCAATTATTTTTCCAATTAAGGGGCAATTTAGTGTGGCCAATCCACCTACTCTGCACATCTTTGGGTTGTGGGGGTGAAACCCACGCAGACACGGGGAAAATGTGCAAACTCCACACGGACAGTGACCCAGAGCCGGGATCGAACCTGGGACCTCAGTGCCGTGAGGCGGTTGTGCTAACCACTAGGCCACCGTGCTGCCCAGAAAAATTATGTTTAACCTCTCCTCTTCTTAAATGTTTAATTGATGATTTCTTAATAACATTGACTCACTAACCAGTGTAAATATTCTTACCAATGTACTGAATCCACACCATTCACAATCTGAAAAAAGTATCCCATACACCCAGAGAACAAAGAACAAAGAACAATACAGCACAGTAACAGGCCCTTCGGCCCTCTAAACCTGTACCGGTCATGATACCATCCTTGGCCAAAACCCTCAGCACTTCCCAGTGCCGTATCCCTCTATACCCACCTTATCCATGTGTTTGTCAAGGTGCCTTTTGAACGCCATTAATGTATCTGCTTCCACAACTTCCCCTGGAACGCTTTCCAGGCAATCACCACAGTCTGTGTAAAACACCTGCCTCGCGCATCTCCTCTAAACTTTGCCCCTCAGACCTTTAACCTGTGCCCCCTAGTGACCGATCCCTCCACCCTGGGAAAGAGTGCCTGCCCATCCACTCTATCCATGCCTCTTATAATCTTGTAGACCCGTTAGCTTCTTCTACTTTAGGATATGCAATTTCTCCTCAGTATAGCCACTAGTCGCTGATTTTTGGGGAGAGGGCAGGAAAGATTAACTCCGATTTAAAGTACGGGAACTGTTTGCTGGATTTTTTTACGCCATGGTCACGAACATCACCATCTCATTACCACATTAGTCAGAAGCCAGACTAAGAAAGCAAAGTTATGAAAATATCCACCTGTGTTGGTGTCATGATGAGAAGCTGACACTCATCCATGAAAATGCATTGATTTTTGACATTTAAATTACCATCTTTGATTCAAGATAAATACTGTCACAAGTGAGTAGGCAGCGACTGGGAAGATCAATGTCAGATAAAAACAGGTGTTGCTTTATATAATGGTGAAATCATGCTGGGATACTTCATGGACATTCAGTTGGCCTAGATTGGAATCAAAACATACGGTCTTTCTTTGTAATTCTACTGCATACAGATTAATGGTTTTTAATGTAATGAAAAAAATGTCAATTGTAATAAGAAAATGTCTAAAATTAAAATAAGACCTTTCCACGTTGGACACAGTTGCTACTGCTGCCCTTTTCTGGATTAACTAAAATTCCAGCCTGAACTCCTACTGACTGAATTTCCTTCCCCATTATTGTAGTTTAGACATCAGCAGGGCTGTCAAACCTCTCACAGCAGGCTTATTTCATTTAAACTCTTTCGATGTGAAGTGCTGTGATAAGATTTCCAACTCCAACACCTAAACATCCAGCACAAACTGTAAGTGTGAGAGATTAGAAAATAAACATACAAAATGAAGGGTGAATCACTAAATGGGGGCACTATTAACGTACACAAAAATGACTAGCCAAATAATTATAAAAATTTGATACATGTCTTCCATTTTAATTTATTTTCTGCTTTAGCTATCCTGAGCATTGGTGTTTGATGAGATCCAATAGTGTAAGGGTACATCGTGATGATTCCCTTATTTCCCCTTTTTTTGCCATTTTAAGTTTGATCCATGGCTGCTTTATGGACATATACCTTGAAGTCGAGCAGGGGAAGAAAGGAATTTCAATGTTACAAAAGAGAACACACTGAAAGCTTTCGAGCAACAGAACTCAGACTTTGCGGCACCTGAGAGATGGGGTGGGACTCGGTTGGATTGGTTGGCTGGTGGCCAAAGAATTGCCAAAAAGACCATATTCTGCCCCGGAACAGGTGGTGATTGGGTCCTGCTCAAGTGGGACGATTTACAGAGAACTCAAGGAAAGCAGAGTTGGCCCCTGGACTCTCAAGGGGAAAGGACCTGCTCTCTCTCAATCTCACGTTTTGTCCAGAAAAGATGTGCAGAGACCTAAATGAATCTACAGTGAAAACCATTACTGACTGGAAAGCAGAAATCGCAACATCAAAGTCTGGTTTGAAAGAAAGTGTGCTAGAAAAAAACATCTGGAGCAAAGACTCTTGGGCGAGATTCTCCGCAAATGCGGAGAGTCGTAAAGGCTGCCGTGAAACTGGCTGTGTTTCACGGCAGCCTTCACGCCCGTTCCCGGGACCCAATTCTCCCCCCCCCCCATCGGGGCTAGGAGCAAATCACGGCGTCGCGGCCTTAACGACCGTCATTAAGGCCGCACGCCAAACCGGCTCCAACCCGCGCATGCGCGGGTGCCGTCATCACGCCATTGACGGATCCCGCGCATTTCTCCACCGCTGCCCGACAAGATCAAGCCGCCACATCTTGTCGGGCGGCGGTGGAGAAATGCGGAACCGCGCATGCGCGGGATCCGTCAATGGCGTGATGACGTCACCCACGCATGCGCGGGTTGGAGCCGGCTTGGCGCGCGGCCTTAATGACGTTCGTTAAGGCCGCGACGCCGGGGATATAGTGCGTCCCATTTGGATGCAGGCCCGACGATCGGTGGGCACCGATCGCAGGCCTGTCCCCTCCCGAGCACAACGGTAGTGCTCCCGCCCCAAACGGGCCTCTGGATGCCCCAAACGGGCATCCCGCACCCGTTTTCACGACGACAGCAAGCAGGTGTGTTTGCTGCCGTGAAAAAACAGGCGTACCGGCCCGGCCGCTCGGCCCATCGGCCGCGGAGAATCGCCGCTCGCCGTAAAAAACGGCGAGCGGCGATTCGTGACGCGGGTCGGGCGAGGGGGGGGAGAATAGCGGGAGGGTGCAAAAAATGTCGTGAGGCCCTCCTGCTATTCTACCAACTGACATGGGGGGCGGAGAATCGCGCCCCTTATCTTTTACTTTTATGTGTTATTTTCACCACTCTCTTCCCTCTGTGTTGCCATGTATTTGTGTGTGTGCGTATGTGTTTATGTGCGTGTGTATAGTGGGTGGGGGCGCAAGGTAAAGTGGGGGATTATGAATTAAATAATAGTTAACCAGTTGCATTTACTGTATATTTCATAATAGTTCTTGCTTAAAATAAAAGTAATTGTATTTAAAATTTAGAAACCTGGTGACTGTAATTATTGGACAGCCAAGGGCCAAAGACTTTGGTCTGGATTCTCCGTTTTGGAGACTAAGTCCCCATGCCGGCATGACTGCAAAGTAGTGCCCCCCATTGGGCGCTTGCGCACCCTGGACCACCCACCCAGCTCCGTCCCAGCCCTGAATGAAGCCCCCCCCCCCCCCCCCCCGCCTACCGGTCGGCCCTCCCTCAACTGTGGCGGCCCCGGACTGAGTCCCCAGCCACCATGCCGAGTTCATGAATGGTGTGAGTACACGTAACCCACGCTGTCGGGAACTCGGCCGGTAGGGGACGGAGCATCGCGAGGCAGGCCTCAGGCAATTGCCTGAGGGGGTGATCATCGGCGTGGTGTACTCCTTGAGTATGCTGCTTTTCAGGAGGCAGAGAATTCAGTAACCACCACTGCTCCCAATTTTGTCGCCAAAACGGATTTTCCGCCCTGTTGCCGAATGCGATTTCGGCATCGGTGAGTGCAAAATACAGCCCTTTGTGTATCAGTTTAGATTCTGTTGTGACTCTGGGTCAGGTGGGGCTGGAATTGGCCGCATACTGGGTGAGGGGAAATAACAATAGTCCCTGGACTTCGACGGTTCATAGGTTTATGTTATTACCCCCACGAGGACCACTGGGAAACCATTGTTGATCTCATTGAATGACTCGTGGAGTACGAGCTTCCCAGATAGGAGTGGAGACCACCCAGCTGGAACGCATTACAAATCAACATGAAAGCCGGCCCGAAGCAGGGCCTGGTGTGGTTAGTTCTTCCAGCAAGGACTGGACTGGGAGCGGATTACTGACTCGAGCAGAATATTGTATATTGTTAAATAATCCTCTGATCTCTTATTGATGGCTTCCTCTAATTACTAAACTGGTGATGAGGAAAGAAGTAAAATCTGACTCACTCCGCCTAGCCACCTGGTAATTTGCTATCCCATTAGGTGGGATCATAACAGTTCAAAATGCCACTTTTCTGGAAGTTGGAGACTTTGACGTAGGCCTGGATGACTGGAACCCGTATGCGGAGAGCATGAGGTATTTGTTCCAGGCGAATGGGTTTTTAGGGGAAGACCATCAAAAAGTACTTCTCCTGACCCCCTGCGGGGCCCACATCATAAAGAGTCTGACTTCTCCCGCTGCATCAGACTCCAAGTCCTTTGATGGGCTGATCACTTTCGTTTCTAAACACTATGACCCCAAGCCTTCCGTCATTCTGCTGCAGTATTGTTTTAATATGGCGGTGCGGTCTGCCAGTGAATCGGTCACTGACTTCTTGACCCGCCTAAGACATCTAACTGAACATTACGGGTTCAGGCCACCCCTCTCTGAAATGGTGAGGGGTAGGCTAGTGTGTGGCGTAAACAACACGGCCACTCAGAGAATGCTGTTGGCAGAGCCCACCTTGGATTTGAAACGTGCCATCGAGCTTTCTCTGTTCTGAGAGCATGCAAAGAAAGGAGTGAACCTTGACCTATTCTGATTACAGGGTGGCAGGGGTGGTTTACACTCGGTCGATGATAAGGTTTGGTAGGAAAGGGGCTGCAACCCCAAAGAACGCCAATGAGCTCCTGTCGTTCCCAGGCCTGGTTAACTACTATGGGAAGTTCATTGCAAACCTGGCCACTTTATCAGCTCCACTTCACGTTTATTGAGGAAGGAACAGGAATGGTTCTGGGGTGCTTCATTGGACAAAACATTTGCCAGAGTAAAAAAAGTGTATGTCGTCCATACAGCGCCTCGCGCATTATGATCCTGCTCGGCCTCTAATCTTGACATGCAATTGTGCCCCTATGGCATTGGGGTGGTGCTGGCCCACAGATGCGACAATGGCACAGAATGACTCATTGTGTTCACTTCAAGGACCCTGTTGGAAGCAGAACGACATTATGAGAAAGAGGGCTTTGCGGTAATTTTTGATGTCAGGAAGTTCTACCAACACGTTTATGGGTGGTATTTCTCCATTGTGACAGACCACAGGCTTTTTTATAGAGGATAAGGGAAATCACACCCATCACATTGGCTAGACACCACAAATGAATAATCATTTCGACAATGCCCAGGCACGCAGATTGCACATACTGACACCGTTAGCGGTCTACCATTGCCCGTTAGTGCCCCGTTCTATCAATGGTGGATGAGGTGGTTGCAACTTTCAATTTTATGGGCACCTTGCCAGTTAACGCTACTCAGCTGCACACATGGACACAGTGAGATCCACGATTGGTGAAGCTTCGCCTCATGCTGTTGAGCAGAGGAGAAAGGGGGGGCTTTTCTGTAACTCTCCGGCCTTTTTCACCAGAGGCTCTCGGAACTCAGCGTAGAAGACGGCGTCATATTGTGGAGAGCTTGCGTGGTTATCCCACTGCAATAACAGGACCTTTATAGTAGCCACCCGGGCACCTCTAAGATAAAGATGTTTGCCTGTAGTCACCTTTGGTGGCCCGACATTGATGGAGACAGAGAGGGTGACAGCCAGCTTCCCTGCCTGCTATAGCATTGGAAGCTCCCTCCTCTGGCCTCTCTTCATCCCTGGGAATGGCCACAACGGCCATGGGTATGTCTACATGCAGATTGTGCGGACTATTCATGGGGTCCATGTTCCTTGATATCATGGATGCCCACTCGAAGTGGCTAGAGGTGTACATAATGGCCTCAACATCATCCAGGGTCATGATAGAAAAGCTCTGGGACTCGTTTAGTACCCATGGGATCCCTGGGGTCCTGGTAACAAATAATGGGACGCCATTCACTAGCAATGAATTTGCCGCATTTGCGAAGCAAAATGGCATTCGGCACATTCGGACCTCCCCATATTAATCCTCCCCCAAAGGCCTGGCAGAAAGGGTGGACCAGACCTTCAAAAGGAGCATGCAAAAACAATCCATGGACAAGACACTGGCGTGGTTCCTTTTGAATTACCGCATTATGCCACATGTGACGATGGGAATCGCCCCATGATGGGCCGATGACTTAGAACCTGGTGGAGTCTCACATTTCCGAGACCCTGCAGGAACATATAGAGGTGTAGCAAGAGACCCAGAGGAGGCACCACAACCTGAGGATGCTAGAGCGGAAATTTCACTCAGGGGATGCAGTCTATGCCCGTAATTGTGGTGGCAGGGCACTTTTGCACCCAGGCATGGTGTTGGAAAGAATGGCTCCGGTCTTGTACAAAATCCAGGTTCAGAGAAGAGTTCAGCGAAAGCACTTGGACAACCTGAAGAAGCGAGAACCCAGACTTCACGATGTCCAGCTGGCAGTATTAGCATCTCCTCAGTGCCAGGAACCACTCCTCAGCCTACAGAGCCAGCTGTCTGGTTCACAGCACCTGATCCAGCAGGAGGAGAATTGCCCTGTATCAGAGATGGACGCCAAAGTGTCCATGTCAGTGGACGACGTCGTGTCTGGGACCGAGGCCCCGGCAATAACCCTTCGGAGGTCAGAGAGGAAACGGCAATCGGCAAACTGACACACTACACCCGGCCACAGGGGGAAGCACAGCAGCAGGCAAATTGGCACAGAAAGCCCCCACTGTTAGCGGCTTTGGGTGGGGGGGGGGGAGAGAGTTTCTATAACTTCCATGAGGACCACGGAAAACCATTGCTGACATCCCCGTGGGACGCATGAAGTACGAGCTTCCCAGCTAGAGACAGAGGCCACCTGGAGCTCCATTACAAATGAACATAAAAGCCGGCCCAAAGCAGGACCTGGTATGGTTAGTTCTCTCAGCAAGGACTGTACTGGGAGTGGATTGCTGCCTAGAGCAATTGTATTGAGTTAAATAAACCTCTGTTCTCTTACCGCTGGCTTCCTAAAGTTACTAAAGTTTGTAAATCTGTGTACAAGAAGCTTTCTATCATATGGGACGGAGCCAAGTATAAACACTGTGAAATTCTTGGGTAGGAGTTCAATGGTGTTACTCCTGGTTTTGGGCCTTAGATGGGTGTTCAACAAACCATTTTCATGGCGGCATGTATCTGCCTTGTAAGTGCACACAAAATGCAACCACCAACAGGTTGGTAGGACATCTTGGGCATCTGTGATAGCTGCCTGAAATTAATACTGAGTTGATTATGAGGAGTAAATTGGGGACCTACATTTGTACTCGGACCCTTTTGGGAAATTGGTGCCTGGCAACAGTTGGGTCAACCTTTCCTAATCCTGCCCAGCAAAGCATGACTCAGTAAATAGGCTGCAGCAATGGTGTTTAAATGCTGTTTCGGTAAGTCACTGAGTTGACGACCAAGTTAGCTGGGGATTTTTGGTGCCATTCTTTGGTTAAGATTGGGAAGCTTTTAATTCAACAGCGTCGTTGGGTAGCTTAGTTTTAGCTACAACTTCCCTGGCTGTTGGGTAAAAGGGGGTAATGTTGTGCTATCCATTGAACTGGGTGTATCAGGCCAACAGCAGCAGCAGCAAGATTGACAACACAGACCTGCTGGAGGATTGAATTGTTGCCAACGTAACAGCTTCTTTCAAGGAAGTAAAAGGGAATGATTCAAGTAACTACAGGCTAGGCAGCCCAATATGAACAAACTTGCTCATATGGATTTGTGAAAGACAAGTTGCATCTGATAAACGTAATAGAATTCTTTGCGGAAATAGTGAAATGTCTTATTCAAGTAAATGCAGTGATATAAATATAGATGCACATTTTTGAAAAGTGTTAGATCAGGTTTGCATAGGAAGTTGGTTTCATGGAATCATACAAACTTAAAGCATAGATGGAGGTCAGTTGGCCCATCAAGCCTGTGCTAGCTTTTCAATAAATTAGTCGCTGTTGTCCCAGATAACCGCCTTTTCTCCATGACCCTACAAGTTTCTTATTCTCAAGTATTTTTCCAGTTCCCTTTTGAACTTAATTTTGAAATGACCTCTCACTGTCTTTTTGTACAGGCTGCACTCAATTCTTACAAATCTCCGAGTGAAAACAATTCTCTTCATCCCACTTCTAGATACCTTGCCAATGATTTTGAATCTATGATCTCGAGTTATGACCCACTCCCCAAAGAGAACCATTTTTTCTTTATCTACTTTATTAAACCCTCTCATCAGCTGGAACACCTCTATTTGGTCGCGTCTTAACGTTTTCTGTTCCAACTCCCCTCATAACTGAAATACCTCATCCTTGGTAACCCTCCTCTGCAGCCTTTCAAAAGTTCGATTGCAATTCCTTTGATTTTGTACCCTATTCCTTTATTTATAAACCCAAGAAAGCAATACTCCTTACGAACCAACTTATCAACTTGCCATGTCACCTTTATGGATTGGTAAAAGATGCACAATATTAAATGAAATGCGAGAGCATGGGTAAGAAGTCATTATGGCCCGAGATTAAACATGAGGTGGGGAGAGAGTGGGTAAATGGAGTTGAAATCAACCATGATTGAATGGTGGAGTGGACTCGATGGGCCGAATGGCCTTACTTCCGCTCCTATGTCTCATGGTCTTATGGTCTTATGTTTACTGCACTAGACAATGGTGTCCTCCTGAACATGCTCACTATGCCATAGAGATGTCAGGAACTGAGAGGGGATGTCTGAGTATCACCTCAGAGGGCAGCTCTAGCTGTGTGTTAGTCTTATATCGACTGCAGTGGTTCAAGAAGTCGGCTCACCACCTCCTCAAGGGAAATCAGGGATGAGCAATAAAAATGCTAGACTACAGCCAGCGACACCCACATCTAGTGAAAGAATTTTTGTTTAAAAATAAAACTTTGTAAATAGTCAGTACATAAGTAAATGTTTTTTGAACAAAGACACTTTCCGCTAGTGAAATCTCTTCTAGAATATGAGACTTACGAATCGCGGGACAAACCCATTATAACAGAGTTGCATGGAATCCCAGGTTTTATGGGCAGGTGCCTTGAGTTTCAAGACAAATAGGTCATTCAAAACCTATTTGAAACATTGATTCAGCCACAGTTGGAGTATTAGGTTCAGTTTTGTACACCTTACTATATGAAAGGTGTCCTGGTCTTGGAGAGGATTAAAAAAAAATTACTGAGATGGTTCAAGAGATGAATGGCTTTAATTATGAGAAAATGCTACAGAAACTGGAATATTTCCACGGAAACAAAGAATATCCAGAGGTGATCCTATGAAGGAAAAAAACAGTAAAACTCAGCAATGACTGGTCCACACTGGATTGCAATTTTAAGATATACCGGACCAGTTCGGACCAGTCATTCCCAAGTTTGACTGTTTTTTTCCCTTCGGGGAAGTAGTTTGGATAAGGTGAATGGAAGAAAAAAACATTTCTCCTGGCCAGTGAGTAGGTGAATACAGAGCAAAAATTTAAGATTAACACCAAAGGTACAAGGAAGGATGATTTAAAAACAAATGCTTCAAGGTTTTTTCCCCCCTGCTGCAACACTGGTAGCTACGGCACTGAAGTATCCACGAAGTGGCCAAGATGGAGTCTTAAGCTGTTTTGCCTGGTTAGCCTTTAGCACGAGATACCATCTTGGTAAAGTCTAAGATTCAGAGTTTAAGTGGATGTTAGGAATGGCCACTCCAAGGATTATTAAGCCTCTAATAACAAATAAAATGGTTCTGAATGTTCATTAAAGAGACTAACTTCATATTCCTGGATAGTTCTGCAATTAATCAACAAGAAATTCAATAGGGCAATCAGAAAAAAATCTTCTTTACCCAGAGTGTGGAGAGAATGTGGAACTTGCTTTCACTGGGAATTGAAGCAAATAAAAAGATGCATTTTATGGGAGGCTAGACCGACATATGGCGGACAACAGAATGGAGAATTAAGCTGATAGATTTAGATTAGGCGAAGTGGGAGAAAACTCAAGTCGAGCATAAAGTCAGTCCTGGACTGTTTGGGCCAAATGACCTATTTCTGTGCTGTATATCCTATATAATCCAACGTAATCCTAACAGTGACCATCTGAACTGGAGTAAAAAAGCTGTTGATGAGGATTTCAAATGCTACTTAAAACCTTCACTGAAATTTGAAGAAGAATTTTGATATCGGGATACATCCCAGTGCATTCTGACAAGAACTGCACCAACACTTTGCCAGCATTTATTAAACAAATTCTCTGACGATTTCACTTAAAGAGCGTGAGTGTTGATGTTAATGTTGGAGGCATTATAGAATCCCTTCAGTGCAGAAGGAGGCCATTCAGTCCAACAACACTCCACCGACCCTCCGAATGGCCACTCTAACTAGGTCCACTGCCCCACCCTATCCCCAAATCCCCATGCATTGATCATGGCCAATCCACCTAACCTGCACTACTTTGGCATGGCCAATGCACCTAACCTTCACATCTTTGGACTGTAGGAGGAAACCCACACAGATACAGGGAGAACATGCAAATTCCACACAGACAGTCACCCAAGGGCGGAATCAAACTGGGTCCCTGGCACTGTAAGGCAGCAGTGCTAACCACTGTGTCACTGTGCCAATCATCAGGAGGAAGAGATAGCTTGCTCATTGGAATCTTGCTTGTGTGCACCGGCCTTCAGGAAGAATGGCAGGAGACGATGAGGCCTGGCAAAGCAGCGGCATTTGCTGCAGGAGAGTGAGGGGGGCCCCAGATTCATGGTGATCTGCTGCATGTTCCACAATCTGATGATCTGGAGATCAGCCATTGCCTCCAGCAATAGTGCCAGAGAGTCAAGTTCAGGAGCCATGAGAGGAAGAAGAGGAGAGATTAAGGCAGAGGAGGAAAGTAGGAGAAACCCTGTTCTCAGCTTGCATCTGAGAGTGTTGCTTATCACCATCTACTTGACAACTGCATTTGAGAGATGCCCTCCACAATCAGACATCAAAGACTGTTACCACACCCGTTACCTATCAGGATTGCAGATTCATCATGAAGTCTATTGTCTATATTCAATCCTTCCAGCCTCTTCATTATGAAGAACACAATAAAAAAGACCAATAATTCCATCAGTACTCAATTACCATCATCACTACCATAGGCCACAGTGCATAAGTCAATGCAGCATATAAGATGACCTCATTTTCCAGCACCAAAGTGCATGTTTGGCCTGTACTCAGTACATAAACCAATTCTCTCCCCACTATTTTGCAGCTAGTAGATGCATATTTAGGGCTCTACATAGGTGAGTCCGGGAAAGATTTGACAGCAACAGTTAGTTGGTGTAGCCACTTTATGGAATGAAAATACAGTGTTGTGGCAGAAGGCCAAGATCACTCAGAGACTACAAAATACTACAGTGTTAAAATTACCAGTTTCCATATATTCATCCCCAGACAATAACTAAGAAACAAGGACCAATTATACCACATTGGCTCCATGGATGAAATGCTCATGAATTCTGATGTGCCCAGCCAACCAACTATGGAGTGGAAAAGTTTCAAAACAGCTATAGTGAAAATCACAGGACAGTGATTGACACATAGGATGACCAATGAACACACAACACAGAACAACCAATCACCAGACAGGACACCACCACTATAAAGCCCACAGGGCATTAAGACTCTCCCTCTCTCAGGACCCAGCTACTGAGACAGTCAGAGTGCACAAGCTAGTGAGCACTATCACCGTGTGGTAGTGAGTAAGTCTGGTCAAGCCAGTAAGAGGTCATCAGTTGGATTAGTAGAGTGCCAACCCACAGCTGAACATGTACAGCAGTCCATAGTTAAATAAAACAGTGTTGGATCATCTCCTGTGTCAGATGTTTTTTTCTAGCTTCCCTGCATTCAGTTGCAGTCAACGTCGAACCAACCTGCCTAACACATCAATAACAATTGGTGAATGAGGATGGAGTGACTTTGTGTGGAATAGGTGTCTCAGTGGCCTACGCAAAGAATGCAGCCTATTATAGTGAGGCATGTTCAGATCCCAGGTAACCGATGAGTTCAAGTTGTGTCTGTGAAGAAACAACGGCCACATTGCACATATACCAGCATGTTTAACATCCGTAGTTCAACCTTATGGATGTGTTCAAGCATTCAGGTATCATGGTCACATGTAACGGTGGTTGGTTGTTGGAAAAAAAAACTTCACGAAATCTGGATGTACGCTTCCCTGCTTTGTTTTCTGCTTTTTCATTCTTAAATCATGGGATGCTATTAATGCACAAATTGTCGTCAGCTCATTCAAAAAATGCAGTGTATCCAAATCAATGGATGGAGAGGAAGGGAATTTGTTGTGGATTCTGAAACTGAAAGTGTCAAACATGATCCAGGGTGGGAACTTTACAGTGCTGCCATAGCCAAAGTGATTTGAATTCCTTGCGTCAGATGCCAGAGATGATGAATTTGATGTTTTTTAAACATCATGATAATAGAATTATGTGATTAATTAAAATGTGAAACATTGATTTAATTGGAATTATCAGTGTTATCTTTTTCATATTGTGAAACGGCAAGCACCTACACCGAGACCAGCGATTCACATTTTTGGAAGGAATTTTCAAATGTTGACTTTTGTCCCATGCTTGATGAAAAACAATAAAAACGCAACGTAACCAACATTACATTAAGGCTCTATGACTAAGAATGTTTAAGATCCCCATTTTTGAAATCAGAATCACATGCCGTTCTCAATTGTTACAAGGAATGGCTGCTCGGTGTTCTGATGGTTTCACTATTGATGTTTCTCCTGATCACTATCTAATGCAATTTTTAACTTTCCCACCCCCACCACGCAGGTTTTCTCATGGCGGATGCAGCATTCCATTTAAATCTTCATCGATCTGAGAGAGACCGGAAAATCCCACCCATAGATAGACACCTCGATTTCAGAAGCATCCAATTAATCTTCATGTCACAAAGATAAAAATGAGAGGATCAAAGGAGAATGATGGAAATTGTATATCCACCTCTGTTCTGAATCAATGGAAAGTTGAAAGAAGTCTTGGCCATGGTTTCTTTTTAAAGAAATTGATTAATTTCTTTATTTTTAAAAAAATATTTTGATTCAAGGCTTTTTACATATATACACAAAATATCAGAAGAGCAACACATCAACCTGAACAAACAGCCACAAATCCCCAACCTCCCGACATCAACACTCCACCATATCCGCCTCCCTGATTTTTACCCCCTCATCCACCACCCAACACCACCCCAACCCTGCCCCCTTTGCTGACCCCTCCACGCGCCTTGAAGAAATCAATGAACGGTTTCCACCTCTGGGTGAACCCGTCTACCGACCCCGTAAAGCGAACTTGACCTCCAACCGCAGGAATTCTGCCAGGGGTCACTCACACACACCCCTGACTTCGTCGACTCCGAGTTCCCGCCAACATAACAAAATCTATGTCCGGGTTGTCAGGGAGGTAAAAGCCAAACAGCGGCCTCGCGACCTCTCCCCCTCCAAACCAGGACTCACAAATCATCCAACACCCCAAATATTGCCACCTCCGGATACGGGACCAATCCCACACCCAGAACCTCGGACAGAACATCCGAGAACCCCTTCCAGAACCGCCTCAGTCTTGGACATGGGCAGAACATGTGGACGTGATTCGCGTCCCCCCCCTGCCCCCCCCCCCCCCACCCGCCACACTCAACCCACACCTGTCTTCCAACCCGCAAAGAACCTGCTCATCCTCGCCACCATCATGTGGGTCCTATACACCCCTTTAACTGGATGAGGCTTAACCTCACTCATGTGGAGTCTGTGTTCACCCTCCACAAGGTCTCTACCCACATCCTGGCCCTCACCTCCCCCTTCCAGGTCCTCCTCCCATTTGCACGTAATCTCCTCCAGCAGTGCGCCCTCCCTCTTCATCAATTCCTTGTAAATATCCAACACTCTCCCCTCCCCTATTTTGTCCTTCGACAACAGCTTGGCCTACAACACCCAGGGGCGGCAGACCCTGGAAGGACGGTACCTCTCTACTCACAAAATCCCTCACCTGCAGGCACCTAAAGCCTGGGCAGCACCGTCATTTTCACGGTCTGCATGTGCCCAAGCAGCAACAGCGGCAACACATACCACCTCTTGAAATCTGCCTTCATTCCCTCCACCAATCATGCCAAACTCTGCACCACTTGAATTCCTAAATACCTAAAACCTACTCCCACCACCCTGAACGGCAATTTCCCCTAACCTCCTCTCTTGCCCTCCAGCATTAATCGCGAACACCTCGCTCTTTCCCGTGTTCAATTTATGCCCTGAAAACGGTCAACTGCCCCCAAAATCTCCATAATCCCTCCAATGTCCGAGATAAATAATAACAAATCATCCGCACATAGCAAATCTCAATTCACGGCACCCACACCATACACCCTGCCCGCTCGATCCCTTTCCAATCCATCAACGCCCTAAGCGCCATTCCTAACAGCTCTATCGCCAAAGTTAAAAGCAATGGGGAGAACGGGTTCCCCTGCTTCGTCCCACGCTGTGTCCCAAAGTACCCCAAACTCACCCAGTTGATCTGGATGCTTGCCACTGATGCCCTGTACAGCAGCCGAACCCAATCCAGAAACCCTTGGCCAAAGCCGAACCCCCAGCACCTTGGGTAAATACGCCCACTCCACCTGATCAAAAGCCTTCCCTGCATCTATTGACACCACTACTTCTACCTCCAGGCTCTCTGAGGGCACCATAATTACATGAAGTAGTCCTGCACATTCACTGACAACTGCCTTCCCTTCACTAATCCGGCCTGGTCCTCCCCTATCACCCCCATCACACAGTCCTCAATTCGCAATGCTAGCACCTTCGCCAACAACTTTGCATCAACGTTCAACAGCAATATCGGACAGTACGACTCATTCTGCTACAGATCCTTATCTTTCTTTAGGATCAGGGAGATGGAAGCCTGCGACAATATGGGGGAGGGGGGGGGGGGGGGGGCTCCACCATTCCTCACATATTATATGTCCTTAGCAACAGCGGCCCCAACTCCTCACCAATCTTTTTATAAATCTACTGGGAACTCCTCCGGCTCTGGGGCCTTCCCTGTCTGCATTGCATCCATGCAATCCATTACCTCCTTTAATGCAATCGGCCCCACAATCCCTGCATCCTCTCCCCCTCCACCTGAGGGAACTGCAACCCATCCAGGAACTGCCGCATCCCCTTCTCCCCGGTCAGGGAATCCAACTGATGCAGCCTCCTATAGAGGACCTCAAATGCCCCATTCACACACTCCGGATCCGTCACCACATTACCCCTCCCATCATTCAACCTAACAATCTCCCTCGTTGCTGCCTGTTTCCTCAACTAATGGGCCAACATCCTGCTCGCCTTTTCCCCGTATTCATACACTACTCCCCTGGCCCTCCATAACTGCCTCACAGCCTTCCCCATGGAAACTAATCCAATCTCCATCCGGATATTCTATCTCTTCCTTAACAAACCCTCCTCCGGCCCCACCGAGTAGCTTTGATCCACCCTCAGAAACGCTTCCTCCAGCCTTGCCCTCTCCTCATGCTCTACCCTCTCCCTATGTGCCCGGATCAAAATAAATGCCCCACTAACCACTGCCTTGAGTGCCTCCCACAGCATGGCAGCTATGACCTCCGCCGTGTCATTCAACTAGACATTGCCCTGAATGACAGCCCTCACCTGCTCACACACACCCTCATCCGCTTACACATCCAGCCTCCTCTGCGTACGTTGGGCCTCCCCTGAACCACCCGCATATCCACTCAATGCAGTTCTTGGTCGGGAATCACAGTTGGCGAGAACTCTGAGTCAGCCACCCCACCCTGTCAGCAGCGCCTTGTCCATAACAAAGAAATCAATCGGCTGCACATGGGAGAAGTACGAAAACTGATTCGCCCTCGTCCTCCCAAACCGCTGTGGGTCCGCCCCACTTCCCCCATGAGCTCCAGGAACCCCCTCAACTCTCTCACCACCACCAACACCCATGATGACTTAGAACTCGACTTGGATCTAGGACCACATTGAAATCGCCCCCCATAACCAACCGATGTATGTCCAGGTCCTGGATCCTCCCTAACACCTACTTCATAAAGTCCATGTCGTCCCAATTCGGGGCATCAACATTCACCAGGACCACTGGCATCCCCACCAGCTTCCCACTGACTATCACAAACCTACCCCCAGATTGGCCACAATGCTTCCCACCTCAAAAGCTACTCTCTTATTAACCAACACTGCCACCCCTTGTCTTCATAGCCACCCTGAGTGGAACAACTGCTCCACCCATCCCTTCCTCAGCCTCTTCTGATCCCCCAACTTCAACTGCTTCTGCTGCAAAAACACAACATCTGCCTTCAGACTCGTCAGATGTGCAACAAAACCCGTCTGTTTAACCGACTCATTTAGCATTCACCGTGACCAGCCAGGTCAGGGGGGTCACTGACACCCCCTCCCTTGCCAATCAGTCATACCCCTTCATAAGCTGGCTCCTGGCATGCATCACGCACCCCTCCAGGCCCACCCTCAGATGTGCACTGCCATCTCTCCCTTCCCAACTGTGCCTCACCAACCACACCCATGTCAGCAATCCCCCCCCCCACCATCAAACAATGAACCAGCCCCACCTATGCCTTCCTCCTGGCAACACCCCCACTCAAGTCCTTTAACTAGCCCACCCAGCCAACATGGTGGCTTCCTCTGGCTTTCCCTCACGGCTCCAGTCCACCCCTCCACCCCAATCCGCCCAACCACCAAAAAAACCAAGAGAAACAAAATGCATACTCACCATCACCGTCGCAACCTACCCAAATTGCCCACCCAATGTGCCCCACAAATTACACAAAACTCCTCTCCAAAGTTCAATGTCCTCACACTCGTCCTGGTCCATGGTCCCTCATAAAGTCCATTGCATCTTCCGGCGAGTCAAAATAAAATTCCTGCATTTGTTGAATCACCCACAAGTGGGCAGAGTAAAAAGCCCTGAAATTCACCCCCTTCTTAAAGAGGACTGCCTTTATTGGTTGTACCCGGCCTCCGCTTAGCCAGCTCCACAGACAGGTGCTGGTAAGTCCATAGCTCACTCCCTTCCCAGGTGCATTTCTCGCTATCCAAAAGTGGGTGCAGCTCACCACCACCATCCTCGACGGTTATACCACCTGCGGCCTCTTCCTCAGCACCCTGTGTGCCCGATCCACCTTGAGGGATGAGTCAAAGGTCCCTTCCCCCATCTCCAGCATGCTCACCATATACTTACCGGCCTCCGCTCCCTCAATGTCCTCAGGCATCCAGGTAACTCTCAAATTCTGCCTTCTGGAGCGGTTCTCAAGGTCCTCCAATTTCTCTCTCAGCCTCTTCTGGCTGCTCAACACATCACCATCTCCATCTCCAGTGATGCCATCCAATCATCATGCTCCCCCATCGACTCCTCCTGGTTCGGCAGGCCCTAAGCGTCCTGCCTCTGCTCCACACCTTCAGTAACCACCCTTATGGCCCCAGCACCTTGGCCAAATCCTCCAAGGCCTCTTTCCTCCACTGCTGGAATTTATTCTTCAAAACCCCACCAGCTGCTCCGTCAACCACTGGGAAGGCAGCCCGTTGCCCTCCGCCATCTTCCCCTGTGTCACACCATGGAAACCTA
The DNA here is from genome assembly GCF_902713615.1 of Scyliorhinus canicula. Lineage (NCBI taxonomy): Eukaryota > Metazoa > Chordata > Chondrichthyes > Carcharhiniformes > Scyliorhinidae > Scyliorhinus > Scyliorhinus canicula. The sequence goes on along the minus strand of NC_052152.1, from coordinate 94,124,429 downwards.
CCTACTCCAGCTGCTCTCTCTTTCTTGTAGCATGCCTCGACTGTTTATCCATACACCATCTTCACCAGAGGAGTATTACTTTCCCTGAGCACTCATACACCTTTTGCCCTCAAATAGCACACTATTCTGGTGGGGAAGGTCCAGAAAAATCCACCTTGGTGTGAGCCACCAAATGTGCGACCACTCAGTCCATGGCCACCACAGGAAGTCGCCCCACATCTGATTAATTTACAGATGACATAGTATTAATTTCATTTGCAAATTTAAACCTGGACACAAAATCAGATGCAATGATTTCCTGCCCAGTCTGCCAATATGTAGGAAATCAAACCCACCTCAAAAGTATGCACTCTGAAATCTCAATTCAGCAATGAAAAGTGTGTATGAAAAATAAATACTTAATAACTAAAGGCAATTATTCTTTATGACTATTCTATATATCTGTACTGTCTTGATGTTGAATCAAATACTGAATTGGAGGATTGAACATAAGTGACTTTGGGGAGCTGACTACATTATGGAAGTTAGGATAGATTGTCCATGGACGTGTAACAATTATTGCAGAATTACCCACTCAGAAATGCTTGCACACTTTTGGAAGCTGTAAGGATTTCTGGTGTGCGAACTGGATCAATTCATAATTGTACTCTATGATGCTCATCCCAGGAATTATTTGCAATAGAGAGGGTACAGAGGAGATTTACAAGGATGTTGCCAGGACTAGAAAATTGTAGCTATGAGGAAAGATTGGACAGGCTGGGGTTGTACACCTTGGAACAGAGGTGGCTGAGTGAAGATTTGATTGAGATGTACAAAAGTGTGAAGCGCTTGGATAGAGTGGATGGGAAGGACATATTTACCTCGGTAGAGAGTTCAAAGACAAGGGGGCATAGCTTGACTGTGATTGGTAGAAAGATTAGAGGGGATGTGAGGAAAGTTTTTTTCACCCAGATCATTGTGGGGGTCTGGAGCTCAGTGCCTGAAATGGTAATAGAGACAGAAACCATCAACTAATTTAAAAGATATACACCTCAAGTGCCGTAACCTGCAGGGTTGTGGACAAAATGCTGGAAAGTGCAATCAGGCTGGATGGCTCATTTTCGGGCTGGCACAAACATGATGGGCCAATTGTCTCTTTCTGTGCAGTAAACTTTCTATGATTCCAAGAAGAAAGTTCATTATACTGCACATGCTGAAAATCTGCAAACAAAAGTTCTGGGGGCGGGTCTTCTGATCCTCCGGTCCTGCTGATAGCAAAAATCTGTGGCGGGGGGTGGATTCAATGGGAAATCCCATTAACAGTGACAAGACCAGAAGATCCCACCACCTGGCAACGGCAGGCGCCCCCCCCCCCCCCCCCCCCCCCCCCGCAACCCTCGCTGCCGAGAAACACGCCACAGGGCACACAGAAAGCCCCCTCCCCAATCTTTACTGCAAATGGTTCCTTCTTGCCATTTCAAATCTCCACCCACCACTCGAACCAGTCTTTGGCCTTGCACACTTTTCTGATGAAACTCAACTTAAGCTTGAGATAATAGCAATTGGCAGCTTTTTGAATTTAACGTTGACTTAAGCAACTTTGACATATTTTAAATATGTTTCCTATTTTGTTCTCTGGCAGTAAGTCCTGGCAGTGTGGGATGGGTTTACATGTGTATCTGGGAATACGAGGAAGAATGCCTGACTGCTAAGCATTTGTTCTCTTTTGAGAAAGCTTTGCTCCGCACCTGACCGTATGAATTTTTAATTAGAAAAGGGTCTCACCTCTCAGCATTGATAATGGTTCAAAAATCTTTTTAAATTCTTTCACGGCACATGGGTGTCACGGCTTGGCCAGCATTTTTTAGTGCCCATCTCTAGTTTCCCTTGAGAAAGTGGTGGTGAGCTCCTTTAACCACAGCAGTCCATGTGATATAGGTACACCCACAGTGCTGTTAGGGAGGGAGTTCCAGGAAATGGACCCTGTGGGAGTGAAGCAACGGCAATATTTTCCAAGTCAGGATGGCGTGTGCCTTGGAGGGCAACTTGCAGGTGGTGGCATTCCCATGCACCTGCTGCCCTGCAAGGTGATAGGGGTCATGGGATCAGAAGGGGCTGTCAAAGGAAATGCTGGAGATACCAGTGGCAATGATGAAGGGAATAGATGCCAACAGTTGTGGATGGGGTGCCAGTCAAAAGGACTTCTTTGCCCTGGATGGTGTCAAGCTTTTTGAGTGTTTTGCGGCTGCGTTCCTCCAGGCAAGTGGAGTGTAATCAATCACACTCCTGACTTGTGTCTCGTAGATGGCGGACAAACTTTAGGGAGTCAGGGTGAGTTACTCTTCACAGAATTCCCAGCCTCTGTCCTGCTCTTGAAGCCTAACTATTTCTTTGGCTGATTTAGTTCAGTTCTGGTCAATGACAACCCCCGGGATGTTGATAGTGGGGGATTCAGCGAGGCAATGCCATTGAATGTCAAGGAGAGATGATGGTTATAGTCTCTCTTTTTGGAAAATACCCTGCTCAAATATCCTGCTCTCAAAAGTCTATAATGCTTGTGGAAAATTTGGAGTGCCGGCAGGGTAAATGTGAGCAGTTTTCAGGGTAAGACCCACTGACACTGGGTTTACAACCTGTTTAAGAAGCAGTGTGATTTCCTGTGGGGTTGAGGGCTTCTGTCTCTTACAGCCTAACATCAGGAATGGAGATGAAACTGTTTGACTAATGTGACCTGCTACAATTTTCAACTGCCGATACCCCCAGGTTCAGTTCACATTTAAGTCTAGCTTATAGATTAGCGTTCTACAGCAGCACATATCACATCTTTCCTATGATATGGCATGTTTGCAACACAGAATTTCTGGCTGCCATGACAGTGGATTGGATTGGATTGGATTTGTTTATTGTCACGTGTACCGAGGTACAGTGAAAAGTATTTTTCTGCAAGCAGCTCAACAGATCATTCAGTACATGGGAAGAAAAGGGAATTGAACAGAATTCAAGAAAATACATGAGAATACATAATAGGGCAACACAATATATACAATGTACTACATAAGCATTGGCATCGGATGAAGCATACAGGGTGTAGTGTTAATGAGGACAGTCCATAAAAGGGTCATTTAGGAGTCTGGTGACAGTGGGGAAGAAGCTGTTTTTGAGTCTGTTCGTCCGTGTTCTCAGACTTCTGAATCTCCTGCCCGATGGAAGAAGTTGGAAAAGTGAGTAAGCCGGGTGGGAGGGATCCTTGATTATGCTGCCTGCTTTCCCCCGGCAGCGGGAGGTGTAGATGGAATCAATGGATGGGAGGCAGGTTCGTGTGATGGACTGGGCGGTATTCACGACTCTCTGAAGTTCCTTGCGGTCCTGGGCCGAGCAGTTGCCATACCAGGCTGTGATGCAGCCCGATAGGATGCTCTCTATGGAAGCTCAGTGGAAGCTATCACTATGGTCAGGGGCTGGTTTAGCTCACTGGGCTAAATCGCTGGCATTTAAAGCAGACCAAGCAGGCCAGCAGCACGGTTCGATTCCCGTACCAGCCTCCCCGGACAGGCGCTGGAATGTGGCGACTAGGGGCTTTTCACAGTAACTTCATTGAAGCCTACTCGTGACAATAAGCAATTTTCATTTCATTTCATATAGTATGTATGTTTGTAGTATGCATAAACGATTTGGAGGAAAATGTAGCTGGTTTGATTAGTAAGTTCGCGGATGACACCAAGGTTGGTGGAGTGGCAGATAGTGTTCAGGATTGTCAGAGGATACAGCAGGGCACAGATAGGTTGGAGACTTGGTCAAGGAAATGCCAAATGGAGTTTAATCCAGACAAATTGTGCGCAATATTCCAAGTGCGGCCTTACCAAGGTTTTGCACAACTGACTTGCCAGTTTTTATAAGGGCAGAATGGCAGCACAGTGGCTCGCATAGTTGCTTCACAGCTCCAGGGTCCCAGGTTTGATTCCTGGCTTGGTTCACTGTCTGTGCGGAGTTTGCACCTTCTCCCTCTATCTGCGTGTGTTTCCTCCGAGTGCTCCGGTTTTCTCCCACAGTCCAAAGATGTGCAGGTTAGGTGGATTGGCCATGATAAATTGCCTTCAGTGTCCAAAAAGGTTTGGTGGGGTTGCTAGGTTACGGGGATAGGATAGAGGCATGGTCTTAAGTGGAGTGCTCTTTCAAAGAGCCGGTGCAGACTCGATGGGCCGGATGGCCTCCTTCTGCACTGTAAATTCTATGAAATGTGAGGTAATGCATTTAGGTACGTCTAACATAGAGGGAAATATTCCGTGAAGGGCAAAACTCTTAGGAATATGGAAAGTCAGAGAGATCTGGGCCTGCAGGTCCTGTTGAAAGTAGCAACACAAGTGGACAAGGTAATCAAGGAAGCATATGGAATGCTTGTCATCATTGGACGGGGCTTTGAGTATAAAAACTGTATAAAAACAAGCCAGTTATATAGAATCTTGGTAAGGCCGTACTTGGAACATTGTGCACAATTCTGCGCACAATTCTGGTCGCCATCCTACCAGAAGGATGTGGAAGCTTTGGAGAGGGTGCAGAGGAGGTTTACCACAATGCTGTCTGGTCTGGAGGACGTTAGCATCGCGCAGAGGCTGAATAGACTCAACTGTTTTCATTAGAATGACAAAAGGTTGAGGGGTGACCTGATAGAGGTCTGCAAGATTACGAGGGGCATGGATAGAGTGGATGGGCAGGCACTCTTTCCCAGGGTAGAGGGGTCAGTCACCAGATGTCATAGATTTAAGGTCCGTGGAGCAAAGTTCAGATGAGTTGTGTGAGGCAGGTTTTTTACACAGAGAGTGATGAGTGCCTGGAACACGTTGCCAGGGGAGGTTGTGGAAGCAGATACATTAACGGCATTCAAACTGGTACAGGCTTGGAGGGCCGAAGGGCCTCTTCCTATGCTGTATTGTTCTTTATTCTTTGTTCTTATAAGTGTTTATTATTTAAATTTATTTATTAGCTGCCTCTTTTAATCCTGTCTTTTATTTATTTATAACTGTTTCGGGTATCATGAATTCATGGGCTCTGCTACTTTGGCATTACCAGTTTCACTTTTCTGGGCTTCAACCAAGTTTGTAATTAGTTTGTAATGATGTTCTTTAACCACCATGGAATCAGTAATAAATATGTCCGGGTTTGGCTGAACTGTGAGGTAAAGGTATTCGCGGCATTACCATCGCCGAATACACCTTGATTATTATCCTGGGAGTTACCATTGACCAGATACTGAACTAGACCAGCCATAGAAATATTATGGCATCACTTCCTGACTGTCAAAGCCTGCCCCATCATCTACAAGCTACAAGCCAGGATTGTGATGGAATACTCTCCACTTGCCTGGATGGGTGGAACTCCAGCAACAGTCTAGAAACTTGGCACCAGAAGATTGGCACTCCCTCACTAACATAATTGCAGTTGTATCTACTACAGATGGACTGCAGCGGTTCAAGAAGGCAGCTTGACACCACCTTCTCAAGGGCAATTAAAAAGATAAACAAATGATGGTATGCAAACAAACTCAAATATCCATATACAATAAAATATTACTGTATTTTGTAAAAACCATTATCCTCTTAATCCATCACATTTTGAGCAAGAAATGTACGTTCTTCAAAGCCCATGAAGAAGTTGATTTGAAATGTTTTGCTTAAGCAGAGGGCAAGACAATACGCATTCGGCCCACATGCATTAGGATCAGGGTAGAGGGGTCAATTACTAGGGGGCATAGGTTTAAGGTGTGAGGGGCAAGGTTTAGAGGAGATGTACGAGGTAAGTTTTTTACACAGAGGGTAGTGGGTGCCTGGAACTCGCTGCCGGAGGAGGTGGTGGAAGCAGGGACGTTAGTGACGTTTAAGAGGCGTCTTGACAAATACATGAAAAGGAAGGAAAAAGATGGCTACGGACTCCAGAAGTGTAGAAGATTTTAGTTTAGACAAGCAGCATGGTCAGCGCAAGCTTGGAGGGCCGAAGGGCCTGTTCCTGTGCTGTGCTTTTCTTTGTTCTTTGATCAAGGTTCAGACTTTCCAAGCTTATTTTATGTGACCTTACAGTCTGTAAACATTGGAGACTTCTGCACAGGGGCCTCCTCTCACCTAATCTTCATCTAATTTGATCAGACTAACCCTCTGTTCTCCCTCCCTCCTGCATACATAGCTCCCCTGAAATAAAACAATTATTTTAAATGACCTTGTCCCCCTTAAAGACGGTTCTTCTGAATTCACCTGTAGATTTATCAATGGCCATTTATACTATAAACCACGGTCTACTGGCCATGTCCCACCTGAATCGGAGAACGACGTGGCCGGTATAGACCTTCCCTGGGTTTCCCAACAGCCAGTATGCCTCGTGAGATCTACCTAGATCTTGCGAGACATTGCAATCAGGATCCCACCCATAATGGACAGGACCAAGCCTCACACTAAGTAGGTTTAAAACCCACTCAAGTTTGCTGACCCCAGAGCTATCCGGCTCCCAGCCCCCATTGGTCTCCCCGGGGAGACCCCAACAGAGTACCGGTCAGTATTAGCCTGCACAAATGTGGACCAGGTGGAATGGCTCACTGGGGAGGTCTCCCAGGTCATTGGAGGCCCCTGCATGTTTAGCGGCAGGGAAGGGTAATCCCTTAGAACACAGGCACAATGGCACTGCCACCCTGGAACTGCCCAGGTGCCCAGGTGGCTTTGCCAAGCTGGCAGGAGCATTGCCATCATGCCCAGATGTCAATGTGGCACAGCTAAAGGTCAGGACCTGAGGGGGGCCATGTCTATAAAAGGAGGGTGGGGGAATATGGAGCTTAGGGGATGCAGGGTGGGTATGAAGCGGCCTTCAGAAAGTTGGGGTGTAACAGGTGGTGGTCCTGGAAGGAGGGGGCACGAAAAGGGGCAAGGGAAGGTCTGAAAATGAGGCTCTCAGTAACCCCACAGTGGGGTGTCATCACTTGAGGGTTGTGGGGTAATACCCGTGTGAGGGGGGGGTGGTGACATTGTCTATGGGTGGGGTGTATGGGGGACCATCGGACTCTAAGAGACGAGGGTACTCTTTCAAAATCTCTGTGGAGCCGGTCTGGCCATTAGATTCAGCTCCCCAGTGATGAAAATAATTCTAAGTGTGGGCTGTCCCGGAGAGAAACTCCCTTGCCATCAAGTTGTTCTTCACTCTGTGCCTCCTTAACACCCGATGTGTTTTTTTATCTGAATGTCTTCACGGCTGCCACCATATTCTGAAATGGGTCCTTTGACCTTGGACTCCAGGCAAAAGACACACTGTAGACATACTCTGGTTCTGCTTAACACTTGTTTATTATTACTGCATCTAAACAGGTTACAGAGTTGGCATGTTACTCCTCGGTATGGTGTCCCAACACCTCTCCCTGGTGTCTAACACATTACTAGACGGCACGGTAGCACTGTTGCTTCACAGCATCAGGATGCCAGATTCGATTCCTGGCTTGGGTCACTGGCTGTTCGGAGTCTGCACGTTCTCCCCAAGTCAATGTGTGTTTCTCCGGGTTCTCCGGTTTACTCCTACAAGTCCCGAAAGATGTGCTGTTCAATGAATTGGACATTTTAAATTCTCCTTCAGTGTACCTAAACAGGCACCGGACTGTGGCGACAAGGGGATTTTCACAGTAACTTCATTGCAATGTTAATGTAAGCCTCCTGTGACACTAATAAAGATTATTAATGAACTACTGGCTGATGTTAGTGGTACCTCATCGCCTACATCAAACACTAGCATATCGTAGTTGTTAACTCTTTACACTATTGCTGTTGTTGCCTCTACACATCCCACAACTGAGGCAAAATATAATCAAGTACCTGCATTCACCAGATGGGAAATCAAGAAAATTGAAAAGTCAGAAATACTTGCATTTATTTCGATCCCTAAAGTGCTTTATTACCAATGAAGTATTTTTGAAATGTAGTCATCGTTGTAACGTAAGAAAACGCAACAGCCAATTTGCAGACAGCAGGGATTAATGTGAGCAAGAGCAGATAACTTGATTCAGCTGTTGGTTGAGGGGTAGATGTTGACAGCGCACCAAGGGCTGAAGTTTCCCAGGACTGCCGAGGTGGCTCAGGAGTCAAGGCCAAAAACAAAATTTGAAAATAGCATGTCGTCGTACCATGACAAATTCCAACCTCTGAGCAATCTCGCTGGAGGCAGGGGTCAAAGTCGCCAGAACTAACTGTCCACCAGCAGCAGGCAGCCAATTCAACCAACTAAAGGTAAATTGATGGCACCACCGAGGATCTTCTCAACAGTGGATGTGGCCCCCGTTGATGATGCAGCCCAGCATGTAACTGGCGGCCATTTTCACTCAATTGCTTCAGCATGGACCTGCTAGGATGCGATGGCCATTGCCACAGCCACAAGCGATGGTGTAGATGAGTATTCCCCCCTCCACACAGCCTGACAGCTTTGGCTATGCATGTCTTTGATTGCTCACAATGCTTCAGAGAGCACCTCCTTGGTGAGATGCCCTCAATTGTCTCCTGCCTGCCTGACCAGTTTCTACTGCTCCCGGTGGTACTGCCAGAGAGGTATCAGAATGAGCACAGCTATTGAACTTCACACACCCCTGGCCCATCTTCGATCCTTAAGGGGCAGCAGGGTAGCATGGTGGTTAGCATAAATGCTTCACAGCTCCAGGGTCCCAGGTCGATTCCCGGCTGGGTCACTGTCTGTGTGGAGTCTGCATGTCCTCCCCCTGTGTGCGTGGGTTTCCTCCGGGTGCTCCGGTTTCCTCCCACAGTCCAAAGATGTGCGGGTTAGGTGGATCGGCCATGCTAAATTGCCCGTAGTGTCCTAATAAAAGTAAGGTTAAGGGGGAGTTGTTGGGTTACGGGTATAGGGTGGATACGTGGGTTTGAGTAGGGTGATCATGGCTCGGCACAACATTGAGGGTCGAAGGGCCTGTTCTGTGCTGTACTGTTCTATGTTCTATGTTCTTAACTGGACCACTAATGATCGCGACTGATGCCACAACCACTTCTGGATTCCCAATCTGGAATTGAGGTCAATGTCAGGATTGCAACCAAACCGCGAAGATTCTGTGGACCCAAAGGAGCCCACAGCTCTTATTCAAATAGAAATGAATTAGGGTGCTGAAGAATGGAATGGTTAGAGAGCAGCATGGTCAGAATATGACTTGTAGCACAGGTTTTAACTCTTGAGTGCCCCAACAGAGGTTGCAAAAAGACAGAAAGTGAGACATTCATAGAATTTGATTATCATAGAATTTACAGTGCAGAAGGAGACCATTCGGCCCATCGAGTCTGCACCGGCTCCTGAAAAGAGCACCCTACCCAAGGTCAAAACCTCCACCCTATCCCCATAACCCAGTAACCCCACCCAACACTAAGGGCAATTTTGGACACTAAGGGCAATTTATCATGGCCAATCCACCTAACCTGCACATCTTTGGACTGTGGGAGGAAACCCACGCACACACGGGAGGATGTGCAGACTCCGCACAGACAGTGACCCAAGCCGGAATCGAACCTGGGACCCTGGAGCTGTGAAGCAATTGTGCTATCCACAATGCTACCGTGCTGCTTTAGTTCGCTTTAATTTAAAAGACAGATTTATTGCAAAGAATATTTCATTTGGTTAGTAAATTCTAACTTAAAACATTGGGTAAATAACCAAAAACCTTTGCTGAAAAAAATCAAATGCCTAGGGATTTGAACCAAGACTTGCAGGAACTCCATTAAACTTTAACTAGATCCTGAGAAATGTTAATTATAAACAGTATTTTATGGCAGCCTTAAACTAACTTTTTTTTTAGAAATTTGAACATTTGTTTACAGAAATAAATCTTTCAGAAGCATTAATTATTGTTAGTAACTTGGAAGCACAGGCTAAAGTGTGCCAACTTTAGCAAAAGTGACAACTTTGGTAAACGTTGACAAATTGAAGTGAATATGTCACCTCTCTACTGGAAGGCGAGAACCTGGACTGGTGCTGCCATCCATTGACATACTGGCCAGTGGGGTAAGGTTAAGTAGTGACAGATGGCCACAGCAATGGATTTGCGGGTATAAGTGGTCAAAAGGAAGGAAAAAGCACTAGGTTGTAATCAGGATAAGGGGAGTGGGGGGGGGGGGTGAGTGATCAGGGCCATCCTCAGGGGAATGGGTTGGGGAATCTTCAAGTTTGGGAGGCCAATGTGTCTCATTCTTGACAATTGACTATAGGGCTCTTGACAGTGGCCAGAACCTGGGAGACTAGAACTAATAGACTAAAAAAAAAGAGGTCAGCACAGGATTGGAACATGGATACTAAGTACTGGAGAAATTTGCCAACTATGGGATAAGTAATCAGTCACTTGGTGCACAATCACTCAGTCATGCCTTACAGCTCTTTGTCATGATTATTTTTGGAGGCACATTTATACACAGGTGCTGTACGTTTGAAGCTAAGACAGAATTCTCCCTGTATGTTTGGCTGCTACTGAGGCGATGTGTTTGTTGCTGTTTTTCAGCAGGACTGAGCCAGCATGTTATAACACACAAGTGAGGATTCTACACCTCAGGTTATTTAGGGAAATGTGCTGAGCATCGTTAAATCCTTAATACCCAGAAAACACTCTTGTGTATAAATGAGGCGCATATATAAGGTCTAAAGGTTACATCTTATCAACCTTCCGTACAGTTGAGACTTCTGATTGATTGACTGTATGGGTAGTTTGCATCACTTGGGCTAGATGAGTTGTCTCACGCATATAATGTGTAAATCTAATTTGGAGCCAGTGACATTTTGATGTACTGTAATATTTGAAACTTGTTTTATTGTGCCTGAAAAATGGGAAGAAAATGATTTCAGGCAATTGATTTATGTGCCATGTTGACTGTGAAATAAGAAACGTTTTTTTGATAATTATTCATTATACCATTCCAAATGCTCACAGACTATATTTATCTGTGTTACATGGGAGCAGCTGCATGCCTTTATCTGCAGTCACAGATGTATAAACTACAAATACCCGGGGCAATCTGTGTCATGCTAATGTTGCCATGGTGACAGTTTTCATGGCTTTGCTGTGTTATCCTAACAGTGGATTATAAATAATTAAAGATGCCAGTACTGTGTCTCATGTAACTCCTGCAGCCAATAAGACAGGGCAAGTGTCTAGCAGCATGAGGCAGGAAACAAAATCAATAGGCAATGCATCATGGGGTGAGCTTATGCATACAAATGGGTGCATGGGGCTCCTTAATTGATTAGCATGAGCTTAGCATCTTTTTTGAAAAGAAATGATACTCCCTCTCTTTCAGAATGTATCTTCTTGCCCTATCCTTTGCTGTGCTGTAATGCCTATTGCTTGATGATATAGTATCGCTCCTCAGAGCTTAATGATATTGCTCAGGGTGGCAAGCAACAGCAGCCAAATTTCCCTTCGATTTTGCTGTTCGGGAGATATTAGGCTTCTTCCTGGCACCTCCCAGGAAGACATGGCTGAGGTAAGGAAGGGCAGTGTATGAGGAATTGTGGCCTTTTGCCCTTCACCCATGGGTTGCAGCTCATTAAAATTTGAATTTCCATGATGTCCTATTAAAAAAGGAATTACTGTGCACGAAACAGTTGAAGTCAGAAAGAGCATCTTACTGTACATGTGCATTTCCATATTGATCAAAATAGACACAAATCAAGTATAGCTAGATGCAGGCCAATTTCTGTCAATGTTGTGAGCTTGTCAAAAGAATATTCAATAATTTCTCACGCCATGTCACCTCTTAAAACTTACCCAGGCCTGACTGTCATGGGTGGGAGGTTTACTTAGTCCAGAGGGTGAAAAGGATGCAAAGTTATGACTTTCTAGCAGCACAACGGAGGCCTATTGCCTGTGTGCTCTCAAAGGCAACAAATGGATTCTATTATTGACATTGTGGCTCGAGTGGACTGTGCAACACCAAGATTTTAAATGTGGTCAAGCCTTGTGCTGACAGCAGCATTGTTAATCATTTCTGAAGCACGTGCTCTGAAGCAAGATGGGCCCCATTCTGGATCTATACTTAAAGGGACATTCAGCAAGTAGCAAATTTGAGGAGTTTTTTTACCCTTACTAAGGCAAGGTCTGATGAAGGACTGTGGTCAGTTGCTCGAGTGATTTGAAGATGCTGGCTGCACACCATAAGGCAGGAAGACCTGTACGTTACATCGGTAGGATGGCAGTTGTTGTAGTATCTCTTTGGGCCTGCAAGATGAGCAAGACATGGGTCACAGGAAGCAGGAAGTGGAAGCTCTGTGAGAAGGGAGACAAATGAGTGCACTCGATAGATATCCCTCCCCACAAAGGGTGGAATAGCTATGAGTCAGGAGCCTAAAGAGACTATGAATCACAAAGTAACTGTGACACCACCTTCACACTAACCAGAAGTCTCAAAGTAGGGCAAGGTTGGACTCCCCAGTGGCTGTGATGGTCACCATCATTTTTACATTCTACCTCATTGGATCTTTCCAGGTGGAGGAGGCAACATCAGTGACATCTTACTATTCACCAGTCATAGATGTATCAGGGGGATCATAAAGAGGCATATACGCGAGAAGGGTTTTATCCACTGCTCCCTGAGAAGGGAAAAGCAGGAAGAAAGGGCATGTCGATTCACCAAGTTACCAGACTTCCTGAAGTTTCAGGGCATCATGGACTGATTGCACATGGCTCTGTGGGTTTATCATGTCAACAGAGAGTGATATGGGAACCATAAGGTCGACATTCAGTTGGTGTGGGATAAGACACAGAGGTTCGTCTTGTTGAATGCCCACTATCCTGGAAATTTATTAATCTTGTGCCAATCTGTGGGCCTCTGAGATGCACTGGGGGATAGCTGCTGAACAACAAAAGCAACCCCCAGCGTCCACATGTGGCTGACGCCATTCTGCCATTTCCTAAAATTAATTTACAGGACATGGACGCCGCTGGTTAGGCCAGCATTTATTGCCCATCCCTAGTTGCCCTTCAGAAGGTGGTAGTGAGTTGCTTTCTTGAACCGCTGCAGTCCTTCATGTGTAGGTATACCCACTGTGCTGTTAGGGAGGGAGTTCCAGGTTTGTGTCCTAGCTACAGTGAAGGAACGGCGATATATTTCCAAGTCAGGATGCTGAATGACTTGGAGGGGAACCTCCAGGTGTTGGCATTCCCAGGTACTGCTGTTCTTGTCCTTCTCGATGGTAGTGATTGTGGGTTTGGAAGATGCTGTCGAAGGAAGCTTGGTGAGTTACTGCAGTGCATCTCGTAGTTGGTAACACATGGCTGTCACTGTTCATCGGTGGTGGAGGGTTTGAATATTTATTGAAGGAGTAGCAATCAAGCAGGCTGCTTCGTCCTGGATGGTGTTGTTGGAGCTGCACTCATCCAGGCAAGTGGAGAGTGTTCCATTACACTCCTGACTTGTGCCTTGGAGATGGTTGACAGGCTTTTGGGGGGGGGGGGGGGGGGGGGGGGGGGGGGGGAGTCAGGAGGTGAGTTACTCGCTTTAGCATTCCTAGCCTTTGACCTGCCCTGGTAGCCACAGTGTTAGCAGAAGGAATTGTGATTTGTGTGTCAGAATTGATACAAGTAATAAACAAGATGTCTCAAGTACTATAACAGCACAGGTGAAGGGAAAAACCAGCAGGCATGGGGTTAAAATGTTGGACCTTAAAGAAAAGTCACCTGCACTGGAGATAATTCAATCATCTCACAGGGCATTAGGATAAGAAGGGGACCCATGCCACAGAAATCATGGCTCCAGCCTGTCTGTAGGGGATTCATTGTTCAGCGCAGTGCAGGGGATAAAAACACATTAACATCCCATCCAGAAGTTCAAGGTAAAGGAAATATGTTGAACAGAATCCAGGACATTGTAAAGAAACATTGTATTAGCTGATCATTTCCCATTAAAGGGACCAGAAAATATGCATACTGATCACCTTGTATTGTTCTCACTGAATTGATGACGTCAATGCCTACTTGTAAATCTGAAAGAACCTTAAATATATATGCGTGTAATTCTGACTTTGATCAGAGTTGACTTTTGTGAGCTATGGCTAGCAGCAGAACTGGCCTTTCCTGTGTGCACACAGCAATTCGGAATAAACGTAACTTTTACAACTCCACGCAGTCGAGAACAGACTCTGAGTTTTACTTCCCTCCAACACACAGTATTAATATGAAAAGGTTATTGCCGAATAAGTGCCGCTTAATAGCACTCTGATGACTGCTTCCATCAATTTGCTGATGTTGGAGAGTAGACTGATCATTGAGGACCATGGAATGTTGCACAACAGGTTGCAAGCTGGTTGCAAACAGAAGCAATTTCTTTACTGGGATTTCCAAAACATGACCATGGGTTAAAACATTTAAGCAAGTGGTCTGAAGCTATTGAGGTTATTTGGAGAGGAAAGGGACCCTTTTGGAGAAGTAAGGTGCTATTTTGGAGAGGTAAGCCCTTTGGGGCAGTGAGGTGCCTTTTGGGAGAAGTCAAGTACATCTTTGGGAATGTTAAAAGTAGATATGAATGTGTGTACAAATTTGACAAGATCCGTGGAACTGTTAAGCTGTCAAGGCATTTAAATCCCTCGGACAATTAATCTGTTGAAAGAAAACATCTAGCCTGCAGATAAAAAAACCTTGAGTTTGTTGATAAGAGCCTGAGAGTATCATGAGAAGATTAGTGCTGCTTGACTGCTTCCACAACCTATCATTATCAAAGTTGGAGGCCTGTAAATTCAAAATTTTTATTGACAGCTCCAAGTGGTTAGAAGTAGATTATCTGTTTTTGATAGGGGGCTATGAATACAAATGTTTTCACAGGGATTAAGTACTTGAAGAAAAATGTTGTTTATAAGGGATTGACTACTTGAAGAGATTTAAATGTTAGCAGTGAAAGTGGTCTCACCAAAGCCTGAAACAATTGTAGAAAAAGCATCCCTACTTTTATATTCCATTTCCCTTGCATTAAATGTCAACATTCCCTTTTCCTTCCTAATCACTTGATGTACCTGCCTACTAATTTTTTGTGCAAAAGGTTTCCTTTACTCCAAACAGATTGGTCTTGGGTGTCACTGATAACTGTGGGTGTCTCTCCTGCTGGCTTTGAAAACCACAACCCGGAAGTGCCGGGCTGGGACAGCTTCGCAGGACAGAGAGAGCAAGGCTCACTGTTTTTATCTGACCAATGAACTTGCTCTTATGCCACACCAGTTATCCTGACTGCCACCTACGTCTGTGCGAATCTCTCTCTTGTAGATGTTGAAACGTCACCCAGAAGTGCCTCACTGGGGCAGCTTCACAAAAGAGAAAGAGGTAGAACCTCTTGAGTGAGCATTTTCGAGGCGTCCAGGTTCCTTTTTTGGTTCTGTACCCCGGAATTATGTTCTGGCAATGATTGTGACTCACCAAAGCAGACAATCAGAGAAAGAGAGATGGAAGAAGGGTAATTTGAAAAATAACTAGTTTATTCAAGAAAACCCAGATCTCAAAGAAAAACTCAGATCACAACACACAATACCCCTACTATGGTATGGGAACAAGAAACTACAGACAACGCAACACAAATTCTTACTGTTGCACAATTGCCTTCATACCCAAACCACCCCAACTCAACAACCTGACCTAATTTGGGAGTTTCTAAAGGCTGAGAGAGTATACTCACTGCTCCTGGGGCTGGTTTAAATGGCAGAAAACGTCTTATCTGCTCCTTTTACATGGCTAGACCTTTATAACAGTGTATTCTGTTTGTCTTAATTCTGTTGAATTCTTCTTGGAGTTTTTCACAGTAGCCTTTTCTGGCAAAAATCTGTCAGTTTCTTGTAGTCTTTCCTTCCTTGAAGTCTTTTCGTTGTAATGGTCGGAAATTTCCTTGAAGTAGCATTTCCTTGTAGTCAGAATGAATCTTTCTGAATTACTTTCTTGAATGAATCCCCTGCAAATAATCTCTCATGAATGAATCTCCGAACTTGGTCCTGAGTTCAATATTTTAAAAGCAAAAACCTAGAATGGAGTTGGCTGGCCCCTCCCACCAATAAGTTTCAGGACAAAGGCACGCTAATTGTTTACAGGATGAAACTGATGTGATCAGTTTCATCACAAAGGTCGCAAAACGATTTAGGAGACTTCTGATTTTCTGCAAATTGTTTTAAGGCAGTTGCTAGGAACTGTTGAGCGTTTTCCCATTAGCTGGGCAAAACTCATTTCAATACTCATTGTCTCTCCCACAGTTGATCAGGGCTATCGAAACCCTTCTGCATCAGTTTCAGTTAGATTTGCCATGACTTGTGGCTCTTTTTGTCCATGTCCTAGATGACTCTGGGCAGCACGGTAGCATAGTGGTTAGCACCTTTGCTTCACAGCTCCAGGGTCCCAGGTTCGATTCCCGGCTTGGGTCACTGTCTGTGCAGAGTCTGCACGTTCTCCGTGTCTGCGTGGGTTTCCGCCGGGTGCTCCAGTTTCCTCCCACAGTCCAAAGATGTGCGGGTTCGGTGGGTTGGCCATGCTAAATTGCCCTTAGTGTCCAAAAAATGTTAAGAGGGGGTTACTGGGTTACGGGGATAGGGTAGATACGCGGGCTTCAGTTGGGGTGCTCTTTGTAAGGGCCGGTGCAGACTCAATGGGCCAAATGGCCTCCTTCTGCACTGTAAATTCTATGATGATTCTATGAGTCTGAGGGAGGTGTGTATTCTGATGTCTGCCATCTTGCAGCCCTCTTGCTCGACTGTTTTAAGAACGTTTCTGCTCCTTTTTCCTTAAAAATGTCAGTGCACCTTGTACAATTGTGTCCAGATGATTTTGTCCAAATGATGTATTGCCGTAACTTACAATTATTCTTCCTGCCAAAGTTCACATTATCACATGTAGGAAGGACACCATCTGGTCCTGTCGACTCTCTCCTGCAGCAATTGGGTGTTGCTCTATCTGGCCTCATGTTCTTGTACTATTCCTCATCCAAATCAAATAGGGAGCCCAAGCAAGATGTCCATGACCCAACAGCTCCAAACCTCTTGCTGACTCTTTTAAGGTGGAATAACACTGGACATAATTAATGAAGTGTCCTAGAAAGTCTCTTTATGTGTTTCAGAGGGCCCTCTTCACAGCTGCTGCAGCAATGGTCATGAAAAGGTGAGAATCCCTTTAACTGGCGAGTGTTCCTTTATGTAATATTTGAAATCAACATCAATACCATGTTTACTCTCAAGCAGCTGGTCTCTGATAGGAGAGGGCGTTATTGAGGCACTCGCCACGGAAATGCTGTGTAGCCACTTTAATGACTGCTGGCAAGCAATTTAAGTATAATCAACGATAACGATCCTCCAAGTGGTTGTTCCCTACAGTGGCTTCAGCTCTTTTGCAAAGTTACACTTTATGCTAAACACAGGCTAAGGCATTACCTTGGCCACCTTAATATCTCTTCAACATCTAAAGTCTTCGATGAAAACCAAATCTCTCGATGGTTTGGTACTACATCATTCCGAAAACATCCAGAGGTGATTCTCCGGCCGGGCTGTGCCCATCACAAATCCTATTATGTCAGGAGAATTGTGGGAGAACCTCGAAACGGGATTTGCACCAGGTGCCAAACAGTTTCCCATTCTTCCGCCCACTCCAGCTGGCATGATCAGGATATCACCCAGAAAGGGTGAAAAACTAATCACATCTCATTCGCATTCATCTTAATCTCATTGGCGAGATTAAAGTAGAATGCAATGACCTCCAAGGGTTCAAAGCGAGATCCAGACAACATGGACTCTGAGGGGAGCAAGTAGGTGAGTTCCCCTCTGCATTTATCTTCAGGGAGAACAAGGGCAGATCAGCTGCTGGCCAGTTCCTGTGGGGGTCCATCAAGGGAGCTGGGTGTTGGGTGAATAGAGGGGGCCAGGTCAGTGGTCAACCCTGGGCTGGGGTAGCTTTGTATCTGTGAAGCCTTGAAGCCTGTTTTATTTCATGTTGAGCACCCCATAACAGGGAAAAACACAGCTGCAGCCTGTCTGTCCTAAATCCTCTCATAGGAGAGAGACATGCTGCAGCTTGTCTCTTGGAGAAATATTTCACCCCCACCCTTTGATGTTCCCCTTTGTATTTGATGTTGAAAGCCCATTTCACTCCCCATTGACTGTGACAAGCCTCTTGCTTGACAGCTGAAGGCTATCTCAAAGGAGGGAGGGGTTAGCCTTGTTAGTTGTTATAGTACTTGATAGTCTGAAGTGCTTCCTCGAAAGAGCAGGTGTTCTGTCTGAGAGCAATTTTTTTAGACTGGATCTTTTGCAACCTCTGGGGCAAAATTCTCTGACCCCCCGCAGGGTCGGAGAATCGCCCGGGGCCGGCGTAAATCCCACCGTGGCCGGAATTCTCCACCACCCGGGAAACGGCAGGAGCGGAAATCGCGCCGCGCCGATCTGCATGCCCCCTGCGGCGATTCTCCGGCCCGCGATGGGCCGAAGTCCCGCCGCTGACAGGCCAATCCCACCGACGTGGTTTCAGCCACCTCTGGTGGCGACTGGATTGGTGGCGCGAGCAGGCCCCCGAGATCCTGGGGGGGGGGGGGGGGGCGTGGGGCGATCGGACCGCGGGGGGTGCCCCCACGGTGGCCTGGCCCGCGATCGGGGCCCACTGATCGGCGGGCGGCCAGTGCCGTGGGGGCACTCTTTTTCTTCCGCCGCCGCCACGGTCTCCACCATGGCGGAGGCGGAAGAGACCTCCTCCTACCGCGCATGCGCCGGAGGTGACATCAGCGGCCGCTGACGCACCGGCTCATGCGCGAACCGGCGAAGGCCTTTCAGCCAGCCCCGACGCCGGCCAGCGGGCATCAAAGGCCGTTGGCGCCAGTTTTGGCGCCAGTCGGCGTGGCGCCAACCACTCCGGCGCGGGCCTAGCCCCTAAAGGTGCGGAGAAATCCGCACCGTTGGGGAGGCCTGACGCCGGCGTGGTTAGAGCCACTCTGCTACGCCGGGACCCCCCGCCCCGCCGGGTAGGGGAGAATCCCGCCCCTGATGCTTGAACAGCATTCCTGCACTGGAGGTACACTGGCACCATAGAGGCAGCTGGCAGCACTCACCCATTGTAGTGAAGAGGTTCCTCGCTGAGGATGCTCTCGTGGCCAATGTTTAAATATCTGGATGAGCACTAGAGAGCTGAGTACAAACTCTCTGATGTTTCTGTTAATGTTGATGTTGCCTGGGGTTTTGGGGCTCCTGATCTGGGTGTGAGTGAGTGTGAAGAAGAAGGTGAGCTCCGCGGAGAAGCTTCTGAGTCATCTGGTGCTGCCAGTCCTGGAGGCCCACCATTTCCTGCAGCACGGTGTCGAAGCCCGCAGCAATGGTCCTCTGTGACTGGACCCAGCTCTGGACTGGATTGGATTTGTTTATTGTCACGTGTACCGAGGTACAGTGAAAAGTATTTTCCTGCAAGCAGCTCAACAGATCATTCAGTACATGGGAAGAAAAGGGAATTAAACAAAATTCAAAAAAATACAAGAAAATACATAATAGGGCAACACAAGATATACAATGTAATTATATAAGCATTGGCATCGGATGAAGCATACAGGGTGTAGAGTTAATGAGGTCAGTCAATAAGAGGGTCATTTAGGAGTCTGGTGACAGTGGGGAAGAAGCTGTTTTTGAGTCTGTTTGTGCGTGTTCTCAGACTTCTGTATCTCCTGCCCGATGGAAGAAGTTGGAAAAGTGAGTAAGCCGGGTGGGAGGGATCCTTGATTATGCTGCCCGCTTTCCCCAGGCAGCGGAAGGTGTAGATGGAGTCCATGGATGGGAGGCAGGTTTGTGTGATGGACTGGGCGGTATTCACGACTCTCTGATGTTCCTTGTGGTCCTGGGCCAAGCAGTTGCCATACCAGGCTGTGATGCAGCCCGATAGGATGCTTTCTGTGGTGCATCTGTAAAAGTCGGTAAGGGTTAATGTGGACATGCCGAATTTCCTTAGTTTCCTGAGGAAGTATAGGTGCTGTTGTGCTTTCTTGGTGATAGCGTCGACGTGAGTGGACCAGGACAGATGTTTGGTGATGTGCACCCCTAGGAATTTGAAACTGCTAACCATCTCCACCTCGGCCCTGTTGATGCTGACAGGGGTGCGTACAGTACTTTGCTTCCTGAAGTCAATGACCAGCTCTTTAGTTTTGCTGGCATTGAGGGAGAGATTGTTGTTGTTACACCACTCCACCAGGTTCTCTATCTCCTTCCTGTATTCTGACTCGTCGTTATTCGAGATCCGGCCCACTATGGTCGTATCGTCAGAAAACTTGTAGATGGAGTTGGAACCAAGTTTTGCCACGCAGTCGTGTGTGTACAGGGAGTAGAGTAGGGGGCTAAGTACGCAGCCTTGCGGGGCACCGGTATTGAGGACTATTGTGGAGGAGGTGTTGGTGTTCATTCTTACTGATTGTGGTCTGTTGGTCAGAAAATCGAGGATCCAGTTGCAGAGTGGAGAGCCAAGTCTTAGGTTTTGGAGCTTTGATATGAGCTTGGCTGGGATTATGGTGTTGAAGGCGGAGCTGTAGTCAATAAATAGGAGTCTGGTGTAGGAGTCCTTGTTTTCGAGATGCTCTAGGGATGAGTGTAGGGCCAGGAAAATGGCGTCTGATGTGGACCGGTTACGACGGTATGCGAATTGAAGTGGGTCAAGGCGTTCCGGGAGTATGGTGGTGATGCGCTTCATGATCAGCCTCTCAAAGCACTTCATTACAACTGACATCAGGGCCACCGGGTGGTAGTCATTGAGGCATGTTGCCTGGTTCTTCTTTGGTACCGGTATGATGGTGGTCTTCTTGAAGCAGGTGGGGACCTCGGAGAGGAGTAGGGATAGGTTAAAGATGTCTGTGAATACCTCTGCCAGCTGGTATGCGCAGGCTCTGAGTGCACGACCAGGGATCCCGTCCGGGCCCGTCGTCTTCCGTGGGTTCACTTTCAGGAAGGCCGATCTGACTTCGGAAGCTGTGATGGTGGGTATGGGTGAATTATGGGCTGCTGGGGCACTCGATAGCGGATTGTTGGTTACCTGCTCAAACCGAGCATAGAATGCATTAAGTTCATCGGGGAGGGGTGCGCTGCTGCCAGAGATACTGCTCGGCTTCGCTTTGTAGCCCATTATGTTGTTTAGTCCTTGCCACAACCGCCGAGAGTCTGTCTGTGACTCTAGCTTAGTTTGATATTCTCTCTTGGCATCTCGGATGGCTTTGCAGAGGTCGTACCTGGATTTCTTGTATAGGACAGGGTCGTCTGCCTTGAACGCCTCAGATCTGTCCTTCAGTAGGGAGTCAATCTTGCGGTTGAGCCATGGTTTCCGGTTGGGGAACGTACGTACTGCTTCCTTTGGTACGCAGTCGTCCACACATTTGCTGATGAAGTCTGTGACGGTGGTGGCATACTCATTTAAGTTAGTCGCTGAGTTCTTAAATATGGACCAGTCCACTGTCTCTAAGCAGTCACGTAAGAGCTCTTCTGTTTCCTCGGACCAGCACTGCACAACCTTCTTAGCTGGATTCTCCCGCTTGAGTTTCTGCTTGTAAGCCGGGAGAAGGAGCACAGTCTTATGGTCTGATTTCCCAAAATGCGGTCGGGGGATGGAACGGTAGGCGCCCTTGATTTTTGAGTAGCAGTGGTCAAGAGTGTTGTCGCCCCTGGTGGGACAGGAGATGTGCTGGTGGAATTTTGGCAGTACACTCTTGAGGTTGGCCTTGTTGAAGTCTCTGGCCACGATGAACAAGGCCTCCGGGTGTTCTGTTTTGTAGTTGTATATGACTGTGTACAGTTCATCCAGCGCCTTCCTCACTTCTGCCTGGGGTGGGTTGTAGACCGCTGTGATAATGGATGAAGTGAACTCACGTGGAAGATAGTATGGGCGGCACTTTACGGTCAGGTATTCCAGGTCTGGGGAGCAGTAGGTCGCCAGGGTCGCCACATCCAAGCACCAGGAGGAGTTGATAAGGAGGCAAACTCCTCCACCCTTCGCTTTGCCTGAAGATGCCGTGCGGTCCGCCCGGTGAATAGAGAAGCCTTCAGGATGTATGGCACAGTCCGGTGAGGCGGGGGTGAGCCATGTCTCTGTGAAACAGAGCACACAGCAGTCTCTTACTTCCCTCAGAGGTAAGTCTGGCGTTAAGTTCATCCAGCTTGTTTTCAATCGCTTGGACGTTTGCCAGGAGTATGCTGGGGAGAGGGGTCTTGAAACCGCGTTGCTTCAGTCTAACCTGCAGAGTAACCTGCAGTTGCTGCAGTCTAACCTGCGGAGTGCCTCAGCAATGTTCACCTGTGTCTGGGACATGTTCCTTAGCGACTGAAACATGATGTTGAGGCCCTTAGCCATGGTCA
This sequence comes from Scyliorhinus canicula, assembly GCF_902713615.1. Lineage (NCBI taxonomy): Eukaryota > Metazoa > Chordata > Chondrichthyes > Carcharhiniformes > Scyliorhinidae > Scyliorhinus > Scyliorhinus canicula. Next base: position 94,102,127 of record NC_052152.1, on the reverse strand, counting down.
TCACAGACTGAGTCATACCACTTATGGCTCGGACATGGTTCCCTCGGCTTTCCACGATCAACACCCTAGAAGAGTTGACCTGGGTGCCATGCAATGCCAATAGCATCTCTGTAGCATCTTCTGCACGTGAAGGCTTTGGGACTCCTCCAATCTGCCTTGCAGTTGCTGGAATGTTGCTGACACTCCCTCCTGAATCTCATGGCTCTCACTTATCATCTCTAGCAGATCAGGGAGAACCTTGTCTAGAGGTTTGGCATATGGCTAGGGTCCAGCTGTGTCCTGGGATCCAGCAGATCTCTGACTGCCCGCTCCGTTGGAAGTTCCTGCTTCCACCCAAAATACATCAGCAGTTGTGTGATGCTCATCAGAGAGTGCCCCAGAAGCCTGTCTGCTAATCCCACCAATTGAGATGTGTGTCTAAATACTGGTAGATGGTGCAGATGATAAATGTGATGCATTGTCGGTGTTCTCTTCGGCGTTCTCCTCCAAGGTGGTCTCTCAGGTAGCAGGGGGGCAGTGATTCCGGATGTCCTGGTCTCATCAGATGATGATCCTGCAAGACAATGGACATGGGTTCAGTGAATGGGAAGGACAAGGGTCTGGGAAACTTCCAACTCACTTGAGACTGGTCACCCAGATTTATTCCCCACTTATCTGGCGTAGGCCAATCTCGTTGTCAGTCATCACTCACTCCTAACAGCTTCGCAATCTGCAGCACCCTTTCCTCATAGGGGCTGAGGACCCGCCCCCCTTTTCTCATAGGGGATGAGGACTCGCCCCCACCTGCCTTCTCCCTCTAGGTTGGGGCTCAGATATTACCCTTAGGAATTCCTGCAGCAATGTCCTTTTCCTGAGATGATTGGCCTCCAACAACCACATCCATTTTCTCTTGTGCTTGGCATAACTCCAACCATTGGAGAATTTTCTCACTAATGCCCATTGACTTCAGTTTTTCTAGGACTCCTAGGTGCCACTCTTGGTTAAATGCTATCTTAATGTCTCGGGCATGTCACCACATGGCACTGTCACGTTACTACATTCTCGGGGAGGTAGGGGAGGGTAGAGGATGCGTGTGCGGACAATTCGCCGAAAGACAATTAGCCGACAGACAGTTGGCCGACAGACAATTGACAGACAGGACAATTCACAGACAGGACAATTGGCCGACACTTATTAAAAATAAAAGAATAAAAGGGATAGGCGAAATAGAAATACAAATACAACAAATTATTTATTAAATGATATGAACAGCTTACTAAAAACTAACAAATGCAAAAAAAAGGAATATTATTTATTAACGATTATTAAAAAACGACTCATTTATATAAAAAAAGACAGGAACAGTCTATTAAAAACTCTTACATACAATTATGTGCACATGCACGTAAAAATTGCAACCCATCTTCAGCATTGTAGTTGAGTACAAGTTTTTGGAGTCTTTCCTTGAGGCAAATGTATTTTTTGTTTTCCCTTGCCACATCAGCCCCTAATAATGCCTGTTCTATTATAATTTCAGTGCTTGACTGTTCAATCCTAAGCTTCTGAATTAATTTGGATAAATTAGGGTGATGGACATTGACTCTTCTACTGAAGGCGTGGTGCCACCCTTCTAGCGAGTTGTTAGTTTTTGGGAGATCACTGAGAACTCTGGAGTGACACGACCATAAATAAATGTCAAATATTGGGCGTCGACGTCTACCGCGTTGCATGATACGTTGCGTGGTACGAAAGCTATCGCTTGCAGCTGTTTTATAATGAAAGCATTTTCTCGGTCGCTGTACCACGTTTGTAAACCTGTAGTCTGTATCTTGCGCCATAAACACTGGCCAAAGTGAAAAAAACAACCATACACAGAAACGTGAGGAAAATGTTTTTTGATGCTGTTTATAGCTGCTTTCTCAAAGTCCACTGTAATAGACGTCACATTTAAATTCCTTCCTTCTGTAATGAATTTAAATATTAAATCATAATTCTCTTCACTTTTACTGTTTGTTACACAATAAAGTAGTGGCACTGTTTTACGTTCAGAAATTAGTGCATGGATCGTGTCTAGCTGCTTACCCAAAGGTGCAGAGTCAAAAGTCCCGTCACAAAACCACTCGGTTTTCTTGGATAAAATTTCCAAATTTTTCAACGTACCAAATATAGAAACATAGTTTAGTATAACAATTTTAGAAATAAGTAATTAAATATAACAATTGTCGAAGTACGTAATTTAGTATAACTATTTTAAGCGGGTTCCCTGTCGACTAATTGTCCTATCGGCCAATTGTCCTGTCTATGAATTGTCCTGTCTGTCAATTGTCTTTCGGCCAATTGTCTTTCGGCCAATTGTCCTACTACCAGAGGATGAGGTACCCTGTCTACACAAAAGTTGCAAAAGTTAATGAGATAGCCGTGGCAGTACCTCTGTGTCTGCAGCTTGACCAGGAAATGGAATTGAGTCTGCAGAGAGGGCAAGTTCTGCGCCATCCCCTCTGTCAAGGAACAGCATAGTGGCAGAGTGGTTAGTACTGCTGCCTCATAGCTCCAGGGACCTGGGTTCAATTCCGGCCTTGTATGACTGCAATTGCATGGGTTTCCTCCAGATGCTCACTCTGCCAACAGTGAGCTAGCAAACAAAACATCCTTTAACCATAGCCAGGCTGCAGGCAACATGTCCCTGAATGACTCACAGTGTGCTGATCCCAAACCTATATTTGCCTTCCAATGTACATGCAGTGTCAGTGTCTGAGTGGGTGGCTGTGAGTGTCAGCTTAAGTGATAGAGGTTCCTCATTAATGCTGTTCTATTGCTTTCTCTCCTCCTCCTGGGGCTCTTATGGCACTTGTTGAGCAGTTTGGAAGTTTATGGGTGTCTGAGAGGAAGAGCTCAGAAGCAGAAGGTTGGCGGACGGAAAGGGAGTTGGAGAGGAAAGCAGGAGCCCCACTGTCACACTATCTTCAGCTTCTACTTGATGTCACATTTGAGAGTGAGGTAGTTGCAAAGAGGTAAAAGGCTGTCATCTTGGACAGCCTCTGCCATACCATATGCCAACGGGCTCTGTTGCTTCTGACCCCATAGATCAGGGGCGGTATTCTCCGCCGGCTCCAAAAACCGCGGAGGCCGTCGTTAACTCGGCCGAGGGTCACGATGGCCTCAGGGCCCGCTCCCCGCACCTAATTCACCCCCACCCAGGGGGCTAGGAGTGGGCCCCCATCGTTCCCGGCCGCGACCTCGGCCGGAAATGACGCCCGAACGGCGCTTCGCGGATGTCATTCGCGCATGTGCGGGTTCCTGCGCATGCGCGGATGACATCCGCGAAGCGCCGTTCGGGAACGCGCAGGAACCCGCACATGCGCGAATGACATCAGCGCGCAGACGACGCGAACCCGCGCATGCGCGGTGCCGTCTTTCTCCACCGCCGCACTGCAAGACGTGGTGGCTTGATCTTGCCTGGCGGCGGAGGGGAAAGAGTGCATCCGTTTTGGACCCTGGCCCGACGATCGGTGGGCACCGATCACGGGCCTGTGCCCTCCAGAGCACAGTCGCGGTGCTCCCGTCGCAATCAGGCCCCTTGATGCCCCAAACGGGCATCCGCCGCCCATTTCACGAAACGGGCGTGAAGGGCCGGCCGCTCGGCCCATCGGGCTCGGAGAATCGGCGTTCGCCGTAAAAAGCGGCGAGCGCCGATTTTTCCGAGGGGGGGGGGGAGAATCGCGGGGGCGCCAGGGGGGGCGTAAAAAATGTCGGGAGGCCCTCCCACGATTCTCCCACGCCATGTGGGCAGCTGAGAATTCCGCCCCAGGGGTTGAGCCGTGGAGTCCTCCCCCCACCCCTCGCCTCATCCCTACCATTATCGCCTCAGAGGCCTTAGCCCTCAGGACAGGGACGTAACGCTGAAGTCAATCAGTCCTATGCAGAAATCATGCAGATCAAGTGTGGGTACACAAACATTGTACAGTCCCCATCTCGCTCTGAATGATCACTAATTGCATGGGTTACAAACCGAGTGGCTGGCAATTGCAGATCAGCCGAAACCAATGTCTAAACCATTGTGCTGCCACTGAGAAAAACAACTTTAAACTGGAAAGAAAAAAGTAATTATTTTTCAAATCCCAAATAGAAAATAGATTTCAATGAATTTGAGCCTTTGCATTAAAAATGAAATCCCTGTGTTCATTGCGGACTCCAAAATACTAGAAACCTTGCTGGGCCCCACATTTCCCAATCCCACCCCACAAAATAATTATTGAAATTACAGAGGCTCATGAAGAAGGAAGGGAGCCATTGTGGCTTTGCTACTCTTTACTAGTAGCTACTAAAGACCATCTCCCATATCACTCTATCTTCCACATTCATCTCTTGTGGATGGCATCTGCCTCACAAACATCCCTAATTTCCATCAATCCTCTGAATAAAATCAATTCTGTATATTGTGTAAGAATATTGTGTGTTTATGGTTTGGCTCAGTAGGAAAGATGGCCAATCTTGTGACATGAAGCATCATGGTAAAAGAGGCCAACAGATTCGTCTGTGTGAAAAACTGCCTCTCAGCAGAATGACCTTTGTGGAAAAAGAGGACAACACCTTGCAACTGGACATTCCACTGATGACACTTTGTTTTGGAACATCGAGAACAAGGCTTGCACAATGTCAAATGATGCCTAGAAAATACAGGGTTGTTTAATTTAAACCTTATAAAAAGCAGGCGTTTTGAGATTTCAACCCCGGGGATCAGCATTCATAAGACACAACCTGAGTTTGGAAGCTACAGCATACACTCCAGAGTGAGCCTGGCCAAGTTCTCTCTATCAGGATAGTATATTTTTATTCAAGTTGTGAGTCTGAAACCTATGTAACTGTTTAAGTCAGCACATTTCTAAAGTCTGAGTTAAATAATAAAATTGGATTAATTCAGCTGGCAGCGAGTACCAGTATTTGTGTCTATTGTCAATTGATGCATTCTCCATCAGCAGTTTCTCACTCTCACGCAAGCGAACAAGCGTTAATTATAGCCATAGCTCGGGCAGCACAGTGTTGCAGTGGGTTAGTCCTGCAGCCTCACGGCGCCGAGGTCCCAGGTTCGATCCCGGCTCTGGGTCACTGTCCATGTGGAGTTTGCACATTCTCCCCGTGTTTGCGTGGGTTTCGCCAGATGCGCAGGCTAGGTGGATTGGCCATGCTGAATTGCCCTTAATTGGAAAAAATTAATTGTGTACTCTAAAAAAAAATTTTAAATTGTAGCCATAGCTCAAGTCCCTGCTACAATTTCCATGCAACCTGTTGGTTCATATTTTTGTTAGTTTTCCACACCAGCATGTTTAAAAGCTGTTCCGAGCAGGGCAAGGCGAAGCAAGTGTGATGGGGATTAATTTATGATAGGAACATGGGTAGGAGGAATCCCAGGCAGTATAATGACAGGGACCTCAGGCAGGATATGAAAGGGCTTCTTGGAAGCGCACAACTCAGTGCAAACCCAACAGGAAGCTTCAGCTTTTTAAAAAATATATTTTTATTCTCCTTTTTCACATTTTCTCCCAAATTTACACCCCACAATGAACAACAATCAGTAACGAATGGAATGCCAATCCCCACATCAATAACAATGATCCCATCCTCCCACCAAACCCCCAAACATTAGGCCATATGTTAATATAAACAAATGACAGAAAGGAATCAGGACTCATGCATCGTCATGTAATACATACAGTCCCCCGCCCCCCCGCCCCCCCAATCCTCCCAGACCCCCCCAATGTTCGATGTAATCCAATTCACAATAGTGCATAATGAATAACGCCCATGAATTGTAGAACCACACCATCCTTCCGTTCTGTTCAAATTTGACCTTCTCAAGAGTCAAGAATTTCAGCAGGTCCCCCTGCCATGCCAAGGCACAGCGTGGAGAGATTGATCTTTACCCTAACAGGATCCACCTTCGGTGATCAACGAGGCGAAGGCTACAACATCTGCCTCCGCGCCCATTTCCAACCCTGGCTTGTCCGACACCCCGAATATGGCCTCCCGAGGGCCCGGGTCTAGTTTCACGTGCACCACTTTAGACATGACCCTAAAAACCTCCTTCCAGTAGTCCTCCAGCTTTGGACAGGACCAAAACATATGAACGTGGTTTGCGGGGCCCCCCCGCAACGTTCACACACATCTTAGGGCAGCACGGTAGCACACGTGGACAGCACTGTGGCTTCACAGCGCCAGGGTCCCAGGTTCGATTCCCTACTGGGTGCTATCTGTGCGGAGTCTGCACGTTCTCCCCATGTCTGCGTGGGTTTCCTCCAGGTGCTCCAGTTTCCTCCTACAGTCCAAAGACGTGCAGGTTAGGTGAATTGGCCATGATAAATTGCCCTTCATCACCAAAAAAGGTTAGGAGGGGTTATTGGGTTATGGGGATAGGGTGGATGTGAGGGCTTAAGTGGATCGGTGCAGGCTCGATAGGCCGAATGGCCTCCTTCTGCGCTTTATGTTCTATGTTCTATCTTCTGCCCCCTCAAAGAGCCGGCTCATCGTCGCCCTTGTAAAGTGTGCTCTATATACCACGTTCAGCTGTATCAGCCCCAACTTCACACACGAGGTGGAGGCGTTCCCCACCGGAGCACCTCAGACCAGAACCCCTCCTCCATACCCTCTCCCAATTCTTCCTCCCACTTTGCTTTGATCCCTTCCAGCAGTGCCTTCTCCTCTTCCAAAATAGCCCCGTAACCCGCCAATACTACCTTCTTCTCCAGTCCCCCTGTTGTCAGCACGTCCTCTAGCAATGTGGAAGCCGGTTCTACTGGGAAACTCTGTATCTCCTTTCTGGCAAAGTCTCGAGCCTGCATGTATCTCAATATTTCCCCCTGCTCCTGCCCATACTTCACTCCCAGCTCCTTCAGGAAGCTTCAGCTTTTGTTTTTGTTTTTTAACAGTCCTCTAAGGAGGCAAACCGTACCTCAATTTAACACGTCAATCAATACAATGAATCATTTTCTCAAGCATTATGCATTCAAGTCTTGGACTAGAGCCTAAATTCATATTCTTTTGATTTGGAAGGGGAAGAGCTACCAAGCAAATCAAGTCATAATTTAGTATGAGTTCTAAGTTATGAATCTCTGCTTATTCATAAATATTGCCTTGGTTTCAGCAGAATGGGGACTGTGGCATTCCAGGTAATATTGATCATGTTCAAAAATCATTCAATTACTTTTGTATTTTTCAGTTCGTTTCACGGAATATTTGCAGTGACTTAATCATTTAACATCTTATTAACAAGCTGAGATACCCTCAATCACGACACAGGAGAGAAGATAGATGATTCAAAGGCTTTAATCATCTGAGAACTGTACAGCAGCCGAGAAGTGTGCTCATCACATGTTGCCTGAGTGAGCCTTACCTTATATACCGTTCCCTGGGGGCGGAGCCAGAGGCGGAGTCCCCCAGGGTTCCAAGCCCGGTCTTAAAGGGCCAATGCATTAAAGGTAAGGTACCATTATATCAGCTACTGATAATATTCATCACACAAGCAGTCTCAGATTATTGGCAGGAGAATTATTATTGGCTTTACTATCCACAATCTGTGTTATCTGGAGACCTGTTACTGAGGCTCAATCCTGGAACACATTGATGCAGAAGTGATAAACTGGATTCTACCCTCCTGATGGGAACTTACTCTAAAATTAGCTGTGTAGCTTATTTGCCCACCCTGGATCATAAAACCCACCTTTAGAACGATGGCAGGTACAGCAATTGTTTCCAATTTGTTTCACATCTGTGCATAAAATGCTTTAAGAGGAACCTTTCCCAAGGAAAAGTCTCAAGTGTCTGTGTTGCACAGTGCTGGACTTCTGTTTTGTAAAAGGAGGAAAGATCCTTTGCAACAACAGTGCTGCATTCTTTAACGGCCCGACTGAGCCACCAAAATTTGCACATTGGGGAGAAGGAAGTGTGAATCCACCTGAAGTTATCCACCTGATCTCGCTGACATTTACCACCAAACCCCCTGAAGTAGAATTTGTTTCTGGGTTAACCTTTCATTTCCAAGAGCAACTGAAAAGGCAGCAGTTCGATTGCTATATCCAGCATCGAACAAAGATGAACTAGATTAATTCACAATAGTGTGAATTTGGGCAATCCCAACAAGTATCACAAAGGGTTTCTTAACATTGGTAAGGACTGAGTTATTCAGAATTATCTTGCAAGAATGTTATCTATACCGAATGGTATCTATACCAAATGCAGTTTCACATAACAGGTTGGGTTAATGACATCACTCTGTCAGTAGTTTCTACCATGGAGCTGCAATCTCAAAGCTTCTTGCCTCTGCTATTCCCCATTCTCTTTTGTTATTATACAGACAAGGGAGTGCACATTGGGAAGCCATTCCAGCTCCTTAATCCTTTTGAATGTGTTGGGCTTGAGGCTGGGGCAAAGGTGCAGCAGTAGTGGAGGTTGAATTTTCAGGTGGCTGCTCGACCCCTGTCATCCCAAGTGTTGGCGGGGAAAAGAATCAGAAACCCTGATGCCATATTACTCTAGCGAGCATTGATTGACATAAGGTGCTAGATTCTACGATTGTCAGGCTATTTCCTGACGCCAGCGTGGGAACGGTGGCCTTTTAAAATGGGAAATTTGGTGCAAAACAGCCACCGATCCTCCGTTTGGCTGGGGGTTAGAGCACCCAACTCTAGGTGCCGATACGGCTGGGGAATTGCCGGGTGCGTGGCTGCACGTGCACACGGCGGCAGCTTGCAGCGGTCGCAACGTGCAACATGGCGCCAGCTGCGCGCGGAACAGTCTGGCAAATAGTGCCCCACTTTTGGCCGGCTCGTGACCCCCCGACATCTCCCCAACAGTTACCCCAGCCCCTGCCAAGTCCGCCATTCCCGCGGATCAGTCTTCTCCCGACTGTGGCAGTGCTGGACTGACTCCGCAGCTGCCATGCCTAGTTCCCAGCAAGTAATAGTAATACCATGAGAGACCCACGCCATCGGGAACTTGGCTGGTCGGTTGTGGAGCATTGGGGGGAGGTCCTCAGGCAATGACCTGAGGCCGTCGATATGACGTGCAGCGTACACCTAGAGTATGCCACCTTGGTGGGGCGGAGCATCACAAAAGTGGCGCCACCCCAATTTCCCCTCAAACTTTGATTCTCCAGCCAATCGCCGAACGCGATTTCGGCGCCAGTGACCGGAGAATCCCGCCCAAGGCATTTACGTGAGAGGAAGTTTCTCCTTGGAGATCTGCCGGCCAACCTAGTTGAGAGGCTGTACATTCCAGACAATGCTTTGGCAGAAGATCATTGCGACTGGTAATGAGAAATAATGGTGCAGTTATCTAATGAGAAACAAGCAGAAGTTTAAGTGGAGGAAGATAAACCAGATGAAGAGATAGAGCCAAAGGGAACTCTGGTTGAGTCTTCAAAAATAGGATTTGCTAATGGCATGATACAGGAGCATGATGTGCCTACCCTAAATCATCTACAAGATTTAAACGTAAAATGTTCAGATCCTGGACAGCCAATGAGCTTTAATCTGGAGTTGAAGTTTGAGCCAAATGAGTATTTCACAAACGAGGTACTTGCAAAAACATACCAGATGGAGTCGCAGCCTGGTGGGTCAGACTATTTCATCTTTCAAATCACGGGCAGCACAGGATGCCAGATCGACTTCCAGAAAGGAAAAAACATCACATTGAAAACCATTAAAACAACGCAGGTGCATAAGGGTCAGGCCACTGATAGAACAGTTACAAAAACTGTTATGAAAACTGTTATGAAAACTGCACCAAGTCCTGCTGGGAGGATTTCCTGCTGTGTGGGTCGATGTATAATGTGTGTGTGTGTGGGGGGGGGGGGGTGCAGACTCGGGCATCAAGCCTGTTGATCAGATAAAAATGGGTGCATCTCAGAATGGGATTAGCGTCCGGTGTCAAGCCTATTCTTTGGCCAATGTTCCACTCTCTGCCGGATCAGGAAACCCGCTACCGGAGACGGGCAATGGAGAATCCATCCCCACATCTCCAATTCTCCATCTGCTGTTTTGCAGCTCCATTTTTTCGATTCTGACACTCTTGAGCAAAAATGGGTAATGCTCTGAACTGCCATTTTCATTCCAGTGTTCCTGGAATCTCTAAAGTGTGGCATTTTAGTTACCTTCACTATATCAATCGCCCCAGAACTGAACATTACCTCTAAAATATTATGAACCATGAACTAGACATTCAAAACACAAATAATACACAACACAAGTGGCAGGTAATTACCATTTCCAACAGCCATCTACCCATTGACCTACCCATGAATGGCATTATAACCCACTGTCAATATCCTGGCTGTTGCTATTGAAATTCAACTTTACGAGCCACATGAAAACATTGCCTACGACAGCGGGTCAGCAACTGGGAATTCTGCTCAGTTCCTGACTCCACAAACCTCCATAAGGCACCAGTCAGGCGTTTGATGGAATATCTTTCCTGTATCAGCACTGCTCCAAAAATATTCAAGAAGCTCCATACCACCCAACACAAAGCAGCTCACTTGAGTCGTTCACCATCCACCAACTTAACATCCATTCCCTCCACAGTGGTAATAGTGTGTACCATCTGCAGGATTCACTGCAGCAACTCATGAAGGTTTCTTTATCAGCACCTTCCAAACTCACAACCTCCACCACTGAGAAGATCAAAGGCAGCAGACACAGGGGCCAGACATTTCCAGTCATACCTACCCCCTCCTACCCCGCCCCACCCCACCCCGCAGCAGCTTTTCCCACAGCAAACGCAACTCGCTATTGGTCACCAGTGAGATCTTCAAGTACTGCTGAAGTCAATGTCAATTTGCATGGTTTGCTCGTCTCGCTGCCGTGGAATCCGCGGGAGGTGGGTGGGGTATTGACTTTGGTGGAATTGACGGTGGGAGGCTCTGGAAAATCCCACTCGTGGCAGTTCCCCTCAAAGTCATACAACATCCTGACTTGGAAATATATTTCCGTCCCTTCACTGTCATTTCGTAAAAGTCACAGAACTTCCTACCAAACACTACTGTGGTGTATCTATTAGACTGTCTATGGGCTCCCTGCCCCTCAGCAGGGAGCTCATATTCAAGAAGAATTCACGGGGAGACTAATTGCTCCAATCCCATAGGTCTCATCTGGGTTGTAATAGTTGCTCACTGTAGAGTACTGAGCGGGGGAAGGTCCGTCCAATAGGGAATTGGTGACTGGACTTTAAATGCCAACCCAGACCCAGACCAAACAGATCCTGATGGTCTCGGGCTGGGACTCCTGTTCTCTACTCTGCAGCCCCAACTTTATTTTCATTCCAGAATAAACCTTCTTTGCCTTCTAGCCTGCTTCCCCTGGAGTTATTATACCACGCCTCCAGGATTGGTCTGGAGTCTGCAGAAATGTGTGATTCATCGGCAGGACACTGCTGTGCGGTGAGAAATCATCAGGACATGAAAAAGTTTTTTTTGTCACTTTTAAAAATATTGGGCACAATCAAACCAAATGGGAACTATGTCCCATAGAGGGCGCGTTTAGCTACATGTTTCCCAGCACTTGCTGACACCGACAGCAGGAAACGCAATTCGCCGGAGAATAGGTTCCAACGCCAAAATAGCAGCGGGCGCCGATTTGACAGTAAATCACAATTCTCTGTCGCCTCGAGAGCGGCGTCAGTGTGTTCCAGAACGCACATACAGTTAACAACATTTGCATATCATTAGCAGGCCTGACTCGGTATTCTCCGGGGCCTCCACAATTCTCCGCCTCCAATGTATCGAATTCCCGATGGCGAGGTTCACTTGTGCTATTAAAAATCGTGAAACCGTTGTTGTGGCTGATGAAGAAGGACGAGGCGGTAGCACAAGAGAGGCACGACCATTGGCTGCCATGTTGGGGTGACGGCATCCTGCCAGGTCCACCATCCCCACTACCAATGTCAGGCTTACTGGTCTATATTTTCCTGTTTTCTCTCTATCCCCCTTTTAAAATAGTGGAGTTACATTAGCAACCCTCCAATCTGCAGGAACAGCTCCAGAGTCTACAGGATCCTGGAAGATGACCATCAATGCATCCACTGTTTCTGGAGCACTTCCTTAAATACTCTGGGATGTGGATTATCAGGCCCTGGGGATTTATCAGCCTTCAATCCCATCAATTTCCCCAATACCATTTCTCTCCTAATACCGTTCTCCTTCAGTTCCTCCCTCTCACTAAACCATGCGTTCCCCAATATTTCTGGTAAGTTATTTGTGTCCTCATTTGTAAAGACAGAACCAAAGTTTGTGTTTGGTTGCTCAGTCATTTATTCGTTCCCTATTATACATGCCCTTGTTTCTGATTGTAAGGGACCTATATTTGTCTTCACCAATCTTTTTCTCCTCACGTACTAATAGAAACTTTTACAGTTTTTATGTTTGCTGCAAGTTTACTCTCATACTCTATTTTCCCATTCTTAATCAATCCCTTGGTCCTTCTAAACTGCTCCCAATCGTCAGACCTGTTGTTTTTCTTGGCCAATTTGTATGCTTCATCCTTGGATCGAACACTATCTGTAAATGTAGGTTTATTTGGAAAGCAAAAGTAAAAGCCGCAACCCAGCATACAGCACATAGTTCCCAGCCAAGACTACTGATTGTGCCGGTCCAAATCCGGGCCGACTTTTAACCATTAGTTTCATGAGCCTCAGCTGCTAGGCCTCTGCCCCTCAATGGGAGAGTTCATATTCCACGAGTCTCAGGGGATGATCAATTGGGTCATCCCTGTGGGTCCCGTAAGGGTTACTACAGTGCGGCTCACAGCATCCTAGTAATCTCTTGGAGATATATGGACTGCTGTGGCAAGCCCCTTCGAACATTGGTATCTGCAGCCAAGGTGGCAGCAACTTACATTTACCTGACAGCAAGATAAGCTTACACTACTGCGGCGGGATTCTCCGTTGCCCGTCGTAACGCGGGTTTCCGGCGAGAAAAATCGGTGTACATGACTCCGGCGTGGGGGCCTTCTTTAAGGCCGCTATTCTCCGTTCCCGGAGGAGCCAGCAGCTGACTGACGCGATACGCGTCAGTTTCACCAGCTGCGGAAGTGGTGAGACCCGGCGTTTTTTGGAGGAGGAGGAGGAGAGAGACAGACCTGGCATTTGGGGTGGGGGGGACCCGGCATTTTGGGGGGGGACCCGGCATTTTGAGGGGGGACCCGGCATTTGGGGGGGGGGGGGGACCCGGCATTTGGGGGGGGGGGGGACCCGGCATTTGGGGGGGGGGACCCGGCATTTGGGGGGGGGATCCGGCATTTTGGGGGGGGGGGCCCTGCATTTTGGGGGGGGGGGAACCCGGCATTTTGGGGGGGGGGGAACCCGGCATTTTGGGGGGGGGGAACCCGGCATTTTGGGGGGGGGAGAACCCGGCATTTTGGGGGGGGGGGGGGGAACCCGGCATTTTGGGGGGGGGAACCCGGCATTTTGGGGGGGGGGGGAACCCGGCATTTTGGGGGGGGGGGAAACCCGGCATTTTGGGGGGGGGGGAAACCCGGCATTTGGGGGGGGGACCCGGCATTTGGGGGGGGGGGGGACCCGGCATTTTGGGGGGGGGGGGACCCGGCATTTTGGGGGGGGGGGACCCGGCATTTTGGAGGGGGGGACCCGGCATTTTGGGGGGGGGGGACCCGGCATTTGGGGGGGGGGGACCCGGCATTTGGGGGGGGGACCCGGCATTTGGGGGGGGGACCCGGCATTGGGGGGGGGGTTCCGGCATTTGGGGGGGGTTTGGGGGCAGCGGCGCGCAGAGAGGGGGGGCGACGGATGCCCGGGACCAACGCACCGTCGCCCCCCCTCTGAACGCCGCTGCCCCCTACCCCAACCACCCCCCCTCACCACCCCTACCTCCCTCCCCACCACCCCTACCCCCCTCCCCACCACCCCTACCTCCCTCCCCACCACCCCTACCTCCCTCCCCACCACCCCTACCTCCCTCCCCACCACCCCTACCCCCCTCCAACGCCGCCCCCCATCTCTCGCAACGCCGCAACCCCCCACCCTCAACGCCGCAACCCCCCATCATCGCCGCAACCCCCCCTCTCAACGCCGGGTCCCCCCCCCCCCTCAACGCCGGTACCCACACCCCGTCAGCCTCCATCTGAAGGCCGGTACCCACACACCCCCCCCCCTCTCTCCTCCTCCCCCCTTCCTTCCTCCTCCCCCCCTTCCTTCCTCCTCCCCCCTTCCTTCCTCCGTTAGTGGGGGGGGGGGTGCGGCGTTAGTGGGGGTGGGGGTGGGGGGGGTGCGGCGTTGGAGGGAGGTAGGGGTGGTGAAGGGGGTAGGGGTGGTGAGGGGAGGGGGTTGGGGTAGGGGCAGCTGCGTGCAGAGGGGGGGCGACGGTGCGTTGGCCCCGGGCATCCGTCGCCCCCCTCCTCTGCACGCCGCTGCCCCTACCCCAACCCCCTCCCCTCACCACCCCTACCCCCTTCACCACCCCTACCCCCCTCCAACGCCGCACCCCCCACCCCCCACCCCCCACTAACGCCGCACCCCCCCACCCCCACCCCCCACTAACGCCGCACCCCCCCCCCAACGGAGGAAGGAAGAGGGGAGGAAGGAAGGGGGGGGACGGAGGAAGGAAGGGGGGGAGGAGGAAGGAAGGGGGGAGGAGGAAGGAGGGGGGAGGAGGATGGAAGGGGGGGAGGAGGAGAGGGGGGGGTGGGTACCGGCCTTCAGAGGGAGGGGGACGGGGTGTGGGTACCGGCGTTGAGGGGGGGGGGGACCCGGCGTTGGGGGGGGGGGGGGGACCCGGCATTTAGTGGGGGGGGGACCCGGCATTTGGGGTGGGGGGGACCCGGCATTTGGGGGGGGGGACCCGGCATTTGGGGGGGGGACCCGGCATTTGGGGGGGGGGGTTGCGGCGTTGCGAGAGATGGGGAGCGGCGTTGGAGGGGGGCAGGGGTGGTGGGGAGGGGGTAGGGGTGGTGAGGAGGTGGTTGGGGTAGGGGGCAGCGGCGTACAGAGGGGGGGGCGACGGTGCGTTGGCCCAGGGCATCCGTAGCCCCCCTTCTCTGCACGCCGCTGCCCCCAAACCCCCCCCGATGCCGCAACCCCCCCCGTGCCCCCCCCATGCCCCCCCGATGCCGCAACCCCCCCGATGCCCCCCCGATGCCGCAACCCCCCCCCCCGATGCCCCCCCCGATACCGCAACCCACCCCCCGATGCCGCAACCCACCCCCCCGACGCCGCAACCCACCCCCCCGATGCCGCAACCCACCCCCCCGATGCCCCCCCCGATGCCGCAACCCCCCGATGGCCGCAACCCACCCCCCCCGATGCCGCAACCCACCCCCCCGATGCCGCAACCCACCCCCCCCGACGCCGCAACCCACCCCCCCGATGCCCCCCGATGCCGCAACCCCCCGATGGCCGCAACCCACCCCCCCGATGGCCGCAACCCACCGATGGCCGCAACCCACCCCCCCGACGCCGCAACCCACCCCCCCGATGCCCCCCCGATGCCGCAACCCCCCGATGGCCGCAACCCACCCCCCCAACGCCGCAACCCACCCCCCCGATGCCCCCCCGATGCCGCAACCCCCGATGGCCGCAACCCACCCCCCCGATGCCGCAACCCACCCCCGATCCCGCAACCCACCCCCCCGATGCCGCAACCCACCCCCCCGATGCCGCAACCCACCCCCCCCGATGCCGCAACCCACCCCCCCCATGCCGCACCACACCCCCCCCAATGCCGCAACCCACCCCCCCCGATGCCGCAACCCACCCCCCCGATGCCGCAACACACCCCCCCACTGCCGCAACCCACCCCCCCGATGCCGCAATCCACCCCCCCGATGCCGCAACCCACCCCCCCCCATGCCGCAACCCACCCCCCGACACTGAACGGCGTCAACCATCATCAATGGTTGACGCCGTTTTAAAGCAACTTTGATTTGCGCCGACGTGACCCGTGGCCACGTCGGCGGGACTTCGGTCCATCCGGGCCGGAGATTTGAGGTAAGTGAAAAAAAATTGAAATCCCGCCGGCGCCAGCTGTTTTCAGAGGCTGCCGGCGGGATTTGCACAACGCCGGTTTTTGGCCGGTGGGAGATTTCAAAACCCTGCGGGAGCGGAAATAACGCCGCTGCCCGCCGATTCTCCGACCCTGCGTGGGGTCGGAGAATCCCGCCCCTGATGTCTGATCTCCCACTGCAGAAACGTGATGTTGGCCTGTGTGCTTGCGCTGCAAGGAAATTGACCCATTAGGTTTAACAAAGTTAAAGAGATTCCTGAATCAAATATTAGAAGAATGAAAACATGTTTGTGCAATAAATGTAAATTATTTTGATATTTTTATCTTAATTATGATATCCTCTTAAACTTACCTGTGGAAGTGGATAAGGCCTTTATCTTGATCTCACGTGGCTGGTTTGAAGAAGTGGCTCCATCTCTGCTGGGCTCATCCGTCAGGTAGCGATCGTTGGTCTTGAACTTGGCTGTCTGGTCATTATGCTGCAGTTGGGCTGGCACAGGCCGGATTCAAAAGAGACTGAACACATGACTATGTCCCTTTTTATTCCTCTAGGGTTTTGCACTCTTTGGGGCGGTCCTTAATCTTGGACCTAATAATTCGACAGGGCTTCGATAATTGCCTTCAATTTCGGCCAATAAAGGGGCGGGTGCCTTGGTGACTGGGCGGGTCCTGAGCTGTCATTGACCTTGGCAGTTGGGCTCTCTCAGTAAAGGGAGTGGCGCCGATCAGTCTGTGGCTGTATCAGTTTCTTGAGTGCAGTCCTATTGTTCAGGGGAAATGGGCCATTAGAATGCAAACGAGTGGGGGTTTTGATCAGGTCTAGCTACCTGCATTTCAAATACACAGAAGCTCTGTATCTGTCTGAGTCCTGGGTTGGCCATAATTCCCATGATCCTTTAGTTTCATATTATCACTTCCAGTATTCTTAAATATGATTACCCTTTTGAAGTATATATTAATCTGAAAAGAAATATTGTTTCATTATGCGAGATAATAAAACGTTTAGGCTGATAATCTCAGCAAAGTTTGGTAAGGTATGGACTTCTAATAATAATAGCTTATTTTACATAGAATTTACAGTGCAGAAGGAGGCCATTCAGCCCATCGAGTCTGCACCGGCTCCTGGAAGGAGCATCCCACCCAAGGTCAACACCTCCACCCTATCCCCACAACCCAATAACCCCACCCAACACTAAAGGCAATTTTGGACACTAAGGGCAATTTCTAGCATGGCCAATCCACCTAACCTGCACATCTTTGGACTGTGGGAGGAAACCGGAGTACCCGGAGGAAACCCACGCACACACGGGGAGGATGTGCAGACTCCGCACAGACAGTGACCCAAGCCAGAATCGAACCTGGGACCCTGGAGCTGTGAAGCGATTGTGCTATCCACAATGCTACCGTGCTGCCCCAGTAGGTCACAAGTAGGCTTCAATGAAGTTACTGTGAAAAACCCCTAGTTGCCACATTCCAGCACCTGTTCGGGAAGCCCGATACGGGAATTGAACCTGCGCTGTTGCCTTGTTCTGCATTACAAGCCAGCTCTTCAGCCCACTGTGTTAAACCAGCCCCTGACAGATGGCTTTTATTTAAGATGGTGTCTTTGCTAAGCAAACCCCCAAGTTCACTGGCAGTATAGAAGCTTTCTTACTTTTAAGTTTAAAATCCACTCTGCACCTTGTTTTGTGAACACAACCGTTTAAGATGAAAAAGAAAAATGTGGAATTAATTCAGACAGTTTTCAGAGTATTTCCTATTTTAGTGTGTAATTTTAAGCAAGGTGTAAAGTAACATGAAAATGCATAGTTCAGATATCAGCCAACCTCCTGTCAGTACAGCCCTGGGGTTCCTTTGAAGCACTGAAGTCAGGCACTACAAAGTCACTTTGTGATCCTTGAAGGAAAGTGCAGGAAAATGGACATTCACAGGAATAAGCTGCTTCATTTCTTTAACATAAATGGTAATGAAAATAAGTATATTGTTTTTGTCTCGTCCATGTAGAACAACTAAAAAGAGCCCGTCCCCTCAACAGGTTTACCAGTAAAACCCACATCAATGAAGAATGGCCAACCCACTGCTGAAGTACAATTTAATTTCTACATCTATGAGAACATGATTCACCCAAGTTTAAGAGCTGCAGCAGTGGGATTTCATCGAGACGTTCCTAGGTAACACAAATCTTGAATTATTCAAGATAATATCTGTGCATCGGCTATGAAAGGTCATTATAGTTTCAATCTCTTGATTGAAATTACTCAAGCCATGATGAAGCCCTCTCATTTCATCTCATCTAACAGGGACTCAAAGAAAGGAGATTGTGTGATTGACTGGTGCTTGCATGAAATAGTGATAGCTATGTCTTGTGACTGAATGCAAATTAGCTGATCATTTGCATCAGTGTTGTTTTAAGCATTTTAATGAAGAAGAGTTTTGGACTGTGCAATGCATTAACAGCAGGAAATATTGTTAATTAGAAACTAATAGTAGAAATGCTAAATGCACAGGACTTTTATAATTACAAATTGGTGAGAGATAGTTACAATTAGATTAGACATACAGGGGATAGTCTGGTACAGTCAATTAGAACATTGATTCCTTCACCACTCTGAATGGTCTGATGAGATGGAATTCTCTTCTTACTTTCAAATGGACTAGTCTACTTGCAAAGAGCCTGGATAATCACAATCTAATTCAGTACAAGAAAATTGTCCGTGATTCAAAGCAATTCAAAGTGGCATGGTGGCACAGTGCTTAGCACTTCCACCTCACAGCACCAGGGACCAGGGTTCAATTCCAGCCTTCGGTGACTGTCGGTGTGGAGCTTGCACTTTCTCCCGTGACTGCGGTGCTCCAGTTTCCTCCCCCAGTCCAAAGATGTGCAGGTTAGGTGGATTGGCCATGGTAAAGAGTCCAAAAGGTTAGGTTGGGTTACTGGGTTACATGGATGAGGTGGGGCGTGGGCGTAGGTAGGATGCTCTTTCGGAGGGTCAGTGCAGACTCAATGGACCAAATGGCCTCCTTCTGCACTGTAGGGATTCTATGAATTTGGCAATATCAGTGAGAGGTGTCACAAGAATTTAAAAAAATATTCTTTCAGTGTGTGGCAGTCACTTGCTAGATCAGCATTTATGGCTCATTCCTATTTGCCCTTGAGAAGGTGAAGGTGACTGCCTTCTTGAACCGTACTGCAGTCCATGTGGTGTAGGTACACCAGCACTGCTGTTAGGGAGGGACTTCCAGTGCTTTGACGTGTCGACAGTGAAGGAACGACGATATATTTCCAAGTCATGATGGTGTGTGGCTTGGAGGGGAACCTGCAGGTGGTGGTGCTCCCATGTATCTGCTGCTCTTGTCCTTCGAAGTGGCAGAGCTCGTGGGTTTTGCTGTCAAAGGTGCTTTGGTAGTTGCCACTGTGCATCTTGTGGATTGTAATGTGCATCATTGCTGGAGGGAATAAACATTTGAGGTGGTGGATGTGGTGCAAATCAAGAGGCTGCTTTGTCCTGGATGTTGTCAAATTTCTTGAATGTTGTTGGAGCTGCACTCATTCAGGTAGGTGGAGAGTATTCCGTCACACTCCTTGTAGATGATAGACAGGCTTTGGGGTGTCAGGAAGTGAGTTATTCTCTGCAGAATTCCCAGCCTATGGCCTGCTCTGTTTGCCACTCTATTTATATGGCTGGTTCAGTTCAATTTCTAGTCAATGATAACTTCCAATGATGTTGATCATGAGGGATAAGTGATAGCAATACCATTGAATGTCAAGCTAAGATAGTTAGATTTTCTCTTGTTGGATATGATCATTGCCAATGTTACTTGCTGATTATGTATATGGACTGCTTAAGTATCTGAGGAGTTTGAATGGTGCTGAACACCAGAACCATTGCAAGAATTGAAGGTACTGGAAATTAAACAATCACAATAGAGGTCAAGAGGGATCTTTTTGCATTCAGAGTCAAGGCACCGTGCAGTGTAGGTCAGAGGAAGCGTTTTTATTCGTATCGCTGCTCATTGTACATAACCTAAAATTACAAATGCACTGTCACTGCCGGGAAATATAAAATGCTCAGTTCCTAAGCACTGATACTATGCCTTATCCATAAGTAAACAAAAAATGCTAACACCTCTCCATTCACAAATAAAAATTAGGAACATTCATAGAAGCATTCTAAAGGATAAATAAATTGTAAAACTCTTTCCTTCCATTGTTTCTTCAGGGTTCCAATGATGCCGCCCACCATTCCTCCTCAGAAAAGTGGCACTTCTGGTCCACTGAATTATAATTGTTTTGATCAGTTGACTCCCACAAATGACTAACATCAAGGCGTATTTCAATGGGCCGAGACTTGACTTCATTAATTTCCCTTGCATTTTAAGAGGCGTACTTTAACGATGCTAAACTCTCCATGCAGTCGTCAGCCAAAAAATAGAGAAACTCACTCACCGTGGGTTTCTAAGTCTAAACGTGTTTCGCAGGTACTCGCTTTGGTTCTTCAATTAGAAGTTTGTTGTCCTATGGAATTGAATGCAATAATTTTACTCTCAATCTCAGAAAAAGTATTTATTTGCTGAATTGCATTACTAAGGGAGCAGACGAGATAAACGGTATAGAAGGAGTTTTGCTTAGAAATTGGAGGTCCTGCAATACCAAATCATTGTATTCTATAATAGCATAGGGTGTTAGGAATACAGCTTTGGTGATTTTTTTAAAAAAGGCTTTTGCTATCTTGGGTAGACTGAAAGAGTATCATTTTTAAGCTATTCTGGAATTTCCATAATGCTGGAGAGAAAGAATAATTTTTTGACGGTATCTTTTAAGGTATCTTATCAAGCCATCAGAATATTCCAAAGCATTATAGATGGAATGACAGATAGTAGTATCCTGTGGGCTTTTGTGCTCCTGTGAAAATGAATTCCCCTTACATGGCATACTACTACTGTGCAACTCGTGCGTAATCACAGTCATAACACAATAAAGGTGAATATCAGCTTCCCTAATTCTTTATCCTCATACAATCTAACACTCCACTGCTGTTTGAAGAACACTAAGAAGTGAAAAGATGGCTGGTAGGAGACCTTTGCTACTCACTGGGGCAGTGGCTGAAGCCACCATTGAGGCCAGTGCAGCTAAGCATTAATATAATATCGCCCATGCATTCACAAAAATAACCAGGGAAGGGCGAAAGCAAAGTTTCAATTGCTTAGGCCATTCTGGGGGAATGACCGAGGGAGAATTTCCAGTTAAGTTGTAGTATGTTCTGCGCCCAACAGAGCAAATGAAAAGGTCATCCTGCTCAATGACTGGATTGGGAAATTAAGCTTGAAGAGGAACAAAATGGGGTGCTCCAGCACCCCAGCCAAGAGTCCTGTTGGTGTGAAGTGGCGCAGGTATTGAGGTGCATGGACCTGGCAGTTTGCAGTCCAAGGGAGTGGCAAGGTAGTAAGTATCCTCCCAACAACTGTCGCCAGGGTGTCAAGGGGGAACCTTCATGGGACATGGGCTTGTGCTGGGCTGGAGGTGTTCAGGTCAAGGGTCTTCCCTGGGCTGCTGCTTGTTTGGCTGCTCTCACCATCAGTACCCTTTAAACTCATTCAACAGTTAGTCAGTATGAGAATTTTTTCTCACAATAAAGTGAAAGTGCTCTCAACTGTACCCCTATACCATTTAAACAGTCACTCGGTATCTCAGTAATACACACCCCTCATAATAAAGTGAAAGTGTTCTCATCTGTACCTTGAAACCCATGGGAATATCAGTATGCCAAGTTTAAAACTCTGTGAAATGAAGGTAAAAGTTATCCCCTTAAAGTGGTGGAAACCTTTGAAGTAGTTTTCACACAATCAGTTTCATTGTCCTTTAAAGATAGAAATCTGTGTGTATGGCTACAAGGCTGAAAGCATTGAACTGGATTGTTTACATTCAATTTCACACTCCATTGCCTGCTGTAAGCTTTTTGATTGACAGGTGAAAGCAGTTTCAAAGGGGAGAATCAGATTGTTTCTTTTTATAGCACTGCAGGATCCATTCATTCAAAGTAGCCCGTGTTAATCTAACCACAGTTTTTTGTGTGAGTCTGCCTCTTTGTTCTCGAGTGCTTCCTAGAAAGTGCAGTTGTGGGGGCTGCCTCTGCACTTTATAAGAAGAACTTGAGAACAAAGATTCTCAAGTGCTTCCTAGAAATTGCAGCAATTGATAGAGCAGCCAAACGAGCTCCATCGCAGGGGAGACCGCCGCCCAGAGCCCCTCAAGCCCAGCCCAAATCCCCCTGAACCCCAACTGCCATGATGAGATCCCCCTCGGCACCCAGGGGGCAATTGTTGGGTGGGTACTTATCACCTTGCAACCCCTCAGTCTGCAAGCCACCAGGTCCATGCTCATCAATATTGCACTAATTCATGCCAGCGGGACTCTCAGCTGAGGGCAGGGGCGCTGGCGCATCCCAGCTGGCGAGTGAATGGTGCATCCTGCCCATCAATGACATAAAAAATAGCTCCGATGGTCCTGTCAATTTGGGGTATGAAGCTCGGCTGGGATGTTGCAAAACCCAGCATGACTAGCGGGGTGGATAGAAAATAGCAACCGGTCTGCCACCTGACGTGAATCCAGAGTTTGGCCCAATACTGGATTCTGCGGGCCATCACGAATCCTGCTTCTAGCAGATGGACCTGGAGGATCCTGGCCATCATGCCCCTTCTTCTGACGTGTATTAGTATCATAGAACATCGACGGTATGAAAGTTATTTTCAATCAGATGGCATAGTCGTTCTACAAGCAAGGGGTAATTCTGGCTTCATGCCAAGGTGCAAAAATTGAAACCATCAGAAGTGATTTAATGTGGGCTGCCAATTCTGTATTACCCATCTCCAATTTACCTCTCACACTGGCAATTGTAATATCTCTTAGGTTGAATGTTTTCCAGTGACATACATGAAGAATTTGTGCAGGGACTACAACCTCTGGAGCTGCTCTCTTTTAACTCATGCTTTCAGCCTTCACTATGTGTGGTTTGACACTGTACTTACTGGTCATGTATTTGAGCAAGGTATGCAAACAATTCAGCTAATAGTTAAACAAGATACACCAAGCTCAGAACAACCAGTGTGCCGCCATGTTGCTGCAGCACTTTAGTAACCTAATTCTAAGCAGTTATATAATGCTTTGCTTTCTCAGATATATGAATCTTTCCATCATTTCCATTTGCTGTACCTAAGTACTGTAAACCTATTGTGCTGACTACTAAACAACTAAAATTTTAACAAAGTATTACCCCAAGGGAGACCTTACTGGGGTAGATTTTTATGAATCAGTGTTGCAGCCAAAGATGTCGTCTACCCACATGTTTGCCCAAACGCATGTTTTTTTCCAAACAACCTCACCTTGGTCAACTTTTTTTTTCATTACTGCAGTTGCCATTGTTGTGTGAAGCAAGATTGGCTTCTGATAAAAGGCTGTAAAATTCCAGGCTAGCTCATGAAGAACAATTTATACAATACAGTCCTGTGCTGCAGCTGCAGGTCAATGACAAGCCATGATTAAAATGTTCATCACGCATCCCTTCACTCTTCTGACCTGACTAAATGAGTTCTGCCAATCAAGATGTTTCTTTTCTTGCTGTCTCTGTTATAACCAGGAGACCCAGGGGCCTGCAACATCAGAGTCCCTGTGGCCTCACCTGAATACAATCTACCCTGATGAGTGGGTGGGGCTAACCCCTCTTTTCCTAGAGCTGCTGGGATATAAGTATCCCGGCCCAGGTGTGGGCTGGACATGAGAAATGTTTTGGGGAGTAGGAGAGTGTAAAGTAACCTGAAAAAACCAAACTTTTCTACAGACATTGCTTCTGAGTGGTTGTTCCTTTTGCTAATAACAGTTGGTTCACAAAGCACGTTTCCTTCATTGTGGCCCACGAATAGGGACTGATTGTTTGGAATGATAGTGCAGTATAATGATGTCCTTTTACCTGGGCTCCTGGTTTCTATTTTAGCCAGTGGTAAAATGGCTTTCACTCTCTACCGTTGAAACATTGTCCCGCTATTGGGAACAACCTGGTCTTCTCTTAATTTATAACTACAGTGTGATATTATCATAAATGTAAGAACTGCAAGGGTTAATGTAATGTCTAAATCAACCACTCGAGGGAGCTAGATGTACAAGTATATAAGATATTGATGCTAAGCTTGCGGTGAGAGGTTGAGGGGAAAGTTGGAGAACAAACTGAAGGACAGATAGTGTGAGTGAGAGCAGATCATAGTTAATGTAATAGTGTAGAAATTAGTAGTAGATGCGTGGATTATATGTTTATTATTAACTGTGAATTATATAGGAGTAAGCATCGAATCCAAATAAGTAGTGTTAATAAATTTATAGCTTTGTTCAATTTAAAGCTAATTGTGGTCTTTGTCAACATTAAGCCAACCATCCTAAAATTAGCAATACAAAGAACACCACATTAAGCACCATACTTAATGGTAACCATTCCATGGAACGATATAATCCATACAGTCCAGGAGGCCATTCCGCCCATCAAGTCTGCACCGACCCTCTGAAAGAGCCCACTACCTCGGCCCACTTCCACGCCCCTTCCCGTAACCCCACCTAACCTGCACGTCTTTGAACACTAAGGGACAATTTTAGCATGACCAATCCAATCAGTTCATTCTTCCTGCCTGCATCCCTAATCTTGATCATCTAAGCTGAGTATATAATTTATTTCTTTATCGTTTTTTGTCTTCAAATTTCCCCACCTTTTTTATTCTCCTGTAAAGAATTACAACATCTGTTGTCAATATGATTGCCCATATCTGCCTTAAATTTCAAAATCTTTGTCACAACCTGTCAGCTCTTCACAGAATCACAGAATAATACAGTGCAGAATAGACCCTTCGGCCCATCGGGTCAGCACCGACGCATGAAAAACACTTGACTTGCCTACCTAATCCCATTTGCCAGCACTTGGCCCATAGCCTTGAATATTATGACACACCAAGTGCTCATCCAAGTACTTTTTAAAGGATGTGAGGTAACCCACCTCTAAAACCCTCTCATGCAGTGCATTCCAGACCGTCACCACCCTATGGGTAAAAAAGGTTTTCCTCAAATCCCCCTGAAACCTCCTGCCCTTCACCTTGAACTTATGTCCACTCGTAACTGACCCTTCAACTAAGGAAAACAGCTGCTCCCTACCCACCTTGTACATGCACCTCGAACAGGTCATCCCCCCCCCCCCTCAGTTTTCTCCAGTTAGAACAACCCAAGCCTATCTAACCTCACTTCATAACTTAAATGTTCCATCTCAGGCAACATTCTGGTGAATTGCCTCTGCACCACCTCCAGTGCAATCACACCCTTCCTATTATGTGGTGACCAGAACTGCACACAACACTCCAGCTCTGGCCTCACCAAAGTTCTATACAACTCCACCATGACCTCCCTGCTTTTGTAAGCTATGCCTCAATTGATTTAGGCAAGCATTCCATATGGCTTTTTCACCACCCAATTAAGCTGCCCTTCTGCCTTCAGAGATCTATGAAATACAAGCCAAGGTCCCTTTGTTTCTTGGAACTTCCAAGTGTCAGGCCATTCATTAAATACTTCCTTGTCACATTACTCCTTCTACAGTGTATCACCTCACACTTTTCAGGGTTAAATTCCATCTGCCATTTTTATGCCCATTTGACCATCCCATCTATGTCTTCCTGTCACCTAAGACACTCAACCTCACTGTTAACCACCTGACATCTCTTTGTGTCATCCGCAAACTTATTGATCCTAACCCCACATGGTCATCTAATCATGTATATAAATGACTAACAATCGGGGACCCAGCACTGATCCCTGTGGTACGCTAATGGATACTGGCTTCCAGTTACTAAAGCAGTTGTCTGTCAATACACTCTGTCTCCTACAGTGAAGCCAATTTTGAATCCAGCTTATCAAGTTATCCTATATCTCATGTGCATTTGCCCTCTTTATAGGTCTCCCATGTGTGACCTTGTCAAAAGCTTTGATGAAATCCATGTAATCTACATCAACTGCACAACCCTCATCTACACACCTGGTCACATGCTCAAAAAATTCAATCAAATTTGTTCGACATGATCTCCCTCTGACAAAGCCATGCTGCTTATTCTTGATCAAACCTTACCTCTCCAAGTGGAGATAGATTCCCTCCTTCAGAATTTTCTCCAATAGTTTCTCTACCACTGACGTGAGACTCACTGGTCTGTTTTCCCCTGGCTTGTCTCCACAATGTTTCTGAAATAGTGAGATCACATTAGCTCTTCTCCAGTCCTCAGGCACCTCCCCACGGCCAGACAGGAATAACAAATTTGGGTCAGAGCCCCTACAATCTCTTCCTTGGCTTCCCACAGCATCTTGGAACACAATTCATCCAGACCTGGAGATTTACCCACTTTTACGCCTGCCAACACCTCCAATACCTTCTCCCTCTCTATAGACAACTTGCTCAATAACCTCACAGTCTTCCTCCTGAGTTCCATATCTGCCTCCTCATTCTCTTGGGTAAAGACAGGTATAAAGTATTCATTCAACACCCTACCAATGCCCTCTGACTCCACCCACAGATCTCCCCGTTGGGCCGTAATGGGCCCTACTTTTTCCCTGGTTGTCCTCTTCCCATTGATATACTTATAGGATATCTTGGGATTTTCCCTACTTTTGCCAGCCAGGTTACCCGTGTCCAGTAGTTCCTCGAGCATTGTACGTTTCGGGGTTTGTGGGTATTCAGTGTATTCCTTCTGGGTTCCTGAAACATAATCCATTTCTAACTCTCCCCTCCCAGCAACCATCCTGGCTGGTTAAAATTTCCCTCATTTCAGATTTTTCTAAAGTCCTGCAGGTGTTAGCATCTGTTGTGGTGAAGACATTTATTTATGCAGCAAATTATAACGCGCTGTCTGAAAATGTCGTGGAAGCAGATTCAATAGTAACTTTCTTAAAGGAAACTGGACAAATATTTGAAGGGGAAAATATTGCAGGGCTCTGGGGCAAGGACATGGGTAGGGATCTAATTGAATAGTTGTTTAAAATACAGGCACAATAGGACAAATTGTCTCTCACCATGCTGTAATATGCTTCTCTGCTGGAACTGAGTATGCAGGCAGTCACAATATTCAACTTCTAATTATTCAGTCAGTCTCTGACCTCTCTGTTTCACCCCTGTCACCAACACATTCTTCAGGATTTGAATCATTTAGTAAATCTATTTAGCAACAAAATGTGCAGATAGAGTAGGTGTTTCAGACAGAGTCTTCAATAATGCTATCACCACAGCAGAAGCACAAAGGTGAATGATGTACTGCTCACCGTGCCATGCTCTAACTGTAGATCATGACCAAAGGGATTATTCAAGATAGTTTTGATTTACTTTGTGTCACGATCGGGGGTTGGGGGTGGCTGTAACGTAGTGATAGTGCCACTGAAATAATAATCCAGGAGACCCAGGTTCAAATCCCACCATGGCAGATGGTGAAGTTTGAATTCAATCTGGAAATACAAGTCTAATGATGACCATGAAACCATTGTTGATTGTTGTTAAAAACCCATCTGATTCACTTTAGGGAAGGAAATCTGCCATACTACACGTGACTTCAGATTCACAGACATGACGTTGACTCTTAAATGCTGTGGGATTGGCAATAAATGCTGGCGCAACTGGCAACACCCACATCCCATGGATCAATACATTTTTTTAAAACTTCTCTTTCAGGTATCATTACCTGAATACCTACGCTTAGACTTTTACCTCCATCACTTCTTTATAAATTGCCCCCATTCAAATTTCCATTTTTAATATGATTGCTAGATTAGTTTCTTTTGATTCTGGATCTTACTATGCAGCAAATCAATGAACTAAGATGGTGAGATAGTAGAGTCGTGATACATCACGGAACGAGGAACCCAAAGACTCTGCACGCGAATGATTTGGCAACTGGTGGACTATGCATTCAATTCCTAAACGTCAAATTATATGGCTAGTCTCAGTAACGTTGACCATTAAATTATTATTGATTGTCATTAAAAAGCCATCGAGTTCACTAATGGAAATCTGCTGTCCTAACCTGGTCAGGCCGACATGTGACTCCAGCTCCATAATAATGTGGTTGACTCTTAACTGCCCTTTGAAAAAACCTGGCATGCCACCTAGTTCAAGAGCAATTGGGGATGGTCAACACATCTTTCCAGCAATGCCCATATCCCATGAAACAATAAAGTAAAGGCAGGAAGATAGCACTAAGCGCATGGCTCATTCGGAGAGCTGGTGCTGATAGGATGGGCTGAGTGGCCTTGCGATTCTGTGACTCCTCCCTCCCAACAAAGGTTACTAGATAGCAATCAGCGAGTGGCAAAGTTGGCTCACTGAGGAGACTGAGTTCCACTGTAATTATCCCACCACTGCCTGGGCTCAGATCAGCACAGTTCAGAATAGACATGGGGCAGAATTTTATGTCGCTCATGTGGGCGCATGCCCAACCCCAAACACGCATAAAATTGCAAGAGAAGATATCAGACCCATGTCCCGGTGTCCTTGCAGCCTCACGTGATATTTTGATCGGTGGGCGTGAGTGTGAGTTGGAAGCACACCCGCTGACAATCAAGAAGCCAGTTTAAATTAATGACACAGAAATTGGCAGGGATTTTACATTGTCCGTCTTCTTTGACTCTTGGCCGAATGGCAAGGCGGCCGTTACATTTTAGCTGGGCGGGATGAAAATCAGGGCTCTAACGAAATGAACAAATGTGACTGGGACTGAGGTCTGTGTGTGATTGTGCTGCCTAGACACTTGTAACATAGTTTTTCCATTGATAGTCAGCAACTCCCTCAGACAGCTCTGCAATGACTGTCCCCCTTGAGGGAGCATATCGGAAATGCCAGCCCACACGTGGGTTTCCTCCGGGTGCTCCGGTTTCCTCCCACAGTCCAAAGATGTGCGGGTTAGGTGGATTGGCCATGCTAAATTGCCCGTAGTGTCCTAAAAAATAATGTTAATGGGGGTTGTTGGGTTACTGGTATAGGGTGGATACATGGGCTTGAGTAGGGTGATCATTGCTCGGCACAACATTGAGGGCCGAAGGGCCTGTTCTGTGCTGTACTGTTCTAATTCTAATTCACACGTTTACTTTTCTCGACGCCCACCCTCCTCCCATCCTCCCCGGCAGCGCTCAGCCTTTCACAGAGCGCATTTCGAGTTGGATGACCGTTAATTGGCCGGCTGGAGTAATGTCGCTTTAACGATGTGATCTCGGGCGGGAGTGAGTTCCAGATCCGTTTCCACCCACACCAACTTTGGGCACCTCTCTAATGTAAAATTCACACCATGACATTTTCCTAAGCTGTACAGTTTAGTACCTTAATTACTTACTTAATCATTCTCCTGAAAGATAAAGCTGAAAGCTGTGTATGAAATACAGTACTATAGCTCCTCCTGTGTGCTGTGTGTCAATCCTATTGTAGATAGCTGCATCACAAAATCTGATCGGAACAGATATACGTGATTTTCCTCTGCCAAGGCGAACGTAGAATCATCGAACTTACAATGCAGAAGGAGGCCATTCGGCCCATGAAGTCTGCTCTGGCCCTAGGAAAGAGCACCCCACTTAAGCCCACTCCTCCACCCTATCTCCGCAACCCAACAACTCCACCCAACCCTTTTGGACACTAAGGGCAATTTATCATGGCCAATCCACCTAACCTGCACATCTTTGGACTGTGGCAGGAAACCGGAGCACCCGGAGGAAACCCACACAGACACAGGGAGAACATGCAGACTCCGCACAGACAGTTAACCCAAGCTGGGACCCTGGAGCTGTGAAGCGACAGTGCTAACCACTGTGCTACCGTGCTGCCCTTCCAATTGTTTTCATCTACTTGTAAGGTAATTCCAAAATTTGAAATTGGTGTTTCGAAATAAGGCAGAGAATGCTGGAAATGGTCAGCAATTCAAGCAACATTTCGGTAGGAAAGATACAAGGGATCTATAAGATGTTCCAAGAGGGTAGAAGGAGAACATTTGCAAAGCATCACTGTGAGATATGCATATGACCTTCTGTGATGAACGGTATTAATAACTGCTGTAAACGGTACCTGACCTTTAATACCTTGCCCCTTTAAGATACTTGGAACCCTGGGGGACTCCGCCTCTGGCTACGCCCCCAGGAAACGGTATATAGGATAAGGCTCCATGTGGTGAGCACACTTCTCTTGGATGCTGTTCAGTTCTCTGTAGATTAAAGCCTTTTGATTACCAACCTTGCTCTCGTGTCGTAATTGAGGGTGCCTCACCTTGCTATAAGGTCAGGATATCTCACAGTGATGAATTGTCAGATTGGGGTGTGTGGAGCTACCTGGACAGAGAGAGATGGGTGTATCTACAAGGTTTACTGGTTTAGGAGAGACACGCAGGAGAAGGCAGCTGAAACGTCGTCAAACACTCCGCTTGCTATCCCACAGAAAGCAGGTAAGACAGTTAAAATTCAGACTCAGTGTACCGGGCAAAATGCACTGAATGAAATTCAGTTGAAATAACCTTGTGGTGAATGTATTCACCTAAGTATGAACTGTCTGTATAGTGCTGTGACCTATGACCTGGAAATGATAATACGGCCTACTTTCAGGTACTGTACTGGAACCCCGGTGGTGTCCGCCTCTGGCTCCGCCCTCCCCGGGGCTTTTGTGAATTGACGATATAACAATTCATTATCCAGAGACAGCACCATGGAAGCTGTTCTAAAGCCAGATAAACCTGAACTCGACACGCGAGCAACAGAGGCCGAGGAGATCTTCTCACACTGGCTTCACTGTTTCGAGGCCGACCTCGACTCCTCCGCAACACCTCCCTCTGAAACCCTCAAGCTGCGACTCCTCCACGCAAGGGTGAGCCATTGGAGCTCCGTAATGATAGCGAAAGCTGCCACGTACGAGGCGGCGGTCCCGACTCTCAAGGCGCATTTCATGAAGACTGTAAATGAGGTGTTCGAGCGACACCTCCTCACTACTCGCCGTCAAAGCGCCGGGGAATCGCTGGGCGAGTACCTGGAAAGCCTGACCCTACTCGCAAGGAACTGCAGCTATCGGGATGTGACGGCAATGGAGCACATGAAGCTGCAGATCCGGGACACCTACGTGGCTCGAGTCCGATCGAACTACATCAAGCACGCCTGCTAGAAAACGGGACCACTGACCTGCAGGACACGGTAAAACTAGCCACCTCGTTAGAGGTGGCCTACCAGAGACTCAGTGTGTTCCCCGCGGACCCGGCGAACCCCTCGTGGACACCATTGTCGTGGCCCCCACCAGTCTCGACTACATCACAGGCCTGTGCAGCGCGGCTGCCCATCCAGACCAGGGAACCGCACTGCTACTGCTGCGGCCAGGGTCAACACCCCCGGCAGCGTTGCCCAGCCCGCACAGCGTTGTGCAGCGACTGTGGCAAAAAGGGAAACTTCGGCAGAGTCTGTCTGGGCCGACCTAAAGCCCACAAGTCGAAAACTCACCAGGCCCGACCCATGGACTCACAGGCCCACCGACCCCGCAATGTGGTTGCATGCCTGCCGGGAACGCCCCCTTCAGACGCGTCATCAGCCTCGTGCGACTCGTGGGGGCCACCATCTTGGCCGCCGAAACCAACACCGACCGACACGTGCGACTCGTGGGGGCCGCCATCTTGGTTTCCGGCTCCGGCACCGACAGACACGTGCGACCAATGGGGGTGGCCATCTTGGTCGCCATCTTCAACCCAGCCCAACACGTGCGACTCATGTGGCCGCCATTTTGTGACCCCAATACCGCCGACCACGCAGGCTACCCGCAGATTGATGCAGTCACCCTCGACCAGTCGCAGCCAAAGCACCTGAAAGGTTCTATGATGGTCGTCCGGGTCAACAGACACGAGACCCCCTGTCTTTTCGACTCCGGGAGCACGGTGAGCTTCGTTCACCCTGACACGGTAAGGCGCTGCTCCCTTCACAACTACCCCGCATCCCAAACAATCTCCCTTGCCTCCGGATCCCATTCGGTTCAGATCCGGGGGTACTGTATCGCGAACCTCGCAATGCAGGGCGCCGAGTATGCTTGTTTTAAGCTGTACATCCTCCCTCACCTCTGCGCCCCTCTACTGCTTGGATTAGACTTCCAATGGAGTCAACGAAGCCTGACCCTACAGTTCGGCGGGCCCTTGACCCTTACCCCCCCTCACGGTATGCAGCCTCGCGACTCTTAAGGTCTCCCCCCTCTTCGCTCTTTGCGAACCTCACTTCCAAGTGTAAGCCTGTCGCCACCAGGAGCAGGCGGTACAGTTCCCAAGATAAGATATTTCTCAAGTTGGAGGTCCAGCGACTGTTGATGGAAGGGATCATCGAGGCCAGCAACAGCCCCTGGAGAGCGCAAGTGATGGTCATCCAGACCGGGGAAGAGAATCGGATGGTTGTGGACTACAGCCAGACCATTAACCGGTTCACGCAACTG
Organism: Scyliorhinus canicula; assembly: GCF_902713615.1. Lineage (NCBI taxonomy): Eukaryota > Metazoa > Chordata > Chondrichthyes > Carcharhiniformes > Scyliorhinidae > Scyliorhinus > Scyliorhinus canicula. The sequence continues at coordinate 94,069,658 of NC_052152.1, read as the reverse complement.
GATACGTAGCCCTTCCCCGCATAGCGGAGATGGTCAACCAGATCGCACAGTACCGGCTGTTCTCAACGGTCGATCTGAGGTCAGCCTACCACCAGCTCCCGATCTGCCCAGAAGAGCGCCACTACACTGCCTTTGAAGCAGCCGGCCAACTCTTCCACTTCCTCAGGGTCCCTTTCAGCGTCACTAACGGGGTCTCAGTCTTTCAGAGAACGATGCACTGAATGGTGGACCAGTATGGATTGCGGGCTACATACCCATACTTGGACAATGTTACCATCTGCGGCCAGGATCAGCAGGACGCCAACCTTCAGAAGTTCCTCCAGGCTGCCCAATCCCTCAACCTCACATGTAACAAAGAGAAGTGCGTTTTCCGCACTACCCGATCAGCCATCCTCGATTACGTTGTGGAGAATGGAATCCTAGGGCCCGGCCCCGACCGGCGCCCTCTCACGGAACTTCCCCCTCCCCACAGCCTCAAGGCCCTCAAACGATGCCTAGGGCTATTCTCCTACTGTGCCCAGTGGGTCCCCAACTATGCGGACAAAGCCCGCCCACTTATTAAAACCACCACATTTCCCCGGATGGCTGAGGCCCGCTCGGCCTTTAGCCGCATCAAGGCCAATATCACTATGGCCGCAATGCATGCGGTGGATGGGTCCATCCCCTTTCAGGTAGAGAGCGATGCGTCAGACATCGCCCTGGCCGCCACAGTCAACCAGGCTGGCAGGCCAGTAGCATTCTTCTCTAGAACGCTCCACGCTTCCGAGATCCGAAACCCTCGGTCGAGAAGGAAGCACAAGCCATAGTGGAAGCCGTGCGGCACTGGAGGCACTACCTTCGCCGGTAGGAGGTTCACCCTCGTCACCGACCAGCGGTCGGTCGCCTTTACGTTTGACAACGCACAACGGGGCAAAATTAAAAATGACAAAATCTTGAGGTGGAGGATCGAACTCTCCACCTACAATTACAATATCAAGTACCGTCCTGGGAAGCTCAATGATCCACCAGATGCCCTGTCCTGCAGCACATGCGCCAGCACGCAAGATGACCAACTTCGGGCTATTCACAATGACCTGTCACCCAGGGGTTACCCGGCTTACCCACTTTATTGAGGCCCGCAATCTGCCCTTCTCCACCGAGGAAGTCAAGGCCATGACCAGGGACTGCCAGTCTGTCGGGAGTGCAAACCGCACTTCTACCGGCCAGACAAGGCCCACCTGGTAAGGCCCCCTGGCTCTTTGAGTGCCTCAGTATTGACTTCAAAGGGCCCCTGCCCTCCACCAACCGTAATGTATACTTCCTAACCGTCTTTGATGAGTACTCCCGCTTCCCCTTCGCAGTCCCCTGCCCCGACATGACCTCGGCCACTGTGATAAAGGCATTGCACAGCATCTTCACACTGTTCGGTTTCCCTGCGTACGTCCACTGTGACCGGGGCACATCGTTTATGAGCGATGAAAGGCAACACGGTGGTGCAGTGGGTTAGCCCTGTAGCCTGACGGCACCGAGGTCCCAGGTTCGATCCCGGCTCTGGGTCACTGTCCGTGTGGAGTTTGCACATTCTCCCCGTGTTTGTGTGGGTTTCGCCCCCACAACCCAAAGATGTGCAAGGTAGGTGGATTGGCCACGCTAAATTGCCCCTTAATTGGAAAAAATTAATTGGGTACTCTAAATTTATTTTTTTTAATGTTTATGAGCGATGAGCTGTGTCAGTACCTGCTCAGTAAAGGCATTGCCTCGAGCAGGACTACGAGCTATAACCCGCAGGGAAACGGACAGATGGAGAGGGAGAACTCAACGGTATGGAAGGCCGTCCTTCTGGCCCTCCGGTCAAGAAGTCTCCAGACACCCTGTTGGCAGGAGGTCCTCCCCGACGCCCTCCACTCTATTAGATCACTCCTCTGCACTGCCACGAACGAGACCCCTCACGACCATTTGTTTGTCTTCCCTAGGAAGTCCACCTCCGGGGTTTCACTTCCATCCTGGCTGACAACTCCGGGACTGTCCTACTCCGGAAGCATACGAGGAGCTATAAGACTGACCCCCTGGTCGAGAGGGTCCAGCTGCTCCACGCCAACCCCCAGTACGCCTACATCGTGCACCAGGACGGACAGCAAGATACGGTCTCCCTACGGGACCTGGCGCCAGCTGCTTCCCCTGCCAACGTGCCCCCTTCCCCACTGCCTACCGCCACCCCCAGTGCCCCTTATGCCCCTCTGGGTCTCCTATATTGTCCCGCGCCTGCACTGCTGCCACCCACCACCCCCCTGCCTACCCCCACCCCTCAACCGTCTCCGACACGCCGGACTGAAGCTCCAGACAACACGCCCCCGGAGTCACCATCTGCAACAACCGTGCCTGCCGCATCGCCAGAGCTGAGGAGGTCTAAAAGAATTATTTGGCCAGACTCCAGGTACTGTACTGGAACACCGGTGGGCTCCGCCTCTGGCTCCGCCCTCCCTGGGGCGACATATAGACCGGCCACCTGTGGGTGGCACTCATTTGTACAGCAGACACTGGCAAGCAAGTTCCTGGATAATAAAGCCTTATATTCACTCTTTCTCACAGTCTCACAGTGAATTGACGGTATAACAAACCTTCAGATTTTTGCAGAAAGGAAATAGGAGGTGATTATCTGCTGGGGTTCTCCCTCTCTTAACCTGATCAACAACTTCAGCGGAAGAGCTGCAGAAACCACGGTAAAACTGTGCGACTGCACTGTATCAGCAGCTCTGCCATTAAAAGTATGGTTGTCGAGGGCATACCCAAAGATCCCGCTCCTCCCCTCCCTCTTTGGAAATCTCTCCCCTCCCACCCCACCCCCCACCCCCCTCCCCCACCCACACACACTCACAGATTTACCCATTCTTAAAAAGATGGCTGGAAGTGCTGCCTCAGTCAAAACAATTTTGAGGTCAGGGTTTCAAACTGGAAAGAGGTTCATCACCTGCACATGAAATGGCCGAATGCCAGATTCAGGTGTGGAACCCATGCACGTGTTTTTCCTTTCCCAATGCGGTGGGCAGTTGTGCATTCCCTGTCCATCATACCACGGTCTTAGTAGGCCTGCTAGCACCCACGTCATGGTGTTACATGGCAGAATTTATAGGGCAGTATTTTTTCCAGAGAACCGATTTCTCCACTTGTGTTGACTTTACCGTAGCACTATAATCTTCTAAAAAAAAGCCACACATCATATTAGGGCAGGGGGTGCAGATACATTAAATTGGTATCTCAGCACAGCAGTCTGCAGAGTAAATGGCAGCTGAACAAAACTGATGAAAATTGAAGTTTTAGTGCAAAAAGGAAACTGCACATCCAAATAAATTTCCCTAAATTTTTAAAAGCTCTTCTCGATTGATCAATTTGAAAAGAATTGCTGCATGATTACGGGTATAAAGCAATTGAGGGGACATCTGTTAATCATTTAAACTTCATTCTAATGGATAATGATATTATCCAAATTGCTTGAGTGTGTTACAGCTTTGTACCATGTTCGAAACTATCTATCATTTTCCAAAAGAAATTCACATCGAATCAACAGAAGTTATAAATCAATTTATTTATCATGACCACTCGGCCCACTAAGGGCGATCAAGGTTCGAGGAACCTTTTATTTCCACTCTCAGAATTGCTCTTTGCCTATTCTAAATTGAATCTCTTCGCTATCTCAAAGTGGGAACAAGCATCTCTACGGAAGGGGGAAAGATCCTGTCATAATTGCTCTTAAACTTACTTAAAATCCAATAAAAAGACAGATGGTGACACATTTCACAAAACTTGAGCAAACCAGTAGTTCTTGAGGTACCTATGTCGACATTCAGTGGTAACCCTTCAAAGTGGGTTGAGTCTATGATTATTTTCAGCTCTATCTGTGGCTACTTTCCAATATTCGCTTTCCAAATGCAACAGCAGTTTCCCTTAGTGTGTGACTGTTACCGATGGATTCTCCTCTGAATCACAACTAGTAAAATGGGTAGTTAAGGACAACTTTTTCAGAACTGCCACTAAAACAGCTGTATTAGGGTGGCACAGTGGCGCAGTGGTTAGCACTGCTGTCTCACGGCACTGAGGTCTCAGGTTCAATCCTGGCCCTGGGTCACTCTCCTTGTGGAGTTTGCACATTCTCCCCGTGTTTGCATGGGTTCTGATGTGTTGGGCAAGCTGGGTCTATGTGGACTGCGTTTGATGCAGTGGAGAGAGAGACAGGCTTCCAACACTTGAAGAAATACAACACGATTTTATTGAACAACTAACTATAATACATGCTTAACTGTGGGTTGACACTATGCTGACTTGACTGGAGACCTGAGGCTAACCTGACCAGACCATCTTACTCAAACATGGTGTTTGTTCTAGTTGCTGCTACGAGCTCTGACTGTCTCAGAGGCTGGATCCCGAGAGAGCGGGAAAACTAGTGCCTTCTGACTTTATAGTTGTCGTGTCCTGTCTGGTGATTGGCTGCTGTGTTCTGTGTGCTGACTGGTCATCCTGTGTGTCAATCACTGCCTATCTGCACTCCATCATATACCTGGATGTATATTATGATATCTCCCCCCACTTTAAAAAAAAATATGTGTTCAGGTCAATAAATAGTGAATATGTGTACAGGAACCTGACTATATACAGAATATGTTAATTTATATGCATGGGAAGGTGTCTAGTGCAGATAGAGGGCAGATAACACCTGAGAAAAAAACATTATGCACAGATGTGTAAACGATGAGCTAACAAGGTAATGCAACATTCAGTCTATAAATTCAGTCTCTGTGGTGGGTGACGAATTCTGGTTGACAACCTCAAGGGTGGGTCAGGGGCCACCTGCACTTGAATGGGCGGGACTGCCTCCAATGCGGTGGTCATAGAGGTCGGTAGAACAACTGGCAGATCGGTGGCCTCATGGAAGGGTGCATTCTGAGGAAGCAGTGTGCGAGGTGGGACATCACGGTCAGGTGACGGGCGTGGAAGTCTGCACAGTGCCCGCCTGTTACGCCGGAGAAAGGAGCCATCAGGCATGCAAACAAGGAACGATCTCGGGGCCACTTGCTTGACCAACACAGCTGTGGCGGACCAGCCACTGTCAGGTAGCTGAACACAAACTCGTCAGCAGGGACCAGCTCAGGGAAATCTGTGGCATGGACGTCGTACGCCAACTTGCATTGGGCCCGAGACTGCTGCATCCTTTGTAGGACCGGAAAGTTGTCAAAGTCCGGAATGTGAATAGTCGGCACCGTCGTTCGCAGTGTGTGGTTCATGAGGAGCTGCGCTGGGGACAGGCCAGTGGACAAAGGAGTCGCTCTATAGGCCAACAGCGCCAGGTGGAAATCAGAACCCGAGTCAGCAGCTTTACACAATAGTCTTTTAACGATGTGGACCCCTTTTTCGGCCTTCCCATTCGACTGGGGGTAGCGTGGGCTGGATGTGACGTGCCGAAAGTTGTACAGCCGAGCAAAATCTCTCCACTCCTGGCTGAAGAAGCAGGGGCCGTTATCACTTATCACCGTCCCATGCCGGGCAAAAGTTTCCTTGCATGCCTTGATTACCGTTGCTGACGTGAGGTCAAACAGTTTAACCACCTCGGGGTAGTTTGAAAAGTAGTCCACTAGGAGGACATAGTCTCGGCCCTTGGCATGGAACAGGTCAACACCAACTTTGGACCATGGGGAGGTCACCATTTCATGCGACTGAGCCGGCTGGAATGTTTGACACGTCGGGCAATTGAGGAATGTGTTGGCGATATCTTGGCTGATGCCTGGCCAGTATACTGCCTCTCGGGCTTGACGGCGACACTTTTCGACCCCCAGGTGACCCTTGTGGATTTGGCCGAGGACCAAATATCACATGCTCTGTGGGATCACAATTCTGTCAAGCTTCAGAAGGATGCCGTCGACCACTGTTAGATCGTCCTTGACATTGTAAAACTGGGGGCACTGCCCCTTTTGCCAACCATCCGTGAGATGTCGCATGACCCGCTGCAGCAGAGGATCCCAGGCCATCTCCTGACAAATGTGCACAACCCTCTCATCAGTGGCCGGAAAGTTGGAGGCACAGAATTGCACCTGCGCGTCTATTTGACAGACAAAGTCAGTCTGCTCACAGGGTGTGGTGATAGATCTGGAGTGCATCGGCCACAATGAGCTCTTTGCCCGGGGTGTACACCAGGTCGAAATCGTAGCGGCGGAGTTTGAGGAGGATGCGTTGTAACCGTGGCCTCATGTCATTGAGGTATTTTTGGATGATGTGAATCAATGGCCTGTGGTCCGTCGCGACCGTGAATTTGGGGAGGCCATACACATAATCATGGAACTTGTCGATCCTGTAAGGAGGCCCAGGCATTCTTTTTCAATCTGAGCGTATCGTTGCTCAGTGGGCGTCATGGCTCTAGAGGCATATGCAACTGGGTCCCAGGAGGAGGAGTCATCCCGTTGGAGGAGCACTGCCCCAATGCCAGCCTGGCTCGCGTCGGTGGATATTTTTGTTTCCTTGGCGGGGTCGAAAAACGCCAGCACCGGGGCCTTGGTGAGTTTTGCCCTGAGCTCATGCCACTCTTGCTCATGAGCAGGTAGCCACTGGAAGTCCGTGGTTTTTTTAATGAGATGGCGGAGGGCTGTGGTGTGTGACACCAGGTTGGGGATAAACTTCCCAAGGAAGTTGACCAGCCCTAGGAAGTGGAGGACCTCCTTCTTGTCCTCTGCGGTCTTCATGGCGTTGATCGCCGAAACCCTGTCCGCATCTGGCTACACGCCATGCTGCGAAATGTGGTCGCTGAGCAATTTGATTTCTGATTGACCGAACGAGCATTTGGTTCTGAGTCGGAGGCCATGCTCGTGGATCCTGTGGAACACCCGCTTCAGGCGATCGATGTGTCCTTGCGGAGTTGTGGACCAGATAATGACATCGTCGACATACACTCGGACCTCCTCGATGCCCTCCATCATTTGTTCCATGATGCGGTGGAACACGTCTGAGGCGCAGATGATGCCAAAGGGCATTCGGTTGTAACAGTAGCGACCGAACGGGGTATTGAATGTGCACAGCTTTCGACTGGACGCATCCAGTTGTATTTGCCAAAACCCCTTGGAGGCGTCCAGCTTCATGAAGAATTTTGCATGAGCCATCTTGCTGGTTAGTTCTTCTCGTTTAGGTATTGGGTAGTGTTCCCTCATGATGTTACAGTTCAAATCTTTGGGGTTGATAGAGATTCGAAGTTCCCCTGATTACTTCTTGACGCAAACCATGGAGCTAACCCAGTCTGTGGGTTCCGTGACCTTTGAAATGACGCCCTGGTCTTGGAGGTCTTGCAGCTGCTGCTTGAGGTGGTCCCTGAGGGGTGCCGGCACTTGACACGGTGCGTGAACCACAGGGGTGGTATTTGGCTACAATAGGATTTTGTATCGGTATGGGAGTGTGCCCATACCTTCGAACACGCTTTGGTATTGCGCTATGATGTCATCGGGTTGAGCTTGGAAGTTATCATCTGGCGAGGCTGTTGCCTGTGCGGACGACATGATGTGAACCCGCTGCATTAGGTTCAGGACTTTGCAGGCCCGAGTACCGAGCAGGGAAGCTCTGTTGGTTCCTACAATTTCAAATCGCGGATTTGCTTTTGATGACCTATTGGACACCGCAAGCTGGCATGAGCCACTGGCAGCAATGGCATTGCCATTGTAGTCGAGGAGCTGGCAGGCCGGTGGAAGAATGCTTGGTTTGACGTGGATGGTGTCGAGGTCAGACTTTGAAATGAAGTTTTCTGAAGCGCCGGTGTCCAGCTTGAAACATATGCGAGCCTTGTTAACCGTAAGGGTGGCACACCACTCGTTGTCCGGATCAATGCTCAGGATTGGGAGTTGTTTCACCATCATTGATAAAGGCAGTGTATGCTTGGTGATGATGCCCACCCGGAATGGGGACTTGAGGCCCTCAGAGTCGGGATCTGGTAGACTGTCGGGGTCGGAGACTGTAATGGGTTGCTGTACTGACCGGACGCTCCTGCGCTGTGGCTGGGATCGCTATCTGCTGAGCAATGGAGTAGATCTGCAAAGGGCTGCGTAGTGGCCAAGCTTGCCACACTGGAGGCAGCGTCGAGATTTTGCAGGACATTGCCGCTTTAAATGGGCGGAGCCACAATTGGAACACGTCATGGACGTTCTGTGCGCCACCACGCATGCGCAGTGCGGTCAAATGACGTGCGCACTTGCGTGGGCTGGTCATCGTTCTCGCCGTCCCCTCGGTCGTGGTACGCATGCGCTGGAGCCCGGGAAAAGCGCGCAAAATGGCCACTCTCCTCCAGACTCATGCCCTGCATTTGTTTGATGGCCTGTACCCATTCTGCCTCATGGGGGTTTTGCCTTGCCGTTTCTGCCGCCCTGATATGGGAGTATCGGTTGTTAGCGTGCTCGTGGAGGACGCAGGTTTCGATAGCGATGGTGAGGGTGAGCAGCTTAACTTTTAGGAGCTGCTGGCGAAGGGAATTGGAGTGATTCCCGAAAACGATCTGATCCCGGATCATGGAATCAGTTGTCGAGTCATAGTTGCATGACTGCGCGAGGATGCGGAGATGGGTTAAAAAGGACTGAAAAGGTTCATCCTTACCCTGAAGCCTCTGCTGGAAAACGTACCGTTCAAAGCTCTCATTGACCTCGATGTCGCAGTGGGTGTCGAACTTCAGCAGGACTGTTTTAAACTTGGTCTTGTCTTCGCCTTCAGCAAATGTGTTGGAGTTGTGGATGTGGATAGCGTGGTCCCCGGAAGATTGCGATCTTCCTGGCATCTGATGCGGCCTCGAGGTTGGTGGCTTCAAGATAGAGCTGGAACTTCTGCTTGAAAATCTTCCAGTTAGCACCGAGGTTGCCGGCGATGCGGAGCTGCGGAGGAGGGCGGACATTGTCCATGTTACCGGATGGCTGATCGCTGGTCAGAGGCAGATTATCTCAAGGTAGGTCCATCAAACTTCAGCATTACTCACTGGTACCATGATGTGTTGGGTAAGCTGGGTCTACGTGGACTGTGTTTGCTGCAGTAGAGAGAGCGAGACAGGCTTCCAACGCTTGAAGAAATACAACTCGACTTTATTGAACAACTAACTATAATACATGCTTAACTGTGGGTTGACACTATGCTGACTTGACTGGAGACCTGAGGCTAACCTGACCAGACTAACTGACTACCACATGGTGTTTGTTCTAGTTGCTGCTCACGAGCTCTGACTGTCTCAGAGGCTGGATCCCGAGAGAGTGGAAAAACTAGTGCCCTCTGGCTTTTTAGTGGTCGTGTCCTGTCTGGTGATTGGCTGCTGTGTTCTGTGTGCTGACTGGTCATCCTGTGTGTCAATCACTGCCTGTCTGCACACCATCATATACCTGGATGTATATTATGACAAGTTCCGCCCTAACAACCCAAACATGTGCAAGATAGGTGAATTGGCCATGTTAAATTGCCACTTAATTGGAAGAAATGAATTGGGTACTCTAAAATTTATTTTTAAAAACTGTGGTCGCTGATAACATTCTGTTGAATCTGCACTGCATTTCCTTCCAAGGCTAACATATCCTTTCTAAGATGTGGTGCTCAGATCTGTGCACAGTAGTCCAGGTGCAGAATAGCCAAGGCTTTGTAAAACCACCTACCATATTCTAGGCCTCTCGTTATGAAGGCTAATATTCCATAGATTTTTTGATTTATTTTTAACCTGAATGCTGCATTTTAATGATCTGTGTGCATGAACACCAAAATCCCTTTGGACTGCCACAGTTCAGTCTTCCTTACCATTTCAAAAATACACAGAGCTATACCTTTGTGCTCCGAAACAAATGACTTTACACACACCTGCATTTATTAAGAACCTTTATTGTCACAAGTAGGCTTACATTAACACTGCAATGAAATTACTGTGAAGTACACTCCGACACCTGTTCGGGTACACTGTGGGAGAATTCAGAATGTCTAAATTACCTAACAGCACGGGCTGGATTCTCCGACCCCCCTGCCAGGTCGGAGAATCCCCGGAGTGCGGCGTGAATCCTGCCCCGCCACTCCGACACCGGCTGCCGTATTCTCCGGCGGCGGTTTTCGGGTGGGGGTGAGGTTTACGCCGCGCCGGTCGGCAGTGCCCCCCCTCTGGCAATTCTCCCGATGGGCCGAGCGGCCATCAGTTTCTGGCCAGTCCCGCTGGATGAAAATGGACATGGTCCATCATGGGCGGACCTGGCTTGTATGCCGGCGGTCTGCGGGCGGGCCTGTGCCGTGGGGGCATTCCTTCCTTCCACGCCAGCCTCTGTAGGGCTCCGCCATGGCCGGTGTGGAGATGAACCCCCCTGCGCATGCGCAGGAAACATGCTGCCCGGTCTGCGCATGCATGGAACCGCATCGGCAGTTCTGCGCATGCGCCAACTCGCGACGGCCCGTCGGCGGTGTAACTGTTAGTGATATCACAGTAAAGCTGTGACCTGATTGGCTGGTTGGGAATCTGTTAAATTTGAAAAGAAAGTCATATTGCAAAAAAATCTAATTGATTAACTAGATAATGGAGTAAATAAACCTGAGGGCAGAGATCGATATTTAGCATTTAATTTTACAGTAAAATCATCTAGCGTCAAGGCCATATAGTTAATTGTAACTCAATCGAACAATAATTCAAGTGTTTATTTTAAATTAATTAATTAGTGCTTAAATGTCACTCAGCGGGGTGCAGTGCTCCAACTGTGAGATGTGGCAGATCTGTGACGCTTCCAGAGTTCCAGTCAACTACATCTGCAGCAAGTGTAACCAATGGCAGCTCCTCACAGACCGCATGGTTCGGTTGGAGCAACAATTGGATGCACTTAGGAGCATGCAGGTGGCGGAAAGGTCATAGATAGGAGTTATAGAGATGTGGTCACACCCAAGCTGCAGGCAGACAGATGGGTGACCACCAGAATGGGCAGGCAGTCAGTGCAGGAATCCTCTGTGGTTGTCCCCCTCTCGAACAGGTATCCCATTTTGGTTAATGTTGGGGTGAATAGCCTATCAGGGAAAAACAGCAGCAGCCAGAGCTGTGGCACCACGGCTGGCTCTGATGTTCAGCAGGGAGTTTCAAAGCGCAGAAGAGCAATAGTCATAGGGGACTCGATAGTCAGGTGCACAGATAGGCACTTCTGTGGACGTGAAAGAGACTGCAGGATGATATGTTTCCTCCCTGGTGCCAAGGTCCAGGACGTCTCCGAACGGGTAGCGGGCATCCTGAAGGGGAAGGGCAAATAGGCCGAGGTCGTTGCACATGTTGGTACTAACGACATAGGTAGGAAGGGGCATGAGGTCCTGCAGCAGGAGTTCAGGGAGCTAGGCAGAAAGTTAAAAGACAGGACCTCTAGGGTTGTAACCTCGGGATTGCACCCTGTGCCACGTGCCAGTGAGGCTAGAAATAGGACAATAGAGCAGCTAAACACGTGGCTAAACAGCTGGTGTAGGAGGGAGGGTTTCCGTTATCTGGACCACTGGGAGCTCTTCCGGGGCAGGTGTGACCTGTATCAGAAGGACGGGTTGCATCAAACCGGAGAGGTATAAATATCCTGGCCACGAGGTTTGCTAGTGCCACACAGGAGGGTTTAAACTAGTATGGCAGGGGGGTGGGTACCGGGGCAATAGATCAGAAGGTGAAAAAAGTGAGGGAGAACTAGGGAACAGGGCCAGTATGGCTCTGAGGAAGAGCAGACAGGGAGATGTTGCTGAAAACAGCAGGACTGGTGGCCTGAAGTGCATATGTTTTAATGCAGGAAGTATAACAGGTAAGGCAGATTAACTTAGAGCTTGGATTAGTACTTGGAACTATGATGTTGTTGCCATTACAGAGACCTGGTTGAGGGAAGGACAGGATTGGCAGCTAAATGTTCCAGCATTCAGATGTTTCAGGCGGGATAGAGGAAGATGTAAAAGGGGTGGAGGAGTTGCGCTACTGGTTAGGGAGAATATCACAGCTGCACTGCGGGAGGACACCTCAGAGGGCAGTGAGGCTATATGGGTAGATATCAGGAATAAGAAAGGTGCAGTCATAATGTTGGGGGTTTACTACAACAGCCAGCAGGAGATAGAGGAGCCGATAGGTAGACAGATTTTGGAAAGGAGTAAAAGCAACAGGGTTGTTGTGATGGGAGACTTTAACTTTCCCAATATTGACCGGGACTCACTAAGTGCTAGGGGCTTAGACGGGGCAGAGTTTGTAAGGAGCATCCAGGACGGCTTCTTAAAACGATATGTAGATAGTCCAACTAGGGAAGGGGCTATACTGGACCTGGTATTGGAGAATGAGACCAGCCAGGTGGCAGAAGGTTCAGTAGGGGAGCATTTCGGGAACAGTGACCACAATTCAGTAAGTTTTAAAGTGCTGGTGGACAAGGATAAGAGTGGTCCTAGGGTGAATGTGCTAAATTGGGGGAAGGCTAATTAGAACAATATTCGGCAGGAACTGAAGAACCTAGATTGGGGGCGGATGTTTGAGGGTAAATCAACATCTGACATGTGGGAGGCTTTCAAATGTCAGTTGAAAGGATTTCAGGACTGGCATGTAACTGTGTGGAAGAAGGATAAATACAGCAAATTTCTGGAACCTTGGATATTGTAGGCCGCGCCAGAAAGAAAAAGGAGGCATTTGTCAGGGCTAGAAGGCTGGGAACAGACAAAGCCTGTGTGGAATATAAGGAACGTAGGAAGGAACTTAAGCAAGGAGTCAGGAGGGCTTAAAGGGGTTACGAAACGTCATTGGGAAATAAGGTTAAGGAAAATCCCAAGGCTTTTTACACATACTTAAAAAGCAAGAGGGTAGCCAGGGAAAGGGTTGGCCCACTGAAGGATAGGCAAGGGAATCTACTTCTGGAGTCAGAGGAAGTGGACGAGGTATTAAATGAATACTTTGCATCAGTATTCACCAAAGAGAAGGAATTAGTGGATGTTGAGTCTGGAGAAGGGTGTGTAGGTAGCCTGGGTCATATTGAGATCCAAAAAGACGAGGTGTTGGGCGTCTTGAAAAATATGAAGGAAGATAAGTCCCCAGGGCCTGATGGGATACTGAAGGAGGATAGAGAGGAAATTGCTGAGGCCTTGACAGAAATCTTTGGATTCTCACTGTCTTCAGGTGATGTCCCGGAGGACTGGGGAATAGCCAATGGTGTTCCTTTGTTTAAGAAGGGTAGCAAGGATGATCCAGGGAACTACAGGTTGGTGAGCCTTACGTCAGTGGTAGGGAAATTACTGGAGAGAATTCTTCGCGACAGATCTACTCCCATTTGGAAGCAAATGGACGTATTAGCGAGAGGCGGCACGGTTTTGTGAAGTGGAGGTTGTGTCTCACTAACTTGATAGAGTTTTTCGAGGAGGTCACAAAGATGATTGATGCAGGTAGGGCAGTGGATGTTGTCTACATGGACTTCAGTAAGGCCTTTGACAAGGTCCCTCATGACAGACTGGTACAAAAGGTGAAGTCACAAGGGATCGGGGTGAGCTGGAAAGATGGATACAGAACTGGCTAGGTCATAGAAGGCAGAGAGTAGCAATGGAAGGGCGCTTTTCTGATTGGAGGGCTGTGACTAGTGGTGTTCCGCAGGGTTCAGTGTTGGGACCTTTGCTGTTCGGAGTATATATAAATGTTTGGAGGAAAATATAACTGGTCTGATTAGTAAGTTTGCAGACGACACAAATGTTGGTGGAATTGCGGATAGTGATTAGGACTGTCAGAGGATACAGCAGGATTTAGATCGTTTGGAGACTTGGGCGGAGAGATGGCAAATGGAGTTTAATTCGGACAAATGTGAGGTAATGCATTTTGGAAGGGCTAATGCAGGTAGGGAATATATAGTGAATGATAGAACCCTCAAGAGTATTGACAGTCAGAGAGATCTAGGTGTACATGTCCACAGGTCACTGAAAGGGGCAACACAGGAGGAGAAGGTAGTCAAGAAGGCATACATCATGCTTGCCTTCATTGGCCAGGTAACTGAGTATAAAAATTGGCAAGTCATGTTGCAGCTGTACAGAACCTTAGTTAGGCCACACTTGGAGTATAGTGTTCAATTCTGGTCGCCACACTACCAGAAGGATGTGGAGGCTTTGGAGAGGGTGCAGAAGAGAGTTACCAGGATGTTGCCTGGTATGAAGCGCATTAGCTATGAGGAGAGGTTGAATAAACTTGGGTTGTTCTCACTGGAATGACGGAGATTGAGGGGCGACCTGATAAAGGTCCACAAAATTATTAGGGGCATAGACAGAATGGATAGTCACAGGCTTTTTCCCATGGTAGAGGGGTCAATTACTCGGGGGCATAGTTTTACGGTACGAGGGGCAAGGTTTAGAGGAGATGTACAAGGCAAGTTTTTTACACAGAAAGTAGTGGGTGCCTGGAACTTGCTGCCGGAGGAGGAGGAGGAAGCAGGGACAATTGTGACATTTAAGGGGCACCTTGACAAAAACATGAATAGGATGGGAATAGAAGGATACGGACCCCGGAAGTGGGGAAGATTTTAGTTTAGATGGGCAGCATGGTCGGCACAGACTTGGAGGGCTGAAGGGCCTGTTCTTGTGCTGTACTTTTCTTTGTTCATCCCCCTTCCGAGGCAAAGAGTGGCAAAGTTTCATAACCCTCTGACAGAACAAAATTCTACTTATCTCAGACCTTTAAGGGCGATCCCTAATGTTAAAACAGTGCCCCCAGTTCTGGACTCACCCACTAGAGGGAACATCATTTCCATATCCATCTTGTCAAATCACCCCTGACTCTTCTAAACTCCAGTGGAATAAGCCCAATCCAAACTTTCCTCAAAAGGCAGCCTGCTAATTCCAGGTATCAATCTTGTAAACTTCCTCTGAACCGTCTCCAAAACATTTACATCCTTCTTTAAATAAGGAGACCGAAACTGCACACCGTATCCAAGATGTGGTCTCACCAATGCCCTATAAAACTGAAGCATAACATCCTTACTTAATGCTCAATTCCTCTGGTAATAAAGGATAGGATTCCAGTAGCTTCCTTAATTATTTGCTGTACTTACATACTAACGTTTTGTGATCCATGCACTGGAATACCCAGATACCTCTGTACCTCAAAGTTCTGCAGCCATTCTCCATTTAACTAATACTCTGCTTTTTTATTCTTCTTGCCAAAGTGAACAATTTCACATTTTCGAAAAGTATACTCCATCTGCCAGACTTGTGCCCACTCATTCAACATATCTATATCTCTCAGCAATCTCCTCACAACATTCCCTCTTCACAACATGTTTTCCACCTATCTTTGTATTATTTGAAAATTTAGCTGTGTTGCCTTAACTCCCCTAATCTAAGTCATTGATAGGATTGAAGCCCCCGCACAGATCCCTGTGAAACTCCACTTGTCACATCCTGGCAATCAGAAAAAGACCCATTTATACATTTTCTGTTTTTAGCCAGCCAATCTTCTGTCCATACTATATATTACCTCTTTTTTATTTTCCACAATAACCTTTGATGTGGCATGTTATCAAATGCCTTCTGGAAGTAAAATACAGGCTCCTGTATCCACGGTGCAAGTTACTCCATCAAAGAGCTCCAGTAAATTGGTTAAACATGATTTCCCCTTTCACAAAACCATGTTGGCTCTTCCTGATTACCTTAAGTTTTTCTAAGTGCCCATTTATAACTTACTTAATGATCAATTCTAAAATCTCCCCACGACAGACATCAAACTAACTGACCTCTACTTCCTGTTTACTGCCTCCCTCTCTTCCTGAATATGGGGATTATATTTGCTATTTTCCAGTCTGATGGCACATTTCTAGAAGTTGGCGACTATTGTAAAATTGGCATCAACACATCTACTACTTCATTTGTCATCTCTTTTAAGGTCCTGGGATTTGGGCAGGACGGTAGCATAGTGGTTAGCACTATGGCTTCACAGCTCTAGGGACCCAGGTTCGATTCTCGCTTGGGTCACTGTCTGTGCGGAGTCTGCACGTTCTCCCTGTGTCTGCATGGATTTCCTCCGGGTTCTATTTCGGCAGAGTCAGGTGACCTTTCCTGTATTAATCAATAGCTGTTTAGGTGGGGTGGGTGGGGTGCGCGAACCATGTTCATATGTTTTGGTCCTGTCCAAAGCTGGAGGATTATTGGAAGGAGGTGTTTAGGGAAATCTCTAACGTGGTGCACGTGAAACTGGACTCGGGTCCACGGAAGGCCATATTCGTGGTGTCGGACCAGCCGGGGTTGGAAATAGGTGCGGAGGCAGATGTTGTTGCCTTCGTCTCGTTGATCGGCCGAAGGCGGATCCTGTTATGGTGGAGATCAACCTCTCCACCCTGTGCCCTGGCGTGGCGGGGGGACCTGCTGGAATTCTTGATGCTTGAAAAGGTCAAATTTGAACTCAGGGGAAGGATGGAGGGGTTCTACAATTCATGGGCGTTATTCATTATGCACTTTCGAGAATTGGATCACATTGAACATTAGGTGCGTTGGGGGCTGGGAGGGTTGGGGGGAGGGGGACTGTGTAAGTTAATGATGACTATGGGTGATTCCTGATTCCTTTTTGTCATTTGTTTATGTTAACATGCGGGCCAATGTCTGGGGTTTGGTGGGAGGATGGGATCGTTGTTATTGATATGGGGATTGACATTACATTCGTTACTAATTATTGTTCATTGTTGGGTGTAAATTTGGGAGAAAATGTGAAAAAGGAGGAGAATAAAAAATATTTTAAAAAAAGATAATAATAGATGTTCTCTTCAATCTATACCCTTCCAGTGGAAACTGAGAAGTAACGAGGTGGAACTCTCTAACTCTACAGACTGCCAGAATTCCCACTGGTGCAAGAAGCAACTGATGAAACCCATGTCACTCAATGCTTTGTTTGGCAGGTCGTCAATTTAATGAACAGGGAAGGCGCATATTCTATTAATGCCCAGCTAGTGTGTGATGCCAATCATCTTATCCTGCACATAAATGCCAGACATAGGAGGACAGCAAATATGATGAGGCCCATAAGACGTGCCATAGCGCAGACTAGGATCATTATCATATCTTGTTCTGGGTGCCTGAATAAATCTGGTGGAGCCCTGCAATGCCTAAGAGATTTTAAAAATTCATTGTCACATGCGGCGTGCAACAGGACATTGTGATGAAGAAATGTTCAGTTCTACTGGAAGCTGAAAGCAATTATGAAGGGAAAATGGAAAAATGTCCCTGGGCCCCAGCAGTAGAAGGACAGGACAAGTACTGTACATTGAGAAAAGAGCGCAGAACAGTCAAGAAAGAAAGACTAAGAGTTGCTAAATGGGATTAAATGTATTCTTGAAGGTTTCATTACATGACTGGTCCCCATGATCCTCCCATTAGTGGCCAACACATTTGTTCTTGTGACATATGGCCTTCATAAGGCCTTCTTACGCCAAATGAGCGATCAATAACTACTGAAACGAGGATGTAGTCCGGATTGAAGGCTTTAATCTACAAGATGTTTCCCCAGCAGCTCGAGTACAGAAAGAACGATGGCTGCTGGGAAACACGGGTTCTTATACCCCGCCTCATTGGGCGGAGCTACCTTACGTTTTGTCCAATGAGAAAGCAACACTTGGGCCAATGAGCAGCGAACCTTCTCCACCAATGGTAGCTCACAATCCCAGGTACCGTAGTACCTCTAGTCATACTACCACATTCACCCCTTGTTGAAAAAGGAGCCGGGGGGAGAGGTGTTGTGCTTGTTGAGAAGCGGGGGGGGGGGGGGGGCTGGGGCGTCCAGCCATGACTGGTGGTCCAGTGCAGGTGGGACAATTGACTGGTAGTATGACTAGTGATATGGGACTATACCTCTCCAACGGCGGCTGCCCACTAGCCCATAACTATGTACAGAGTGGTGTTATCACATGGCAAATTATTTACAGAGTCAGAGAAAAAAAAGGTCCATTAAGAGTTCATATCGACTCGATCAGACGATCGGGGGCCTTGGACGTCTTCTGCGACCGACGGAGCTTCGTCGGAGATGTTGGCGTCCATGACTCCGGGAGCGATGATACGGTCCTCGTGGGGGTTTCGACACCCCTAGACGGAGCTGGTGAAGACCAGGCCGTGGGGGGGGGGGGGGTGTCTAGTCCTCTAGGCGACGCGGGTGAGGGGGTTGGCGGGCCAGGGAGCGGAGCGTCTGCGGGGAGCAGTTGCGGTTGGAGGGGGGTGGGTGGGGCTGGCGATGGCGGGAATCCGGCGGGTGCCAGGTCCCATAGAGAGACCGTGTCTTGTCGGCCGTCGAGGTACTCCACATACGCATATTGTTGGTTAGCGTGGAGCAGCTGGACCCTCTCGACCAACGGGTCCGATTTGTGCGCCCGCACGTGTTTTCAGAGCAATACGGACCCGGGGGAGCCAGCCAGGTCGGGAGCGGGGTCCCTGAGAAAGACTTCCTCGGGAAACCAAGAAGGCGTTCGTGAGGCGTTTGATTTGTAGATTAAATTGATGCTCGATCAATAACCACTGAAACGAAGGAATAGTCTGAATTGAAGGCTTTAATCTACAAGATGTTTCCCCAGCAGCTCGAGTACAGAAAGAACGATGGCTGCTGGGAAACACGGGTTCTTATACCCCGCCTCATTGGGCGGAGCTACCTTACGTCTTGTCCAAATAGAAAGCAACACTTGGGCCAATGAGCAGCAAGCCTTCTCCACCAATAGTAGCTCACACTCCCAGGTACTGTAGTACCTCTAGTCATACAACCACAGCCAACACATTCGTTCTTGTGACATATGGCCTTCATAAAGCCTTCTTACACCAAATGAGGCAAAAACTCATTCACCAATTTGACAATGTTTGACTCTCAGCCAAACAACATTTACCCCCATTTTCATTACAGAGAAATGTTGAAGGAAAATTACCATAACTAAATTTCATGGCCGACGTATTTTTTTTCCCCAGGGTTGCATGCAGCTGTCACCTGGAGATTTCTCTTCAATTTCTGGAGACTGTAGGCCAATCCTAAAGGACGGCCAACCCTACCAATGGGTCCACATGTGCCTGACTAGTCCACCCCACCACACTCTTACAAAGTCCTTTACTGCCAACTTCCTTTACATGACATAAGTCCATATTTCCCATGAACATATCCAAGCTTATGCAAAACTGAACTCAGTTCTGGGATTTGCTTTGTAGAATAATATTCACTAAAGAATGTGAAAAATTCCTATCATTCCAGCTGGAATTTTTTCCTAACCAGAATAAAAATTGATCCTGATTGAACCTGTTTTCCAGATAGAAACAGAGAGCAGGAAACAGATAAGAAGGCACAATGGGCGGGATTCTCCGTTGGCCGACAGCAAAATCGGGAAAGGCGCCGATTTGATGCCAAATTGTAATGTTCCAGCACCTCGACAGCAACATCAATGCATTCCAGAACGCATGTACAGTAAGCATTGTTTGCATATCATTAGCAGGCCCGACCTGGTATTCTCCGGGGCCTCCGCAATTCTCCACCTCTGATGGGTGGGGGTGGCCAGGAGGTGGGCTGTGGGGTCGGGGTCAACGGGCATGGAGCACCACTGCTGTAGCCGGCAAGGCAGCCATGCAGTTGTGCAAACTGCTAACAGCCCACTTTGAACTTAGTGCCATGGGTCGTATAGGTGTGCCCCAGGGCACTTTTCGGCTAGGATAAATATGTGTGAGGAGTGTAATGTGTATCTGCAGCTGGCAGCTTGTCAGCCTCCCGACTGTCCATTACGGAACCAGCGAATCCCGCACCATCTATCATTGGGATCGATTAAGTTCCACGTGGCACCGGTGCTAGCCCCTGAAGCGTAGTGGAATCGGTCCTGGAGTGCGGCACCGGTTTTTCTGTTGTAAAAGTTCACAGATTCTGCGTTGGCGTCAACACTTTGGGCAGGATACTCTGTTTCTGAGACTAAGTGTTGACACCCGCACATGCACATTACACTCCTCATGCACATTTATCCCAGCCAAAAAGATGACACTGGGTGTGCTGGAGCACGCCCATACAGCTGATGGGTCGGCTGGGGCCAGCTCTGGCCCATCGGAGGCAGGGAATCGCAGAGACCCCGGTGAATACGGGTCGGGCCCCCTAATGATATGAAAACAGTGTTTATGTGCATTCTCTGGAGCGCATTGCCGCTGCTGTCGAGATGCTGGAGCATTGCGATTTGGTGTCCAGTCGGCGCCTGCCGCAATTTAGGTGTCGGAACCGATTCTCCACCCAATTGTCTTTCCCGATTTCAGCGTCGGCCAACAGAGAATCCCGCCCTTAGTCTCAGAAATGGAGAATCCCACCCATTGTCCCTCACCTTATTTATGCCTACATCACGGGTAATGCTTCACTGATGAAAACACTCATCAGGCATCCCAAAGTCCACCTAAAGGGTGTTTTCTCAGAGGGTCAATGCAGACATGATAGGCCGAATGGCCTTCTTCTGCACCGTGGATAAACCAGGTAATTAAGCTAAGATGTTCTTTTTCTCTTAGAACAAGAACCAAGAGAAGCAGGACTGCACCACTTCAGCGGTCCTTCAGGTCAACATCCTCTCTCTATTGCCGCTCCAACATCACTCCCAGGACTGACCAAGCCAGCAAAACAGGTTTTTAAAAATTAATTTACAGACTGTGGGTGTCACTGGCTCGGCAAGCAGTTATTGCCCATCCCTAGTTCCCCTTGAGAAGATAGTGATTGGCTGCCTTTTTGAAACATTGCAGTCCATGTTGTGTACGTACACCCATGGTGCTGCTAGGGAGGGAGTACTAGGATTTTGACCCAGCAACAGTGAAGGAATGGCGATATATTTCCCAAGTCACGATGGTGAATGATTTGGACGGAAGCCTGCAAGTGGTGGTTATCCCAGGTATCTGCTGCCTGTTATTCCAAATGGTAGTGGTCATGGGTTTGGAATGTGCTGCCGAAGGAGCCTTGATGAGTTCCTGCAGTGCATCTTATAAATGGTACATACAGCTGCCGCTGTTCGTTGGTGGTGGAGGGAGTGAATGTGTGTGAAAAGAGCAGTAATTAAGCAACCTGCTTTGTCCTGGATGGTGTCAATCGTCTTGAGTGTTGTTGGAGCTGCACTCATTTGGGCAAGGACAGAGTATTCCATTACACACCTGACTTGTGCCTTGTAGATAGTGGACAGGCTTTGGGGAGTTGGAGGTGAATTACTCGCTACAGGATTCCACCTCTGACCTGCTCTTGTCCCCACAGTATTTATACGGCTAGTCCAGTTCAGTTTCTGATCAATGGTAATTCCCCAGGATGTTGATAGTCGGTGATTCAATGATGGTAATGCTAGTGAATGTCAAGGGGCGATGGTTAGATCCTCTCTTATTAGAGTTGGGTCATTATATGGCCCTTATGGGGCATGAATGTTATTTGCCACTTGTCAGCCTAAGCCGGATATTGTCTAAGTCTTGCTGCATTTGGACATGAACTGCTTCATTTCTGAGGAGCCGTGAATGGTGCTGAACATTGTGCAGTCATCAGCAAACGTCCCACTTCTGACCTTATGATGGAAGATGGTTGGGCCGAGGATATTATCCTGAGGAACTCCTGCTGTGATGTCCCAGGACTGCGATGTTTGACCTCCAACCACCGCAACCATCTTCCTTTGTGCCAGGTATGATCTGACACTCTTCTTAGTCAAATACGTGAACAACCTGTAGAGGTGTGGTGGGGGTAGTAGCTCACAGATGACAATTATCTATTTTGGACTGATTTTGGGACTCTCAGTATTCAGCACAGCATTGGTCATGGCTCTGAAAATGGACCATATCAATTTCCATCCTATTATACTATTGCCACAGCTTTTCCTTTGGCTTAAAATGCCCAATTTATCGTTCTTTGGAGGTGTTCCCTGAATGAGATGAAGTTGAGCATTAGGAAACTGAGCTGCCAGGAGTCTGAAGTGACTTTTGTCACAGGGAACCATTTATCATAGAATTGATAGAAGTTACAGTGCAGAAGGAGGCCATTTGGCCCATCGAGTCTGCACCGGCTCCTAGAAAGAGCACCCTACCCAAGGTCAACACCTCCACCCTATCCCCATAACCCAGTAACCCCACCCAACACTAAGGGCAATTTGGACACTAAGGGCAATTTAGAATGGCCAATCCACCTAACCTGCGCATCTTTGGACTGTGGGAGGAAACCGGAGTACCCGGAGGAAACCCACGCACACACGGGGAGGCTATGCAGTCTCCGCACAGACAGTGACCCAAGCCGGAATCGAACCTGGGACCCTGGAGCTGTGAAGCAATTGTGCTATCCACAATGCTACCGTGCTGCCCCACATTTATATCAAAGACACTGGGCGCAGACGATCATTCTGCTGGAGTGACGTAGTCCTATATCTGAAGCTCCAACATGTTTTGAACAAGATGTTCAGGAAGCAGGTCCTATGACACTATCTAGAATGATGGCAGAAACTATGCCCATTCCTTGCAAACCAGTGGCACAGGTTCAGAAATGCTGCTGCTTGGTAACGTTACAGACCAAAGAGTCCAAATCAGCTTTCGGGATCACTGTATTAGTGTGGCACTCAGCTTGGCCCAAAGAAGGGTAGGTACTAATGTTGTACAGTATAAAATACACTGAATACTTCTATTCTTCTTCTGAATGTTTACCAATTAACAGTTCAACCCAAAATACTGTGAGTAATTCATTTCTCATCCTTTTGAAGTTGCCTCATTTAAACAATATGGATTGATGTCAGCAGGAGAACAAACAGGTATGAAATATTTTAGGAAGGTGGCCTTTGTCCATCGCACTCTCCTTACTCTGATTACTGGTTGCTGCCTCTCTTGTTCTACTGTTTCCCCTTGAGCGCTGACCTCCTCCTGCGGGGCTAAAGGTGATTCCTTCTCCTTTTCATCACTGTCGTTGTCTTCATATTCTGGAAGCAGTAAGTCTATATTTATGGCACTATTATGAAGCTTGCAATTATGATCCTGGAAACTCGGGCAGGGCCCGTCCTCAGCTGCTTCATTAGATTCATAGGGCAGAATTCTCCGGCCGTTCACTGGCAGCGGGAATCTCTGGTCCCACCGGTAGTGCAGCCCCACCCGTGGGTTTCGCGGTGGAGTGGGGGGGTGCCTTCAATGAGAAATTACGCTGACAAGCAGCAAACATGCGGCAAAACTGTCCGTCCTCGCCAGCAGCAATAGCAGCGCAGGCACGCAACGGAGAATCCCGGCCTATCTCAGAGTAAGGGGTAATCTATTTTAGACAGAGATGGGGGGGGGATTGCTTCCCTGAGAGGGTAGTAAATCTTTGGAATTCTTTACCAAAGAGAGCGGTCAAGGTTGGGTCATTAGGTATGTTCAAGGCTGAGATAGACAGATTTTTAATCAACAAGTGAGTCAAGGGTTATGGGGATAAGGCCCGAAAGTGAAGTTGACAATTACCATTTCAGATCAGTCATGACCTCATTGAATGGCAGAGCAAACTCAATGGGCTGAATGGCCTATTTCTGCTTCTCTGTATTATGGTCTTATGGCAGCATGGGGTTGACCAGTTGTTGGGGGAAATGTGATACGGTGATCGTTGAGAAGGGAGGCTGGATGCAATGTTGGTTGTGTTGCTCAGTCAAATTACACTGACAAATTATTGAGTTAAATCAAATATTAAAATGTGTACCATTTCCAGCGTATTCTTTTATCCCTTCATGGGATCTGTTTTCTGGCAAGGAATACTACATGCATTAATTACTTACTCCAGGAATATAATTGTAGTTTCTCTTGGGATTTGGAATTGAATCAGGAGGCTTAAATAACACATTCTCTTTTTAATCATCAATGTTCGAGCCAAACCAGGCAGTATATAGAGGAGAGATTTCTCTCCATCATTTTGTTTCCATCCATACTAGGTATAATTGAACCATACTGAGTGGTGCACCAAGTAGTCACTTGGGAAAATTACTTTTTAATTCACCTTTTGTATATTGTGATGTGGGTAAACTTTTACCAAGCAATAGGATATGGGGCAGGATTTTCCCAAAACCAGCACGATGGCCGGGAACCGGCGCCAAAAACGGCGCGGATCACTCCGGCGTTGGGCCCCCTCAAACATCGCAAAGTCTCCGGGCCCGAATGGGCTAGCAGCGACGTGATGCCATTCGCGATGGCATCAGCCGCCATGGACGCACCGCATCACCTGACGCCGCGTGGCGTCACAGCACAAAAGACGCCCCCCCCCCCCCACCCCCCGGAAGACCCGCAAAGATGGCCGGCCGCCGCGCAGCCCCGAGGTTCCAGGAGCGCGACATCGAGGCGCTCCTGGACGCAGTATAGGAGAGGGAGGTCCTGTACCCCGGACATGGCCGCAGGGTCGCCCCACGCCTCAGACGGCGCATATGAAGGGTGGTGGCAGAGGCCGTTATCGCTGTGGCTGTGACACTGAGGACAGGCACCCAGTGCCACAAGAAGGTCAACGACCTCGTAAGGGCAGCCAGGGTGAGTGCCCCCCCCCCCCCCCGATGTACGGCACAGCCCCAGGTGCAACCAACCCTAACGCTAACCCAATCCTAACCCTAAAGTGCTGCGCACCTCTGCCAATATACGCGCAACCACTGTCATGCAGTCATATACTTGTCTAACACTGTTACCCCTGCCACCCACCCCCCGCACCCCACAGGAGAAGCATGCACACAATAGAGAGTGTCAGAGGACTGGAGGGGGCACAGCTGATGAGAGACCACTCACTGGCCATGAGGAAAGGGCCCTGGAACTGGCAGGCGGACCTGAGGACCGGGAGGTTGCCGATGCCGAGGTCGGGGGCTCACCAGCAAGTGAGCCACCGACGGACCTTCCCCCTCCCCCATATCCCCCCATATCCCTCCTCCCCATATTCCCCATATCCACCCTCCCCCATATCCCCTATATCCCCCATATCCCCCTCCCCATATCCCTCCTCCCCATATCCCCCATATCCCCCTCCCCCATATCCCCCTCCCCCATATCCCCTCCCCCATACCCCCTCCCCATATCCTCCCTCCCCATATCTCCCCTCCCCATATCCCACATATCTCCCCTCCCCATATGCCCCCTCCCCATATCTCCCCTCCCCATATCACCCCTCCCCCATATCCCCCTCCCCATACCCCCTCCCCATATCCTCCTCCCCATATCTCCCCTCCCCATATCCCGCATATCTCCCCTCCCCATATGCCCCCTCCCCATATCTCCCCTCCCCCATATCACCCCTCCCCCATATCCCCCTCCCCCATATCCCTCATATCCCCCCATATCCCCCCTCCCCATATCCACCCTCCCCCATATCGCTCTTCCCATATCCCCTCCCCATATCCCCCCTCCCCATATCCACCCTCCCCATATCCCCTCCCCCATATCCCCCCTCCCCATATCCACCCTCCCCCATATCGCTCTCCCCATATCCCCTCCCCCATATCCCCCCTCCCCATATCCACCCTCCCCATATCCCCTCCCCCATATCCCCTCCCCCATATCCCGGTCCCCCATATCCCCCCATATCCCCCTCCCCCATATCCCCCGTCCCCCATATCCCCCCTCCCCCATATCCACCCTTCCCCATATCCCCATATCACCGCCAGCGTGTCTAACCATGTATGCTGTATTGTGTATTGCAGGACCAAAAGTCAAGGCACCCGTCCCCACGGATGCCGACCACCCGCAGGATGCCCCAGGGCGGCCACGAGAGAGGGAGAGACCCGGCCCCTCCGGCGTGCGATGCCCACAGGATGCCCCAGGGTGGCTACGAGAGAGGGAGAGATCCGGCCCCTCCGGCGTGCGACTACCCAGGACAGCCCTACCCAGGTCATCCCTATCCAGGCCACCCCTACCCAGGACAGTCCTACCCAGGCCACCCCTACCCAGGACAGCCCTACCCAGGACAGCCCTACCCAAGACAGCCCTACCCAGGTCATCCCTATCCAGGTCACCCCTACCCAGGTCACCCCTACCCAGGACAGCCCTACCCAGGACAGCCCTACCCAGGACTGCCCTACCCAGGACACCACTACCCAGGACAGCCCTACCCAGGACTGCCCTACCCAGGACAGCCCTACCCAGGACAGCCCTACCCAGGACTGCCCTACCCAGGCCACCCCTACCCAGGACAGCCCTACCCAGGACAGCCCTACCCAGGCCACCCCTACCCAGGACAGCCCTACCCAGGACAGCCCTACCCAGGACAGCCCTACCCAGGACAGCCCTACCCAGGCCACCCCTACCCAGGACAGCCCTACCCAGGTCACCCCTACCCAGGTCACCCCTACCCAGGACAGCCCTACCCAGAACAGCCCTACTCAGGACAGCCCTACCCATGACACCCCTACCCAGGACAGTCCTACCCAGGCCACCTCTACCCAGGACAGCCCTACCCAGGACAGCACTACCCAGGACAGCCCTACCCAGTACACTGACACACATTACACTGGAATACAGGACAGTGAAACACAGCGGATGGGTGGAGGCAAGGCGCCACCCCAGGGGACCATGGACTCGGAGTTTGACGATGTGCACGCTACATCACCACTGCTTTCTCCAACACCCTCCACCATCGTAGAGACACTCACCTCGGTTGGGCACGTTAGTGATGAGGCTTCTGGTACACTCACTGGTGTGCACAATACTGCCATACCAATACAGCAGGTGGAGGTAGGAGCAGCAGAGGGGCCGGGAGGTCGGAGGGCAGCCTGGCGCAAGCAAACATCTGCCGCCCAGACGGGTCCCGGGTTCCTGAAGTTACCACACCCACCCATAGACCCGATGCAGCCACCAAACCTGAGACGAAGGAAGAGGATGATGGCCGGCTTGCAGCGGCTGCAAACGCAGGTGGAGGAGTCCACCCGCGTCCAGGAGCTGGGAGTGGTGCCAGTCATGCGTGCCACACAGGCCAAAACCGACTGGGGCGTTCCGTGAGGGCGGCGTGTGTGGCCCAGGACATGGCTTCCCTCTCACAGGAAGCCATGAGCCACAGCCAGCGGCAGATGGCAGAGGCACTCAACGCCACGGCACAGTCTCTGCAGGCCATGGCCCAGTCTCAGCAGGCAATGGCCCAGTCTCAGCAGGCCATGGCCCAGTCGCAGCAGGCAATGGCCCAGTCTCAGCAGGCCATGGCCCAGTCTCAGCAGGCAATGGCCCAGTCCCAGCAGCCCATGGTGCAGTCCCAGCAGGCCATGGCCCAGTCTCACAGGCCATGGCCCAGTCTCTGCAGGCCATGGCCCAGTCTCAACAGGCCATGGCCCAGTCCCAGCAGGCCATCGCTGAGGGCATCAGCACCATTGCCCAGGTGCTGGCCGGCGTCGCCCAGACACAGACAGGGATGGCCAGCTCCCTGAGCTCCATGGCTGCAAACCTGCAGACCCTTGTCGATACCAGGGCGGGCCTCCAGGACTGGCAGAGCCAGGTGTCGGGGGGGTGTTGGATGGCCGGTCCGTTCGCACCCCCGACCCATGTAGAGGCCCGGGGGCCATCGGACACCCAGAGGGAGGAGGAGTTGCTGGGCTCATCGCGGGTCCCCCTGTAGGGGAGGTCCCGGAACACCGTAGCACCTCGGACTCCCCCCTCCACCCCCCCCCCTTCCGTCCCAGGTGCATCTGGTGGGCAGCGGGCAGGACAGGCTGGCAGCGCGCCATCCCAGTTGCCCGAGCCGCAGATGGCCCATCTAGGCCGGCCGCCCCAGGAAACGGCCACCAAAGGGATCCTGAGTCACAGGGCAGGAATCACAGGAGTCCACCTCCAGTTCTGCTGTACCATCTGGGGAACCACTTAGGCGTAGTCAAAGGGCCCGTAAGGCCAAACAATTAGACACTCAGTAAGTTGGCACGGGTGCAGGGCACAGATGAGTTTTAGGGGCTAGGGCACGTGTATGGACAGTTTGTAATTAAAATCACTTTCACACCTCCTGAAGCTGCCTTTGTGCTCTGTCCGAAGCGTGCGGGGGTGTCATGTACGTTGAGCGCCAGTGTGTGTGTGTGAGGGGGGTCTTACGTCGGCCCCAGGTGAGTGTGCCCCCCCCTCCACCTGGGCTGCCCTCTCCATCCCCCTGGGCAGAGGATGGGACCGTGCGCTGTAGTGTCACGGCCGCATGCAGGGATAGTCCGGGTGGATGGTGGTACTTTGGCCATGGGTCAGACATTGTCCAACGATGTGGAGCCAGGAGCTCATCGCAGAGCGGGTCGTCATCATCCTCCATGGCCTGCAATAGACACGCTTCCACCAGCGACCGTGTGAGCCCTGCCCGTTGTGCCGCAGGTGGATGTGCAATGGAGAAGTGGTGTGCATGCGGGTGGGGTGGGTGTGGTTGTTGGTGGGTGAGGGGGGGGGGTTAGGGTGTTGGTGCTGGGTGGGTGAGGGGCGGTTAGTGTGTTGGTGCTGGGTGGGTCGGGGGGGTGAGGCTGGTTGGATGTTGCCATGGTGTGCGGTATGTGGCCATACTCGCTGATTCACACGCCCCCTCGTCAGTGAACCGGGCGGCTATCAGCCTGTCCCATGCCCGCTGGCCCAGCCGGTAACCGTGGGCAGCCACCTGCCCATGTCCAGCCCGTCTGCTCTGACCATTGCCCCCATCTCCCTCATCTGGGGAGGTCTGCGCCTCTTCCTCCTGCTCCTCCACTCCCCCCTCCTCTGCCTACGACACATCACCTCTCTGCTGGGCGATGTTGTGCAGGACACAGCAGACCACAACGATGCGGCCGACCCTATCTGGCAGGTACTGGAGGGCCCCCCCAGAGATGTCCAGGCACCTGAAACGCATCTTCAGCAGCCCAAAGCACCTCTCTATTACACCCCTGGTCGCTGAGTGGGCATCATTGTAGCAATTCTCCGCGTCACTCTGTGGCCTCCGTATAGGCGTCATCAGTCACGACCGCAACGGGTAACCCTTGTCGCCCAGCAACCAGTCCCTCAGCCGGGGGTGGCGCCCCTCGAACATGCCGGGGATGTAAGACCGCGACAACACGTATGCGTCATGAACACTTCCCAGGTACCGGGCGCAGGATAATCATGCGGTGGTCGCAGACGACCTCGATGTTCATGGAATACGTCCCCTTCCTATTGGTGAACACGGCCCTGTTATCTGCAGGTGGCCGCAGGACGACGTGCATCCCATCGATCGCGCCCTGGGCCATGGGAAAACCGGCCACGGCAGAGAAGCCCACGGCTCGGGCATCCTGGCTCGCCCGGTCCACAGGGAACCGAATGTAGCGGTCCGCAATGGCATAAAGGGCGTCTGTCACTGCCCGGATGCACCGATGTCTGCGATACGCCGGACAGGTCCACACTCGGTGCCTGGAATGACCCCGTGGCATAAAAGTTCAGGGCCACAGTAACCTTGACGGACACGGGGAGAGGGTGTCCTCCCCCAGTGCCACGCGGTGCCAGGTGTGCCAGCAGGTGGCAGATGTGTGCCATGGTTTCCCGGCTCATCTGGAGTCTCCTCCTGCATTCCCGGTCCGTGAGGTCCTGGTACGATGAACAGGGCCGGTACACACGGGGCCTCCACGTGCGTCTCCGTCGCCGTTGCGACACAATGTCCTCCACTCTCTCCTCGTGCTCCTCCTCCTCTTCGTGCTCCCCCTTCTCCTCCTCCTCGTCCTGTCGGGCGGGTTGCCCTCCAGCCTGGGCCCCTGCCGCCTGCCAGTCTGCGGCAGCCTGCGCCACCTCACTGCAGGGCAGCCAGGTACTCGCTCTCTCCCCCCCTCTCCCCGGCACTATCCCCCCCCCCCCTCCCCGGCACTGTCCCCCCCCCTCTCCCCGGCACTGTCCCCCCCCCCTCCCCGGCACTGTCTCCCCCCCCCCCCTTCCCCGGCACTGTCCCCCTCCCCGGTACTCTCTCCCCCGCCCCGGCACTGTCCACCCCTCTCCCCCCTCCCCGGCACTATCCCTCCCACCCTCTCCCCGGCACTCTCCCCCCCCCCTCCCCGGCACTATCCCTCCCCCCCTCTCCCCGGAACTCCCCCCCTCCCTCCCCGGCACTGTCCCCCCCCCCCCCTCCCCGGTACTCTCTCCCCCGCCCCGGCACTGTCCACCCCTTTCCCCCATCCCCGGCACTATCCCTCCTCCCCTCTCCCCGGCACTGTTCCCCCCCCCTTCCCCGGTACTCTATCCCCCGCCCCGGCACTGTCCACCCCTCTCCCCCCTCCCCGGCACTATCCCTCCCCCCCTCTCCCCGGCACTGTTCCCCCCCCCCCTCCCCGGCACTGTCGCACTGTCCCCCCTCCCCCTTCCCCGGCACTGTCCCCCCTCCCCAGTACTCTCCCACCCTCTCCGGCACTCGCTCTCTCCCCCACCCTCCCCGGCACTATCCCTCCCCCCTCTCCCCGGCACTGTCCCCCCGGCACTGTCCCCCCCCCCCCCCGTTCCCCAGTACTCTCTCCCCCTCTCCGGCACTCGCACTCTCCCCCCCTCCCTGACACTCCCCCCCCTTCCCGGCACTGTCTCCCCCACCCCCTGCCCAGCATTGCCACCCCCCCCCCCCCGGCACTCTCCCCCCCCTCTCCCCGGCACTGTCCCCCCCCCCCCCCGGCACTGTCTCCCCCACCCCCTGCCCAGCACTGCCACCCCCCCCCCCCCCCGGCACTCTCCCCCCCTCTCCCCGGCACTGTCCCCCCCCCCCCCCCCCCCCCCCCCGGCACTGTCCACCCCTCTCCGGCACTCGCACTCTCCCCCTCTCCCCGGCACTCTCCCCCCCCTCCCCGGCACTCCCCCCCCTCTCCGAAACTCTCCCCCCCTCTCCCCAGCACTCTTCCCCCCCCCCTCCCCGGCACTCTCCCCCCCTCTCTGGCACTCTCCATCCCTCTCCGGCACTCTCCCCCCCTCTCCCCAGTACTGTTCCCCCCCCCCTCTCCCCGGCACTGTCCACCCCTCTCCGGCACTCTCCCCCCCTCTCCGGAACTCTCCCCCCCTCTCCCCAGCACTCTTCCCCCCCCCCCCTCTCCGGCACTCTCCCCCCCTCTCCCCAGCACTGTGTCCTCCCCCCCCCCCCCCCTCCCCGGCACTGTCCACCCCTCTCTGGCACTCTTCCCCCCCTCTCCGGCACTCGCACTCTCCCCCCCTCCCCGGCACTCTCCCCCCCTCTCCGGCACTCTTCCCCCCCCCCCCCCCCCCTCTCCAGCACTCGTCCCTAACCTGCAGATACCTGAACTCACTCCTCCTCGGCAGCTCTACCCTCTCCATTAGTTCCTACAGACTGGTGAACCCTTCCTGCAAATATAAATCCCTCACCTTGACCAGCCCCACTTCCCTCCACCTCTATGATGCATAGTTTTAGTTTCCTTTAATTATCCTTCTTTTAATCATTGCTATGCCAACTGTTTCCGAAGGAAAGAAACCCCTCATGCGTTCTATCTTATCTTCTCACTGTCAACAAAG
Organism: Scyliorhinus canicula; assembly: GCF_902713615.1. Lineage (NCBI taxonomy): Eukaryota > Metazoa > Chordata > Chondrichthyes > Carcharhiniformes > Scyliorhinidae > Scyliorhinus > Scyliorhinus canicula. The sequence goes on along the minus strand of NC_052152.1, from coordinate 94,038,338 downwards.
GATTCCTTCGATGCAGCAATTTCACTAATGCAAGAAAAGAAAGTACTAAAAGTCTCAACAATGCTTAATAAGGCTTTTCCAGCACAAGGGATACCCAGAGCAGTGAGAATATTCTAACTCAACCCTTGAGTAAACTAAGTCAGAAGAAGGTAGTCTCCAGCAGCCAGTACAAAATAATGACAACCATTCATCTAAACTAATAGGCTCATGACAGCAGGGTACACTCTTTCCAACTTTTATGGGAGGCCTCCCATGAATACTGTAAAGTGCTGTCATAGTAGGTTGAGATCCAATTGCTTCAACTGACAATGTCGAATCATTTAGTTCACTTATCATCCACCTGCAGTGGCTTTATGGAGGCCTTTTCATTTAAGCTCCTTCCTCATGAGCAAAACCTGTTCCTGAAGGTATATAGCATTTTATATCTTGTGTTCTTTCTGCGTGCTGTGTATTATTTTGAAATTTAACCTGAGGCTCCATTTATTAATTTTAATGGCTGTGTGCATTTATCAAGTAATCCATGCATTCCATCCTGTATTTATTGAATGCATTGAGCCACTTTTTTGCCTGCATGATATCTTAAAATGATGGGCTACATTCCTTGGTCAGAAAACGTTGATTTAAGTGTGACAAATTCGCCCTTTGTGATTCCTTCGGTTCAAAAACGTACAATTTCGCAGCAAGCAACAATTGGATGAAATGCTCTTCTTAATCACTTTGGAAACAATGACAGATTGTTAGTTTAAAAAGTAAACAAAACCTTCCAGTTTAACATAAAATACAGTCGGTTCACCACTGATGGAGGATGAGGAGGGAGCCATGACCTTCCACCCGAATCATCTTCAGGTTGGCTGATGTGGTTTTGGACATCAATTTCTGTTTTGTTAAATATAAATTTAGAGTACCTAATTATTTTTTATCCACTTAAGGGGCAATTTTAACATGGTCAATCCACCTAACCTGCACATCTTTGGGTTGTGGGGGTGAAACCCACGCAGACATGAAGAGAATGTGCAAACTCCACACCGACAGTGACCCAGGGCTGGGATTCGAACCCAGGCCCTCAGCGTCATAGGCAGCATTGCTAACCACTGTGACACGTGCCACCCAGAAAGAAATAATATTTCCATGTGAAGGATGGCAGAATGAAGGTTACTTACATAACTTGGAGGTACAATCCTGGTAACCCATTCGGGACCACTTCCAAATTACAGGAAAATACATTTAGACTGAATCATTAAGTCAGGAGCTGTGAAAGCTATTCATGCAATACACAAGAGGCAATTACCTGCCCCTAATACTCAATGAAAGGCATGATTTATTACTGTTCACGTCTTAATTAACCTGCGAGGAGCAAGTTGAGACATCCGCAACTGACAAATATAGAAATGCAACTGAAAGAATTAACAGTTAAAATTAATTGCTTGCACCCTGGTTAATGTGTGAAAAATGTGAAATATGTTTTAGAAAATCAACTTCATATTTCAAGGAAAACAGTTATTGAAAAGGAAAGCAATTCTTGGCTCAATAGCCATTTACTTCCAATAATTTAACATCAAAGTGCTTGAGCTAAACTTGTTTTTTCTGGAGAACAAATCATAATTTCAAATTAAAGAGAGCAGCAAGATATTGCTTCGCAATCTGAAAAGAAAGACAGGAATGATAATGGCCGAAAGAATGTTTCTCTCTAATGAGCAACAAGTGAGTTTGCTTCCTCACAAGGTTGAGAGAGAGCAGGCCCATCCAGTCAATCTCCTACTTCTAATAAAGTGCTACTTTACATTCCTTCAAATCATTAAAAAATTGAACACATAGCAAGTTGGCTACAAAACAGAGGACAGAAGTTAGAGGTTAAAGGTTGTTCCCCAGACTGGCAAAGGGTGATGTTCCACAAGAATTGGCATGAAGGCTACTGTTGTTTAAATGATCTGGACTCAGGAATCAGAAGTATGGCTTTAAAAATTTGCAGACAAACCAAATTGCTACTTCAGGGAGTGTTTGAGGCAAACAATATAGATGCATTTTGGGGTGTGTATATATAAGTATATGAGTTAAAATGAAATCTGGCAGGATTTTGCAAACTGTGCTATTGTTCCCCTGGAGATACAGGAGACATCTCAAAGAATATGTTTGAGGAATTGCCTATTGCTCGATTTTATTTATTAATTATTTTATGAATTTATACATTGCATTTTTCATAATAGTCTAATAAGGTGCTATGAAACACCATGAGCATTTGTTGCGCAGAATCTGGACTTCCTTTGTAGTGGCAATCAGTGTTGGATTCCCACTCCAAACCCAGTTATTTACCCAGAAATACTGTCTCATCCGACCTTCTGACACAGGTCGCGTGAGATCCAGGTCAAACAGCACGTTCCAGGGAGCCAGCAGGAACTCAGGTTCGATTCCAGCCTCGGGTAACTGCAAGTATGGAGTCTGCACATTCTTGCCATATCTGCATGGATTTTTTCTGGTCTCCTCCCACAGTCCAAAGATGTGCAGGTTAGGTGGGGTTATGGGGATAAGGCCGGGTGGGCCTAGGTGGCGTGCTCTTTCAGAGGGTTGGCAGACTAGATGGGTTGAATGGCCTCCTTCGGCATTGTAGGGATTCTATGGATTCTATGGGTTGGCCTTTGGAAGGGGTGATTGGGGTAAGATAAGAGCTGGGCCTGGTCAGGGTTTGCAAAATCCCCATGGGGATGGGAGTTCCGTGGGGAGTGCAACACGAGACCCATGTAAGGTGGGGAGTGGGGGAGTCCTGGGAGTGTGGCAGGAGACACACGTTTGGGGGGGGGGGGGGGGGGTGCTCAGGCTGGTGGGGAGATTTCATAGGTCAATGGTTCAGTGAATCAACCAAATACTGTCTCGCCCGACCTTCCGGCTCAGGTCCTGTGGGAACCACGTCATAAGCGCGTTCCAGGGACGGACCCAGGTTCGATTCCAGCCTTGGGTGACTGCAAGTGTGGAGTTTGCTCATTCATCCCAGGATTTGTGGGTGTGAAGGGAGCCATGTGGGGGGCCAGTGTCGGTCTGTGCATTAGTTACCCAGAAGTTATAAACGTTTTTAATTCTTCTAACTTTTTCTGGGTAATGATTGGCGTAACCTAGTCAGAACCATCCAGAGTTTGCAACTGAAATAAAGATTTTGATGGTTCACAACATAGGGCGTTTACCCAGGGGATGTTTGTGCTTCTGGGCAATTGCCATGCAATCCTTACTTTGGGATCTTCTGATGGGGATTCCCCAGTACATCTATGGGATACCACCCACACACACACATACCAATATGATGCTGGGGAACTCGGTTGTTATTTTCTTTAAGATGTACCAATGAGAATATAGGTACGCAGCCAATGACATACAGCGGCCTCACCTTCAATTACCAAACAATATAACATGGTTTCAGTTGCCCAGCAACTGTGAGCTCAAAGCTAAGCTGAGGTTCTTTACTCTGTTGTACGTGTCACATTGCAAATGCCAGAACATAATACAGATACCACGCTCAAATCCGGCTCTCCAAAAACTGGTCATTTTTAGAATATGTCATGCATCAATTTTTTTTTCTTATAAATTTAGAATACCTAATTATTTTTTTACAATTAAGGGGCAATTTAGCATGGCCAATCCACCTGAACTGCACATCTTTGGGTTGTGCGGGTGAAACCCACGCAGACACGGGGAGAATGCGCAAACTCCACACAGACAGTGACCCGCGGCCGGGATCAACCCCGGGTCCTCAGCCCCATCAGCGGCAGGTTTCCCGGACGCGGAGGGGGGGTGCACTCAACGGAAACCACATTACCCATGGCAGTACCAGAATATCCTGCCGCCGTCCAATGGCGCATCGCCTCCGCTGCTGTGAAATACAGAGCAGGGGGAGGGAGTCAGGGGCGGGGTGCTGAAAGAGACAAGCTTTAAGTTTTGGACCTGCAGTTTTTTAAATCAGTGTGTTTTAAGGAATAAGCTAAGAAAGAAGCTGCGTTAACTCGCCCTCTCCCTGCATGCCTGAAATTCCATGTGTGGTACTCAACATGCAGCCAGAGAATCCTCATCTGAGAATAAACTGTCTGCAATTAAAAACGTGGAAATCTGAGAGGCAAAGACCCCGGCAAGGGAAGGAGGCTGCCAGCCGCTGCCATTTGCTGTGCCTGGGCGAAAAGTGGCAGAGGCGGTCAGCGCCACCTGTAACATCATCCAGACTTGCCAGCAGTTGCGGAAAAATCTGCAAGAACTCCACAAGGCGGCCAAGGAGAATAAGCAGCACTGTGCTCTGGCACCAACCCCTGTCCCACATACCCATGACTCCCCAAACCCCCTTCCCCCCACCAGAAGGGCAGCTGAACTCCCACCCGTTCCAACATGCCAGCACTCATACCACTGCCATGACCGGGTGCCCTGGCCACTAAGGCCACCAGTTACCCACCCCCGGGACTGCATGCATTGGACTGTCTAACACTGTCGTTTTCTGTTTCCCTCCCCCCAACCCCCCCTACAGGAGAAGGCTGCTTATCACCACCAAGAGCGGGAGAAAACTGGAGGGGTACCGCCGGACCAGCAGCCTCACACGTGGCAGAGCAGTGGGCCTGGGCATGGTTCACAGCGCTGAGGAAACGGAAGTCGTCGGAGTGGAGGTCAGCTGCGGGCAAGGAAATGAGACCCCACTTAGTTGTGGTGCCCCCGACACGTGTCAATTCCCGCCCTCAACACCAGCTCAACCACCCTCACCCACACCCCCATTCTCACCCAGACCCACACTCCCACACCACCCTCATCTCCACTCCCCACCCCCCCCCCCCCCCCCCCGGCCCACGGTTTAATCATGCGTCTTGTCTTGTGTCTTGTAGGACCTGCTGCCAATGGTCCACCCACTTCCAGCACATGCCACAACCTGAGCCCCCTCCCCCCTGCCGTGTGCCAACCAACGACGAGGACACTGACATGGAAGGGAGTCATATTATGCCTGTGATCCAAGACACCCCGGAGCTTGAATCCAGGGATAATACTGACTTTCCATCACGGCTGTCTCCAACACCCTCCACCATCCCAGAGACACTCACTTCGGACGGGCACTTTAGCGAAGAGATTCCTGGGACACCCTCTAGTGCGCACCACACAGCTGCTCCGGTATGTCAGGAGGATGTAGGAACTCCCGAGGTAGCACAGTGGTTAGTACTGTTGCTTCACAGCACCAGGTTGCCAGGTTCGATTGCCAGCTTGGGTCATTGTCTATGCAGAGTCTGCATCTTCTCCCCATGTCTACCTGGGTTTCCTCTCGGTGCTCCTGTATCCTCCCATAAAAAGTCCCAAAAGACATGCTTGTTAGGTGAATTGGGCACTCTGAATTCTTCCCCAGTGTACCCGAACAGGCGCCTGAGTGTGGTGACTAGGGGTTTTCACGGTGACTTGATTGCAGTGTTAATGTAAGCCTACTTGTGACAATAATAAAGATTATTGTTATTATGTGCATTCTGGAATGCATTGACGCCGCTGTCGAGGCGACGGAGTACTGTGATTTGGCACGAAATCGGTGACGGCCATAATTTCGGTTTCGTAACCGATTCTCCGCCCAATCGCTTTTCCCAATTCCGCCGTCAGCCAATGGAGAATCCCGCCCCCTATCTCTTTGTCGTGTATGTGTGTCTGTCCATATGCATGTATGTACAGTTAACTTTAAAGAGAGATAGATAGTTTTACTTCCAGTCTACTAATTCTGTCCGTACCAGTTCTTGCACCTTGTTGTAAAAAAGATTTGTTTTATAATAAATCAATCATTGACTGGTTAAAGTCTCTTTTATTCTGTGTCTAACAGCAGTAAAGGTAAATAATTGGCCATTTTGGTGAGTGAATTACATTTTTTAATTAATGATACAACCTGTGGAGTAGTGGGGTTAGATCAACTGCGCACTCCTCCAACTTGGTCATAACAACAGGCAACTAATACACCAAATTAAAGAAAATATACTTTTGCATTACTAACTAACGCAATGGAGATACATTGTACAACTTATTTCGCTGTACATTGTGCTTCTGACTGATGTGTAGCATTGCAAAAACAAATTCAAAGTTATCCAAAGCTATCCAGCAAGCAGCTCACATACCCTGCCACACCAGTTCAAAGCTTCCAAAGTCATTCAAAAATCAGTCCACTCAGCCAAAGTCTTCCAAATCTAACTTTCATCAGCAAGGTCCACCTCGACAACTTTTTTGCGTAACTTGAAGAGTCCTGCTGGTTCTGTTCCCTTCCTTTTAAAAAGAAAACAGAAACAGAAAAAAGTATCCTGCATAAAATGCAGGTGCGGAGGTGGGTTGTGTGCAAGACCTACATATGTACCTCAGTACGGTGTTGAAATAAATGAAAAATTATAATTTAAAAAAATCCCTCCAGCCCTCATCTCCTCATCCCCACACACTCCCAATGCTCCATCTATGCCAATCCATGCCATCCCATAGCCCCTATCCACTTATGCCAACTTACTACCATCTCATGCCAGCCCATACCCCCACCCACTGCACTTTGCTCTAACCTCCTCCATGCCAACTCATCTCATATCCTCGGACATTCCTTGACAGGTGTGTCACTTCCTGAACAACGCTGGTAGTTTTGCCAGCTGGACAGCTCTTTACCATTTTATTAACAGCTGGGCAGTTGCTGGAAAGCAGGTCATCTCCTTGGCAGCATGATAGTTCTTTACCATTTCCTTGTCAGCTGGACAGTTACTGGACAACTGTACAGTTCCTGGACAGCTGGGGAGTAGCTTGACAGTTCCAAAGCATTTGTGTATAACAAGTGCTAAATCATGTTCTCTTCTAATAATCCACAAGACTGCCTTACCTCTCCCAAAGGTAAGCACGGTAGCACAAGTGGATAGCACTGTGGCTTTACAGCGCCAGGGTCCCAGGTTCAATTCCTGCCTTGGGTCACTATCTGTGCAGAGTCTGCATGTTCTCCCCATGTGTGCGTGGGTTTATTACACACACACATTTCCCTCAATAGGAAATGTAAAAAGTAGGGTCTACTACACTTTCAAAATATTTTTCTGAAGTGGCCGAGCCTGAAGCCTTGTAATTATAAGAAATTAGAAACTCTTGGATATCTCAATTGACAGCCAATCCAAGATTGAGTTCCATCAAATGCAATTGGCTGAGTTTTGGATCCAAGTGCAAACGAAGCTCCCTAAATTGTCAGGCAGGGCTGTCAAGGCTTTGATACTGATTGCAACAACTTACCTGTGTGTAAGTGGATTTCCAGCACTCCCTGGAATGAAACTAAATTATCCCCAGCACCTTTGTTGTAGAAACAATACAGTTTACGTCTCAAGCTGTCACTTATCATGCCAGACAATATGCACCTTTGCTCAAGCAACCCTACCTGCCACATACATAGTGAGTGGTACTATTGACCATTGCAAGTTTTATCATTTCAGTAAGATTTATGTATGTATTATAATGGTCATATCTTATGCAATGTGTTCACATTAAAGGGGTGAAAATATTAAACTTGTATGCTGCTCGAGGCATATGGTAGATGTGGAAGGGCGTACGGCGTTTTGGGAACCTCTGAAATGAAGGGTTACACTGACAGAGTTAGATGAACAAAGATTGGAGGTGGTTTAGCATTGCACTGATTGGGAACCTTAGACAGAATATATTAGCCTTGGGAAGGAATGAAGCATTGATTCACTAGAATGTTACAAGGCCTTTTGGCTAAAAATCAAGGGTAAGATCAGATGTAATGCCTGCCCTTGTCAGCTTGGATCTAATATGTCGCTTTTCTCGGGACCATGAATTGGATTCAATTTGAATTTGAATGATTTTTGGAGCAAGCAAGAAGATGGATTAAAGACTTGCCCTGTCCACTCTGCACATTAACTTTGTAACTCTGAGAACAGAATGATTTTTTCTTTTAATTTGGCAATGTCTGTGGGTTAAATTATAAAGAGATTACCATAAACATGGCTTGTATTCCTCGGAATACAGAAAGTTAAGGGGTGAACTTGTTATGACCCACTCCGGGCGAAGTTTCCCAAACTTGTTGATCCAGGTGAGACCCCTCAATTTGTCACCATCCAGCTTGGATGCCCTCAATTATGGGTAAGGCAATTATGAGGGGAAAGGCAATTATGATGCTATTCGGCAAGATTTAGGATGTATAGGATGGGGAAGGAAGCTGCAGGGGATGGGTACAATCGAAATGTGGAGTTTTTTCAAGGAACAGCTAATGCGTGTCCTTGATAAGTATGTACCTGTCAGGCAGGGAGGAAGTTGTCGAGCAAGGGAACCGTGGTTTACTAAGGAAGTTGAAGCACTTGTCAAGAGGAAGAAGAAGGCTTATGTTAGGATGAGACATGAAGGTTCAGTTAGGGCACTTGAGAGTTACAAGTTAGCCAGGAAGGACCTAAAGGGAGAGTTAAGAAGAGCGAGGAGAGGACACGAGAAGTCATTGGCGGATAGGATCAAGGAAAACCCTAAGGCTTTCTATAGGTATATCAGGAACAAAAGAATGACTAGAATAAGATTAGGGCCAATCAAGGATAGTAGTGGAAAGTTGTGTGTGGAATCAGAGGAGATAGGGGAAGCGTTAAATGGATATTTTTTGTCAGTGTTTACACTGGAGAAAGACAATGTTGTCGAGGAGAACACTCAGGTTCAGTCGACCAGGCTAGATGGAATTGAGGTTCAAAAGGAGGAGGTGTTAGCAATTTTGGAAAATGTCAAAATAGATAAGTCCCCTGGGCCAGATGGGATTTATCCTAGGATTCTCTGGGAAGCCAGGGAGGAGATTGCAGAGCCTTTGTCCTTGATCTTTATGTTGTCTTTGTCGACAGGAATAGTGCCGGAAGACTGGAGGATAGCAAATGTTGTCCCCTTGTTCAAGAAGGGGAGTAGAGACAACCCTGGTAATTATAGACCTGTGAGCCTTACTTCGGTTGTGGGTAAAATGTTGGAAAAGGTTATAAGAGATAGGGTTTATAATCATCTTGAAAAGAACAAGTTGATTAGCGATAGTCAACACGGTTTTGTGAAGGGTAGGTCATGCCTCACAAACCTTATTGAGTTTTTTGAGAAGGTGACCAAACAGGTGGATCAGGGTAAAGCTTTGATGTGGTGTATATGGATTTCAGTAAGGCGTTTGATAAGGTTCCCCACGGTAGGCTATTGCAGAAAATAAGGAAGTATGGAATTGAAGGTGATTTAGCGGTTTGGATCAGTAATTGGCTAGCTGAAAGAAGACAGAGGGTGATGGTTGATGGCAAATGTTCATCCTGGAGTTCAGTTACTAGTGGTGTACCGCAAGGATCTGTTTTGGGGCCACTGCTGTTTGTCATTTTTATAAATGACCTGGAAGAGGGTGTAGAAGGATGGGTTAGTAAATTTGCAGATGACACGAAAGTCAGTGGAGTTGTGGATAGTGCTGAAGGATGTTATAATACAGAGGGACATAGATAAGCTGCAGAGCTGGGCTGAGAGGTGGCAGATGGAGTTTAATGCGGAAAAGTGTGAGGTGGTTCACTTTGGAAGGAGTAACAGGAATGCAGAGTACTGGGCTACTGGCAAGATTCTTGGTAGTGTAGATGAACAGAGAGATCTCGACATCCAGGTACATAAATCCCTGAAAGTTGCCACCCAGGTTAATAGGGCTGTTAAGAAGGCATATGGTGTGCTAGCCTTTATAAGCAGGGGGATTGAGTTTCGGAACCACAAGGTCATGCTGCAGCTGTACATAACTCTGGTGCGGCCGCACCTGGAGTACTGCGTGCAGTTCTGGTCACCACATTATAGGAAGGATGTGGAAGCTTTGGAAAGGGTTCAGAGGAGATTTACTAGGATGTTGCCTGGTATGGAGGGAAGGTCTTATGAGGAAAGGCTCAGGGAATTGAGGTTGTTTTCGTTAGAGAGGAGAAGGCTGAGAGGTGACTTAATAGAGACATATAAGATAGTCAGAGGGTTAGATAGGGTGGACAGTGAGAGTCTTTTCCTCGGATGGTGATGACCAACACGAGGGGACATAGCTTTAAATTGAGGGGTGATAGATATAGGACAGATGTCAGAGGCAGTTTCTTTACTCAGAGAGTAGTAGGGGTGTGGAACGCCCTGCCTGCAACAGTAGTAGACTCGCCAACTTTAAGGGCATTTAAGTGGTCACTGGATAGACATATGGATGAAAATGGAATAGTGTAGGTCAGATAGGCTTCAGATGGTTTCACAGGTCGGCGCAACATCGAGGGCCGAAGGGCCCGTACTGCGCTGTAGTGTTCTATGTTCTATGTTCTATGTTCTAAATTGTTACAATCCCGGATGAGGAGATATGAACCAGCTGCCTGTTTTATATTTTTTAATGAATATATGTATATTTATATATATTTTTTAAAAGGGTATATGGAACCAGGAACCTGGGTTCAATTCCGGCCTTGGGTTACTTTGTGAAGTTTGCCCATTCTCCCCATGTCTGCGTGGGTTTCCTCCGGGTGCTCCGGTTTCCTCTCACAGTCCAAAGATGTGCAGGTTAGATGGGGTTAAGAGGTCACAGGGATAGGGTTGGGCAGTGGGCTGAGGTAGGGTGTTCTTTCAGAGGGTCAGTGCAGATGTGATGGTCTGAATGACCTCATTCTGCACTGCAGGGATACTATGGATTCATGAGGAGGAGATTATTGATGCTGTGTCCATTGCAATTCGATATTCCAATAGAGTTGACTTCAGTCAGTGAATAGTCGGTTTTGTGATTCCAGTGTTGTGCAGTTTGGAGAAGCTTCCCAGTTTTCTTTTCAGTAGTTATTCTTTTTTATCTGGATGACTTTCACAGTCAAAGAGAGAGAGAGATATTCCAACAAAATAGCCAATTGCAGGGGCACTGTGGGTGTGCCTGCTGGCTTTTACTTCTGCGTTGAAAATTCCAGCACTTGTTCTAACCAGAGCATACCAAGACAGACAACCTGGGGAAGCTTTCAGCTGCCTTTTAACCCACTCTTTGCATACTCCAAGTAGGAATGTGAATCCACAAAATCCATCTAGGCATTACACATGGAATCTCTTGAGGAGATGGCCAGTATGTCCCTTTGTCTCCATCAAAGATATTAATTAGCTTGTGGATGCCTTTTAGAAGTCCCCTGTCTAGTAACATTGTCTCTTAGAGAATCAGCCTGCACCAATTCAGTCAGTTGCATGTGTGTCCATTTTTAAAAATGCATGTCTTATTTAAAGTCCAATATTTCCAGGTGTAATTTCATTGTTATGACAAACTGATTGAGGGTTTTAGAATTTTGAAAGGAATCGATAAGAGGGATAGAGGGAAACTTATTTTCCTATAGTGGAGGCAAGGCAGAATTACCATGGAAACAGAGCCAAGCAAGTAAGCTCTTGAGCGGGAAGGAAGATGGTCACCTCCATCTGTAGTGCCCTCTTAATATCGGGCAACCCACCCCACTCCCCCCACTCAAGGTCGGTTAACCACAAGACCTCCCTCACTCCCCCTCCATTGGCCTCTCCCCCAACACTCCAATCCCCCATTGTCTACCCTCCGAGGGCTCCCCTACCCTCCTTGGGTAAGCTTCTTCATTATTTGTGCCAGCACTGTTCACCAAAAACAAGGTCTGTTGAGAAACATTATTAATTTGATAATTTTCATTATCTATGGCATCAACTGAGAAAGAACTTTGGCTTTTTTTTTCAATGCAACGGAATATTTATTGCACCTGTACCACAATTTTAATTCTCCTCATCAACACTTATTCAACATTAATCCAGAGCTGCCTAGCAGGTTGCTATTCAATCTTTATCAATGCCTTTTTGAGAATAACTGAAGGTTCTTCCCAGGACACAAAGGCAAAGATGAAAAAAAAATTATATTTCTGTGATGAACTAAAGGGGAGCTCTCCACAACTTACTTTTTAGCTCTTCTCCTCTTCAAGCCACCCACCTGAGACATACATCCTCATGTTCATTGCAAACCTGCCTCTAGTTGCGCCAAAAACAGGCATCAGGGGCAGAATTCTCCAACCCCCCGCAGGGTCGGGGAATCGCCCAGAGCCGGCGTAAATCCCGCCCCCGCCGTGGCCGGAATTCTCCACCACCCGGGAATCGGCCAGAGCGGGAATCACGCCGCGCCGGTCGGTGGGCCCCCCCCGCGGCGATTCTCCGGCCCGCGATGGGCCGAAGTCCCGCCGCTGTCAGGCCTCTCCCGCCGATGTGGTTTAAACCACCTCTGGTGTCGGCGGGAGCAGGCTGCGCGAGCGGGCCCCGGGGTCCTGGGGTGGGGGCGCAGGGTGATCTGACCCCGGGGGGTGCCCCCGGTGGCCTGGCTCGTGATCGGGGCCCACCAATCGGCGGGCAAGCTTGTGCCGTGGGGGCACTCTTTTTCTTCCGCCGCCGCCACGACCTCCACCATGGCGGAGGCGGAAGCGACCCCCTCCATCGCGCATGCGCCAGGGTGATGTCAGCGGCCGCTGATGCTCCGGCGCATGCGCGGACTTAACGCCGACCGGCGAAGGCCTTTCGGCCAGCCCTGACGCCGATCGGTGTGGCGCCAAAGGCCATTGGCGCTGGTTGGCGGAGCGGGAGCCACTCCGGCGCGGGCCTAGCCCCGAAAGATGCGGAGAATTCCGTACCTTTGGGAAGGCCCGACGCTGGAGTGGTTCCCTCCACTCCGGTACGCCGGGACCCCCCCGCCCCACTGGGTAGGGGAGAATCCTGGCCCAGGTCTCTTGTTAGCTTTTTCAAGGGATCTAGCATCTGCTTTAGGAACCCCCTCTAGGAAGTGCTTTGAATCATAGAATCCCTACCGTGCAAAAGGAGGTCATTCGGCCCATCGAAACTGCACCAATCCTCTGAAAGAGCACCCTACCTCAGCGCATTCCCCACCCTATCCCCGCAGCCACACCCAACCTGCACATTTTTGGACACAAAGGGGCAATTTAGCATGGCCAATCCACCTAACCTGCACATCTTTGGATTGTGGGGGGAAACCGGAGTACCCGGAGGAAACCCACACAGACACAAGGAGAAAGTGCAGACTCCACAGAGACAGTCACCCAAGGCTGGAATTGAACCCAAGCCCTGGCACTGTGAGGCAGCAATGCTAACCACTGTGCCACCATGCCACCTCACAGTGAGCTTTTTCGCCTTCTTGCAATGACTCAGGTTTGTGACATTTGTCAAAATGCTATCCTTCATAATTCAAAATTCTTAGGGACACAAGTAAGGGTTCATCTGCACCCCTCCCAACCCTCCAAAACAAAACCCAGGCTCAAGTTTGAAATATGCCAAAATGGAAATGATTTCAAGGAGGAAGGGTCAAACCTACACCAACGTGTCACATTGAGGGGTTAGTCTCCCATTGGGCAGGCTGCTGTCAATACAACTTCTTTTTTAAAAATATTTTTATTCACAAAATTAGATGTAACCCCTTTAAATCCATATACGTGCAATAGTTTGCAATATTTCAACCCTTCCCAACCAAATAGCAGCAACATCCTAACCCCTATGCCAACACCACCCCCCCCCCCCCGCCCCCCGCCCCATCCCAACATCAGATGATGACCAACTCCCTGAAATAGGAAATAAACAGCTGTCATCTCAGATAGAACCTTTCAGTCGACGCTCTCATTACATACTTGATTTTTTCCAAGTATAAAACTCCATCAGGTTACTTAACCACGCCAGAGCCGAGGACCTCCAACCAAACAGAACTCGCCTTGATAAACATGTGCCACAATGAATAATCCAGTTATGCCAAACCTATCGACTTATCTTGGTGAAAAATGTTACCTTGAATCATTTCCAATCAAATTAACGTTACCAATACAGTATCAGGTTAGATGTTACTTATTTTACACTAAATTAACAATTAGGATCGGATCATCAACTGAGGTTTTCTATGTGCGAGCTCTAATGTTTAGAATGCCCCATTAACTCAGTTGCTGTCAAGGATATTGACTTCACTGCCACAAAATGCAGTAAAGTGGTGCCAATGTTAGTCACTTGCTTGAATGATTAGGCATTAGTAAAGACCACCAAACTCTGGCTGATAACCTCAGCATTCTGCTTTACAAGATGCGTTTGAAAGATGTGAAACCTATGGGCCGGCTGAACGAAAACCTTCGAAAGAGTTTTGTGATCCTCTTTTTTTGTAATCTTTCATTCCATTGGCTGTTTGTAACAGTCCATGGTATTTAAATAAAAGCAACAACTCAATGTTGCAAACTAATCTTGCACAAGTGTCAATGTGATTAATGACTTTTCTTGTACATAATACAGCATATAAATAAAGAATACAGTAAGTAATCTCTCGGGAGGGGAGGGGGGGGGGCGAATTCAGCCTGATTACAAAATGCTCAGTACTTTACAGACAGCTCTGGAATATGGTAAATCTGGCAATTGTATAAAGCACAGAATATTAAATATCCTCAGGGTAGAAACATCAAAATGTCTAAAGATCGATTGTTCGCTAAATGCTTTTTGACAAAATAAAAAGAACCTGCACCAGTTGGTTACTGTCAAACAATTCCCAATGATCAGCTTCTCTGATGCTCCTGTGGGTGTTTTAATTTCATTGCATATTACATTTTCTCCATCCTCAGAAGGCACATTAGCAAATGAAGGCATTATTAATGCCTTGGCCTCAAGCAATTTGATCAAGCCATTTTACCAATAGGAAGCCGAGCAATCGATAGGAAGCAGAGTCCTTGGCACATATGTGAAAGCACTGTCTGCGAAATTATGCTATTAATGTTTAATACTCTAGTTTAACATTGTAATAGGAGTTTTCAATTTTCACTGCTGTGATTCAGTTTACTAGGATAACATAAGATTAAGTAACGAGTAAATTCAACCCAGCAGTATCCAAACAACATGAAGTTCTGGTGAATTATTTTAACTTCCTGAATTTGATACAGCAATTCAATACATTGGGTTCAATGTATTTATGTGTTTTCGATGTCTGTCTAATTAAAGCAAGAGGGACGATTTTGTATATTAAATTCAGAGATACTGCAATTTTTTTATAGAACTCTGAAGTGGATGTGGCAACCAAGTAATTATAAAGAATTAGAAATGGTATCAAAGCACAGAGAACAAAGTAAAACGGAAACTTGACAAACCTGTATTATTCCTTGTGTCTAAATAAAGCTCGTAGTCTTACAGTTAAGTAGATGCTTTATTTCTGAGTTTGTTCTCTCTCCAGTGCTTAGACTATGTTACATCTGAGCTGTCTGTCTGTGTCCTGCTCACCAGCTGCCATTCCTGTGAAGAGAGAGAGGCTGACTTCATGTTTGTCTATGTATTTATACATCTTTGGTGCTCCCTCTAGTGGTTACTTAGTTGTAGTATATTTACCTTAACCCCTTGTGTATATACAGTGATGCATATCACTACATCCCCCTTTTTTCTTGTTACATATTTTCTGTACTTTGTTAAAGAAAATTGTACAACACAGGTCGATAAATGATGATATGTACAAGTTGTGATGACATTGATGATTATACAAAGCCAATTAATATTTATGAGTCCACCAGCTATATCAATTTCTGGTGAAGAGGGCAGGTGCCCTTGCCTTTGCCTCCCTGATCGCCCACCATAGGATCCTGTTTGACTGGCGGTCAGCAGGATCACCTAAAGCTGCAGACTGGCTGTCCGACCTCTCGGAATCTCTCCAAATGGAGAAAATTAAATTTGCCATCCGAGGGTCAGACAACGGCTTCCACAGAACGTGGGAGCCAGTCACCCGATTGTTCCGGGACTTGTTTGTGGCCAACAAACAAGCAGAAGAATAGCCAGGTAGCCAGGAACCAGGGGAAAGCAGCCAAAGCATGAGAGGGGGAGATAGACCGGGAGGGGGGGGGACAACTCAGTCTAAGAGGAAGGAAAGGCGAACGACAAGGGGGGGGGGGGGGAGGAGGGAAGGAAAGGTGAACCACGGGGGTAGGGGGAGGAGGGAAAGACAGGAAACAATAGAGAGCCAGGGAGGTAGGTGGGAGGAGGGGGAGGGGGGAGGCAGGGAAACGTTAACCAAGTTGGCATCCACAGGAATAGAGAAAAAGGAGAATACAGGCGGAAGACGGGAAGGCCGGCTGAAGCGGCAGTGTGCACGAGAAGACAACGGCAGCAAAATCCAGCAGGGAGAAGCGAGGGGCAACACCGGCACCAGACCCATTTGAGGATTGCCCTCCGGAAGTGCCTCACCGGCACAAACGGATGCCTACTTATATATATATCATATCCTGTGTACATAACAGCAAAATATACTCTGTTCGAAAATCCAATAAAAAAACATTTATAAAAAAATATTTATGAGTCCAATCTTAATAAAAATAATTTATGAGTCCAAACTTTATGAATTTGTTCAGTTGAGTTGCTTTCTTCATCTGTTGTTGAAGTGGTGATGTTGATGTTGTCATTTCTTTGTGAACGTCATCAGTGTTCTTGTGTTTAAGTAACCAAGTAGCCATCATGAGGTGTTCGAATGGTCGAATCATTTTGTTGTCTGATTTAGACTTTTTTTTTCTGTGCTTGTGGTAGCGATTCTGTATGTCATCTTTGTTGTCTGACCTAAACTTTTTCCTGTGCTTGTGGTACTGATTCTGGATGTCATCTTTGTTGTCTGACCTGGACTTTTTCCTGTGCTTGCGGTATTGATTCTGGATGTCATCTTTGTTGTCTGACCTGGACTTTTTCCTGTGCTTGTGGAATTGATCCTGTACGTCACCTTCCTTGAAAGCTGGTTTGCTTGTTTGTAGTGGAGAAATGTGAATTTGTGAGATTCGTTGTCATGCCATGGTATGTTTGTACTCTTGCCATTGTTTTGAGCTGTGCTATCACATTGTCCTTCATGTGCAGAGTTGTACCATGTCGTACAAGTTGTTGTTTCATTGTTGTTGTTCTTGTTGTTTTTGTCGTGCTTGTTGCTGTTGTTGCCTTTGTTATGCTTCTTGTTGTTGTTCTTGTAGTTTTTGTTGTTGTTCTTGTTGTGCTTCCTGTTGTTACTGTTGTTGTTCTTGTTTCTGTCGTGCTTCTTGTGCTTTTGTTGTTCTTTTGCACTTCTTGTTGTTATTGTTGTTGCTTTTGTTGTTCTTGTTTCTGTTGTGCTTCTTGTGGTTTTTGTTGTTCTTGTTGCGCTCAATGACTGTTCCGTGTGGATAATTCAAGTAATTCTCAAAGTTATTTGTGTCAGTGTCCTTTGTGGTATCTGATGTTTCATTGAGCATTTCTTCTTGAGGATTGTGAGAATGATCTGATGTTGCATTGATCTTGGTGACATCAGTCATTTGTGGTTGATGTGATTCCGCTTTTATTCCTTGATGCTCTTCTTCTGGAGTCATTTCTGGTTCACTTAAATCATCATTGATTCCTTGGTGCTCCTCTTTTGGAGTCATGTCAGGTTCATCTGAATCATCTTTGATTTCTTTGTGCTCCTCTTTTGGAGTCATTTCAGGTTCACTTGAATCATCTGTGGTTTCTTGATGCTCCTCTTCTGGAATCAAAATCTTCAAGATTACATTTTCTTGTGGATAGTTAAGAGTAGATGAGGTTTTAATTGACATGGTCTCACTCGACTCAAGAGTAGTTTCACTTTGATTGTTGAGTGCTTCTGTACATACGAGCTGAGATCTGTCAGTCTCACTGTGATCTTGCACATCCTGTATGGGAATTGTGATTTCTTCGTCACTTGTCTCACATACAGTGGGTAGACATTCAGTGTCTTCTTGTTGGTTAAATGAGCTGCGAAGACTTTCATAGTCTTCTTCAGGTGGCTCAAATAAGCTGGGTAGACTTCCATAGTCTTTTTCTGGTGGCTCAAATAAGCTGGGTGGACTTTCATAGTCTTTTTGCTGTTCACGTGAGCTTGGTAGACTTTCATAGTCTGCTGATGTTGCTCAGATAAGGTTGATAGACCTTCATGGTCTTGTTCATACATGGACGTCGCTATGGAGTCTTGAGTTGCTTCCATTGTGGAGTCTGTCAATGAGCTCTCTGTGGAGGCTTGTATCGCTCTCTCTGTGGAGTCTTACATTGCTGTCTGTGTGGAGTCGTGCAATGGTCTCTCTATGGAGTTGATCTGTGTGCCCCCAACAGAGTCGTTCAGTACTCGCTGTGTGGTATTGTTTTCTTCTTGGGTATTTGACAGGTTGCTTTCGTCCAACATATCGACGATCTGCATTTGCATCATTGTATTGGATTCATCTACCATGAGTAGAGTCATGTTGAGCTTTTCAATGGTGGCACTGATGCTTTTATGATCAACATATCTGAATAACTCAGCCATGTCTGAGTAGTATTCTTCGATAAACAAATCATCTTCTTTTGTTTTGCTGGTAGAAGTTCAGGCATTGTTCTGTCTTTCGAGGTGAAAAACTTGTGTTTTGTAGCTTTAAAACTCTTTTTTTCAATTTTCGGACATTTCCCCTTTAAGGTCCGGGGTCTCTGACGTCATGATGTTCGTGACGTAAAGCGTGAAATGGATAGTGCATGCGCAAATCGCTTTTCCTTTACTGTGCGCAGTAACAGGAACTGCATGCGCAGAACGATTTGTGCCCAAAACGTCTTTTTTCAATCGCGCATGCACGGTTGCCATTTCCTGCACATGCGCAGACCCAGATTTGCATCTTTTGTTCCCCGGGGAGTTTAAAATGTTCTCAGATGCCATTTTAACTTCTTCACACCTGTGGAAAAGAACTTTTTGAGTTTTTTCTTGTTAAAAACGTAAAGTTGTTTTTTTTTTGCGATCTGCACTGTTTATCGCGATTTCCAGCATTAATTTTCTGTTCTGATGATTGTTTGAGTTTCGCATCACTCATCCCCTGTGCAATTTGGTCTATGAGCATTGAATGTCTTAAAGCAGCATTGTTACTGGTGTTACAGTAATCTTCAATTTTTTTAACTTGGTGTTGTCTTCACCTTTCAAATAGTTATAGATTTCTCTAGCTTCATGTCCTACTAGAAGAAGTGCTAATTGCATTTCTTCTGAGGCTACGCTCAACTCATTAGCTATGATATACAGTTCAAACGTTTGTTTAAAGATTTTCCATCTGTGACTTAAATTACCGGTTGTTTCCAGCTGTGGTGGAGTTCCAACGAGTTGCATCGACTCAGCGAAGTCTCCCCACGTCTGAGTTTTCTTCTGTTTTCGATCGTGCTTTGTCTGCATCTTGTGTAACTTTTCTAGTAAGCGTTCTGAAGCCACCTGATCCTGGTACCATGTATTATTCCTTGTGTCTGGATAAAGCTCGTAGTTTTACAGTTGAAGTAGATGCTTTATTTCTATGAGTTCGCTCTCTCTCCAGCGCTTAGACTATGTTACATCTGAGCTGCCTGTCTGTGTCCTGCTCACTGGCTGCCGTTCCTGTGAAGAGAGAGAGAGGCAGAATTCCTGTTTGTCTATGTATTTATATGTCTCTGGTGCTCCCTCTAGTGGTTACTTAGTTGTAGTGTATTTACCTTAACCCCCTTGTGTATATACAGTGATGCATATCACTACAAAACCCATGACTAGAAACGTTACAATTGAATCATAATGGAATTTCTAATGGCTGTATTAAATGATTAAGTCACAATATGTGTGTCTCAGACCTTGTAATAATTTATTTTTGACGAAGGGTCTTCATTGATTTGAAGCAGAATTCCGGTTGGAAATTTTAATATGGCGGGTTTCCCTCACCCACCATCTGAAGAGTCGGCGGGGAACACCTCTACCAGCCCTGCAGTGAATTTACGCTCTAACGAACATCAATTGTCTGCAGGCGGGACCTCCTCCCCTCACTCGGCAGAAAGTCCGACCTTAGAGAGCTGCCATCTAATCTGGCTGGGACTGCATACAGACCCAATGCCTCAATCCTGGGATTCCAGGAAGAGGTATGTTTTGAAGGTCTTTAGGCGGGGAGAGTAGGGGAGGCCTGGGAGTGTAGACAGTGGGGGAATGGAGTGTTGAAGGAGAGGCCAGTGGGGGGAGAGGGGGGATAGCTCTTGTGGTTAAAGGACCTTGAAGAACAAGAGGGGGGATGCCAGTGATGGCCCACGGTGTGCAGGCACCATTGGTCATTCAAGGAGATGACGGACAGCATGTGCCAAAGAAGACTCCGTCTCCACAAAGAGACGGTGTGATACCTGTGCCATGTCCTTGTGGACTTGACACCTCGTGGAGGAGGACATCCACTCCCGATGGCCATGAACGTCACCGCAGCCCTGAACCTTTATGCAACTGGTTCATTTGAGGGCTTGATCGGGGACTTGACATTTCCCAAGCTACAGCTCACAAGTGCATACGTAGGGTCACGGATGCCCTGTATGCCCAGGCAGTAGACTGTATCAACTTTGAGCTGGACCAAGGCCGGGATGCCCCAGTTTCAGGGAGGAATGAGTGGCATTCATGTCACTTTGCACTCTTCAGGGAGTGCCCTTTATTAAGCGGAATGGGTTCCACTCCCTGAATGTTCATCTTATGTGTGACCACCACCTCTGGATCACACATATGTGTGTGCGCTTCCCAGGGAGCGTTCATGACAGCTATAACCTCCGGCATCTTCGAGGACCACCCCAGGATGACGAGTTGGCTCTTGGGGGATAAGGAGTATCCGCTAAGGTCCTGGCTGATAACCCCAGCGCAGAGGCCGGAGGAGGCTGAAGTGGAGAGCCGACATAACAAGGCCCATGTTGCCACCTGTGCTGTCATTGATTGGTGCATCGAACTGATCAAAATGCGCTTCTGGACAGCTCTGGTGGTGCACAACAGTGCACCCCCCCCCCCCCCCCGAGGATCTTCCACTTTGTGATGGTCTCCTGTGCCCTCCATGTGGTGAATGTATAATGCATAATTCACACTGTGTATCACTGTGTCACTGTGGGCTCCACCTGGGAGCTTTGCCCACAGGGGGAGATGAGGAGCTGTACAGGGCTCCACCCATGGCTCTGCCCATGGCCTCTCCCACTACCAGAATTATAAAGTGCTGCGGTCTTGTGAGTCTGCCACCCGTGGGTCACCCAGCTCGTCCACTATATCAAAGCCCGCAATCTGCCTTTCTCCACCGAGGAGGTAAAAGCTATCACCAGGAATTGCCCGATCTGCGCAGATGTAAATCGCACTTCTATAGACCAGACAAGGCCCACCTGGTAAAGGCATCCCGGCCCTTTGAACGACTGAGCATCGATATCAAAGGGCCCCTCCCCCGACCAATCGAAATGTGTACTTCCTCAACATCATAGACGAATTCTCCCATTTTCCGTTTGCTATTCCGTGCTCCAATATGACCTCCCATACAGTCATCAGAGCCCTGCACAGTGTCTTCACCCTGTTCGGTTTCCCCAGCTACATCCACAGTGACAGGGGTTTGCCCTTCATGAGCGACGAGCTGCGTCAGTACCTGCTCGACAAGGGCATCGCCTCGAGCAGGACTACCAGCTACAACCCCAGGGGGAACGGGCAGGTGGAGAGGGAGAACGCGACGGTCTGGAAGACCGTCCTACTGACCCTACGGTCCAGAAATCTCCCGACCTCCCACTGGCAGGAGGTCCTCCCCGACGCGTTCCATGCAATTAGGTCCCTCCTGTGTACGGCCACTAATCAGACTCCTCATGAGCGATTATTTGTTTTCCCTAGGGGCACTACCATGGGGGCCTCGCTTCCATCCTGGTTGATGACATCGGGCCCGGTTCTCCTCTGGAAGCACGTTCGGACACATAAAATGGACCCACTAGTAGAGAGGGTACTACTGCTACACTCAAACCCACTCTACGCCTTTATAGAACACCCCGACGGCCGTCAGGGCACCGTTTCCCTCCGGGACCTGGCGCCTGCAGGATCCACCACCACCGCCGAGGTACCCCTCACACTACACCCCACCCGACCCCCCACGCCCTGCGCCCCACGCCTACCGGTTTCCTGCGCCCCCTTTCGCCCGTCGCACCGGTCAGGAACAAAGCTCAGAATGAACCACCCCCGGAGTCCACCGTCAGATCCACACCGCCCGTCACCACCCAGCCATCCGAAGCGGCTGCAACCCCGATGCTCTGCCGATCCCAGCGGACGACTCGGCCACCGGACCGACTCAATCTGTAGACCCGTCACCCCCGCTGGACTTGATTTTTTTACCGGGGGTGAATGTGGTGAATGTATAATGCATAATTCACACTGTGTATCACTGTGACCCTGTGGGCTCCATCTAGGAGCCGTTGCGCGGCTCTGCCCACAGGGGGAGATGAGGAGCTTGTACAGGGCTCCACCCTTGGCTCCGCCCTTGGCTCCACCCATAACCCCTCCCACTACCGGAATTATAAAGTGCTGCGGTCTTGTGAGTCTGCCCTCAGTTCTTCTGGTCGCAGGCAGGCTCAGTTGTAAGTCGATTAAAGTCACAGTTTACTTCCTCTCGTGTTTTGAGTGAATTGATGGTCGCATCACTCCACAACCTGGCACAGTAGCGGGGTGATGTGCTGGAGGAGGAGGAAGGACATGCAGCCTCATCTGAGGAGGTTGAGGAGGGGCCGGACCTGGAGAGACTGGAGGGCGAGCCCAGGGAGAATCAGCGGGAGCAGCTGGAGGATGGAGGACTGGCTGCGGCAAGGGTCCGGCATGCCCGGAAGGCCAGGAAGACCCTCCTCCACGCCCGCTTCTCATAGGATGAGACTTTGTCTGCCACCTCACACCCTTACCCCCCCACAACTCATCAATCACACCCTCCCCCCAATGAGCAACCTGTCCCCATTCTTCTCCCTACCACCCATTTACCCCCACGCTCCCACCCCGCACATTCCCCAACGCTTCCACCACCCCGCCTCTCACCAACTACCCTGTTCCACCCTCCAAGGGCCTGTGTAACCTCACCCCAGGGTGATAGGCCTGTGTCTGCACTGTCAGCGGGTCAATATACAAGGCAGGAGAATGATGATAACCCGCTGTGAGGGAAGCTCTGGTGCTCCTACGTTTATCCCAAAGTCTGACTCCTGTCTTTCTGCTGACAGCGCGCTCACACCCATCCTCTGAATGTGGTTTGCATCAGGGACTCTTGCTGCAGGACCACTGTGCAAGGGGGGTTACACTGGGGCTGGGGTGTGGGCAGGCTCGCTGTGAAGAATAATGTGACAGAAGCTTCACATATATCAGGTGTAGCATGTTTTAATAGTGATCAATCGAAACTCCCATTGTCCCTCGGTACAAATGGTGCCCCTCCACCTCTCCCACTCAGAGATCAACCATTTTCTTCATCCTTTGTGCTCTACAGCTATGTCTAGGTGTGTCCCCAGGATGCACATCAGAGGAGGAGCAGCCTACTTATTCTCATGCTCTGTGGCCTTTGATACCCTTGGTGGATGTCCTCTGGGCGACTTGAGCCGGAGGGCCCTGGCCAACTTACCGGTGTCACTGGCTTCGCTGTGTCACCCTGTTCTGCCCGCTGACCTTGAGATGGCCGGTAGCAGGAGGGGGAAATTCGGAAGAACTGGAAACCGTCATCCTGGTGGCACGCCCCAGGTTGACCGGCAGCACTTCCTCCTCCCCAACAGTGTCCATGGAGTCCTGAGGTTCTCCATGGGATGAAAGGGCAGCTGGTGTGAGCTCCAGAGGCCTCTGAGTCATCTGGCTCTGCCAGGCCTGGTGGCTCCCCATTGCCTGCACCATGATATCGACGTCATCAGCGATGCTCCTCAGTGACTGGGCCATGCTCTGCAATGCCTCGGCAATGCCCACCTGCGACTGGGCCATGTCCCTTAGTGACTGGGGCATGATGTTGAGGCCTTCAGCCAGGGTTGTCACTGACTGGGCCATGCTCTGCAATGCCTCGGCAATGCCCACCTGCGACTGGGCCATGTCCCTTAGTGACTTGAGGCCTTCAGCCAGGGTTGTCACTGACTGAGCCATGCCATGGGCACCACACCACTCATGATGCAGATATTATGCTGCAGACTTTCCACTGCGGCCTCCACCCTAGCAGTGTTGGCCTTGGTGCCATGCATTGCCAGTACCATCTCCTGCAGCCATAGCATTTGGGAATCCGCCCATCAGCTATGCAATCGCCAGAGTGTCACTGACATCCCCTCCAGAATATCACAGCCATGCCCTAGCGTCTGCATCAGCACTGGAATAAACTTTTCCAGAGGCTCGGCAACTGACTGGGACTCAGCTGAGACCTGAGATCCAGCAGGCCTCCTACTGATGACTCTCTTGTATGTTCCTGCCTTCGCCTGATGCACATCAGCAACTGTGTGGTGCCTACCAGATGGTGCCCCAGAAGCCTATCCACTACTACCACCCACCATGGTGTGTGTCTCTCCGCTGGTGGAAGGTGGGGGTGACAGCTGTGACGGCTTTATGGTCAACCCATTTGAGCTCTCCTCAAGGTGTTCTCTTGGGTGGTGGGGGAGGGGGTGGTAGTGTTGGGTTGGGGGGGGGGGGGGGGTAGATGGAGATCCATCAGGTGGAGATCCTGCGAGAAAATGGACATGTTGTCAGTGAGAGCGAAGGATGATTTTGTCTGACATGAACAACTCACTTGAGACAGGTCATCTGGGTGAAGGGGCAGTTTATCCTCACCTCTGCGATGCAGGCCATCCTCACTGTCGGTGACCGCACTCTCCTCGGCCAACCCCGTAATCTCCGTGGAGAACTCTGATGTCGGTAACCCTGCCGCGTCTGGACCCTTTCCTGCCCGTTATGGGCCAACTTTTCCTGTAGGGACAATAAGGTGGAGGGTTGTGAGCCGCACGCTTGATGCTTTGGGGGGGTAGTCTATGGCAGGTGGCATGTGTGGGCACCGCTACTGGGCATGGAACAGTTATGCTGGTGGGTGCTAGGGTGTGCTGAGACTCAATTGTGGTGATTTGTTGTGCTAAGGAGGGTCGAAGTGCTAACTGCTAACTTGTTGGGGGAGGAAGGGGTAGCAGAGGTTAGGGGGTGACAGGCATGACTGATGCCAGGATGCCAGTGTTAACTTTCTCTCTGTAGAGGTCACTGGTCTTGTTCCAACGTTGTACAGCAGTCCTCCGGGTCACGCTGGTCCCAGGCAGCATTGGCAGCCCTGTTGCTGGTCCTCCAGCCCTGTGGGGAGCTGCCAGGCGTGATTCCGGTGAATCAGTCGGTGGGCCAATTCAGCTGTGAAGTTCATGCGGGATCTCTTTCCGCACAAGTGCCATTAAATACGGGGCGTGGTCATGCCAGTTCGGCTGTCGGGAACCACCCAGGAAGTTGCACCCAATATAACACTTAAACCTTTTCCCGTCAAATCGTGCCCAATGTGTTTTCAATAAAATGGTGTGTTTATAATACAGCGCTTATTTTACCAGAATAATGCTGGAATTTCCAAATCTATTGCATTTAGTTGTTTTGTGTTTTGCATGCTCCATGTGAAAGGATGTGTAGGTGGCCTGGTCCATCATTAGCTTCAATGGAATCATCCATAGAGACAAACAAGGGCCACCTCAGGACAACTCTCCTCTGACTGCCCTCATTTTTGTGAGAATAGTACGGTGGCACAGTGGTTAGCACTGCTGCTTCAAGGTGCCGGGGACCTGGATTCGATTCCAGCTTTGGGTGACTGTGTAACGTTTGCACCTTCTCCCTGTGTCTGCATGGATTTCTTCCGGGTGCTCTGGTTTCCCCCCCATAGTCCAAAGATGTACAGGCTAGGTGGATTGGCCATGAACAATGCATGGGGCTATGGCGATAGGGAGGACGAGTGGGTCAATGCAGGGTGCCTGTCCTCTACATACTTCCTCCCCTGTGGCACCGATATAATCTGGAACTTGAGATCTGAAACTCGTTGGTAAGAACTTCATTCCACACGTGATTGTTCTGTGCCATACCCAGTTTGTGCTTTGTTTTTAATGCAAGATTAATCTTTGCATCAAAAATCCATAGATCACACAGGAGCTGTCCTTCACAACTGGGTTACGGACAGACAATTCACACTGGTAGTCTCTCCCCCATGTATATTCACTATAAAACCATAAGGCATAGCAGCAGAATCAGATCATTTGGCCCATCGAGTCTGCTCCGCCATTCAATCATGGCTGATATGTTTCTCACCCCATTCTCCCAAAAGCCTTCTCCCCAAAAGCCCTGATCCCCTTATTAATCAAGAGCCTATCTATCTCTGTCTTAAAGACATTCAGTGACTTGGCCTCCATAGCCTTCTGCAGCACAGAGTTCCACAGATTCACCACCCTCTGGCCTCAGCGAGGAACGCGCAGCCAAGGCCACACTTAGTCCCGGTTTCTGCACTGAGCAGCTCTGCTTTAAAAGGCATCCGACCTTTAACCCCGCCCGATGGCTGAACTCCCACCCGCAAGCCCCAACTCACCAATAAGGGGGTCCTCAGGCCCCTGTATCCCTCAGATGTCAAGAGGCGTGGCAAGCTGGGTAGATCCCAGAAAATTAACTCCCGGCATCTGTCAGTCACGTTACATTGCGCAGCGCTGCCTTTTCAGGCGTAACACGGCCAGTAAATCTAGTCCATAGTGTTTTGTTCAGCTGTATGCGTTGTGTGATAATTGAAAATCCAGAATTTGATGCAACAACAATAGTGAATGGAAAGTGATGTGACGTGTCTACTTCACTCCTCGGGCAGGATTTTATTTTGCCATTCAAAAAAATATTTTTACTTTTCAATCACGCCTCTCCTCATCCAAATCCCAGTTCAGGTGAATGACAGAAATGACAAAAGAGTTGATCTGGAAACAATGCTACTCTTGAGTTGGCCACTAGGAGGTGTGCAAGTGCAGTTAAGGTGGTACTTTCCTCAAATTCGGTCTAGCTGCCACATAACAGTATGGCTGAGATCGGGTACTTGCACAATATAAGGAATTGTAAACTCACGAAGACAGGCCTTGATCACTGAAGTACCTTTAGGTGTAAAGCACACCAGTGTAGCAGTGTGCCAGTCACTGACCAATCTGCACAGGTCTTGGCTCCACTGCTAAACTCAGAGGCCCATTTTTGGTTGTTGCATGCCAACCAACAGAGTTGGACTTGCATCAGTCTGGGTGCCAATTAGTCTGTTACCCCTATTTCAGAAAAGTTTTATTTTACAGCAAGCTTTCATTTCCCCATTTCAAAAACTGTTTGTGAAAAGCAGTGAGCTCAAACCTGCCTTGCCCCAGAAATGAATCTCTGGGACATTAGGAAATTAGGGTATTAGTCAGGTCTGAGATCTGCTCCTCGATCCCCCACCACCATCAAACTTTTATTAACTTCATTTTCACTCAATTCCTCCAAATGCTGTCAACAAAGCAGCAGGAAGTTGTTTATTGTATTGGTACCAATAAAAGAAAATTCTGCCACGATAATGCTGAACAGAACATAGAACATAGAACGATACAGTGCAGTACAGGCCCTTCGGCCCTCGATGTTGCACCAACATGGAAAAAAAACTAAAGGCCATCTAACCTACACTATGCCCTTATCATCCATATGCTTATCCAATAAATTTTTAAATGCCCTCAATGTTGGCGAGTTCACTACTGTTGCAGGTAGGGCATTCCACAGCCTCACCACTCTTTGCGTAAAAAACCCACCTCTGACCTCTGTCCTATATCTATTACCCCTCAATTTAAGGCTATGTCCCCTCGTGCTAGCCACCTCCATCCACGGGAGAAGGCTCTCGCTGTCCACCCTATCTAACCCTCTGATCATTTTGTATGCCTCTATTAAGTCACCTCTTAACCTTCTCTCTAACGAAAACAACCTCAAGTCCATCAGCCTTTCCTCATAAGATTTTCCCCCCATACCAGGCAACATCCTGGTAAATCTCCTCTGCACCCGTTCCAAAGCTTCCACGTCCTTCCTATAATGAGGTGACTAGAACTGTACGCAATACTCCAAATGCGGCCGTACTAGAGTTTTGTACAACTGCAACATGACCTCATGGCTCCGGAACTCAATCCCTCTACCAATAAAGGCCAACACACCATAGGCCTTCTTCACAACCCTATCAACCTGGGTGGCAACTTTCAGGGATCTATGTACATGGACAACGAGATCCCTCTGCTCATCCACACTACCAAGAATTTTACCATTAGCCAAATATTCCGCATTCCTGTTATTCTTTCCAAAGTGAATCACCTCACACTTCTCCACATTAAACTCCATTTGCCACCTCTCAGCCCAGCTCTGCAGCTTATCTATGTCCCTCTGTAACCTGCAACATCCTTCCGCACTGTCTACAACTCCACCGACTTTAGTGTCGTCTGCAAATTTACTCACCCATCCTTCTGCGCCCTCCTCTAGGTCATTTATAAAAATGACAAACAGCAACGGCCCCAGAACAGATCCTTGTGGTACGCCACTCGTAACTGAACTCCATTCTGAACATTTCCCATCAACTACCACTCTCTGTCTTCTTTCAACTAGCCAATTTCTGATCCACATCTCTAAATCACCCTCAATCCCCAGCCTCCGTATTTTCTGCAATAGCCGACCGTGGGGAACCTTATCAAACGCTTTACTGAAATCCATATACACCACATCAACTGCTCTACCCTCGTCTACCTGTTCAGTCACCTTCTCAAAGAACTCAATAAGGTTTGTGAGGCATGACCTACCCTTCACAAAACCATGCTGACTATCCCTAATCATATTATTCCTATCTAGATGATTATAAATCGTATCTTTTATAATCCTCTCCAAGACCTTACCCACCACAGACGTTAGGCTCACCGGCCTATAGTTACCGGGGTTATCTCTACTCCCCTTCTTGAACAAAGGGACCACATTTGCTATCCTCCAGTCCTCTGGCACTATTCCTGTAGCCAATGATGACCTAAAAATCAAAGCCAAAGGCTCAGCAATCTCTTCCCTGGCTTCCCAGAGAATCCTAGGATAAATCCCATCCGGCCCCGGGGACTTATCTATTTTCACCTTGTCCAGAATTGCCAACACTTCTTCCCTACGCACCTCAATGCCATCTATTCTAATAGCCTGGGTCTCAGCATTCTCCTCCACAATATTATCTTTTTCTTGAGTGAATACTGACGAAAAGTATTCATTTAGTATCTCGCTTATCTCCTCAGCCTCCACACACAACTTCCCACCACTGTCCTTGACTGGCCCTACTCTTACCCTAGTCATTCTTTTATTCCTGACATACCTATAGAAAGCTTTTGGGTTTTCCTTGATCCTACCTGCCAAAGACTTCTCATGTCCCCTCCTTGCTCGTCTCAGCTCTCTCTTTAGATCCTTCCTCGCTTCCTTGTAACTATCAAGCGCCCCAACTGAAACTTCATGCCTCATCTTCACATAGGCCTCCTTCTTCCTCTTAACAAGAGATTCCACTTCTTTGGTAAACCACGGTTCCCTCGCTCGACCCCTTCCTCCCTGCCTGACTGGTACGTACTTATCAAGAACATGCAATAGCTGTTCCTTGAACAAGCTCCACATATCCAGTGTGCCCAACCCTTGCAGCCTACTTCTCCAACCAACACATCCTAAGTCATGTCTAATGGCATCATAATTGCCCTTCCCCCAGCTATAACTCTTGCCCTGCGGGGTATACTTATCCCTTTCCATCACTAACGTAAAGGTCACCGAATTGTGGTCACTGTTTCCAAAGTGCTCACCTACCTCCAGATCTAACACCTGGCCTGGTTCATTACCCAAAACCAAATCCAATGTGGCCTCGCCTCTTGTTGGCCTGTCAACATATTGTGTCAGGAAACCCTCCTGCACACATTGTACAAAGAACGACCCATCTAATGTACTCGAACTATATCTTTTCCAGTCAATATTTGGAAAGTTAAAGTCTCCCATAACAACTACCCTGTTACTTTCGCTCTTTTCCAGAATCATCTTCGCCATCCTTTCCTCTACATCCCTAGAACTATTAGGTGGCCTATAGAAAACTCCCAACAGGGTGACCTCTCCTTTCCTGTTTCTAACCTCAGCCCATACTACCTCAGAAGAAGAGTCCCCATCTACCATCCTTTCCGCCACCGTAATACTGTCCTTGACTAGCAGCGCCACACCTCCCCCTCTTTTGCCCCCTTCTCTGAGCTTACTGAAACACCTAAACCCCGGAACCTGCAACAACCATTCCTGTCCCTGCTCTATCCATGTCTCTGAAATGGCCACAACGTCGAAGTCCCAGGTACCAACCCATGCTGCCAGTTCCCCTACCTTATTTCGTATACTCCTGGCATTGAAGTAGACACACTTCAAACCACCTACCTGAACACTGGCACCCTCTTGCGAAGTCAAATCTGTGCTCCTGACCTCAATACTCTCAATCTTCCGTACCCCAAAACTACAATCCAGGTTCCCATGCCCCGGCTGAATTAGTTTAAACCCCCCCAAAGAGCACTAACAAATCTCCCCCCCCAGGATATTGGTGCCCCAACTGTCTCAGAAGCTACAAGGCTGGCAATATTTACATCAGGTCCCTGGGAAAGCATCAGTATTTTCAAGGGAGGTGGGGGAGAGCACTTATAAAATATTGTAAAGTGCTATTCAGATCATAGAATTTGCTGGGCAGAAGGAGGCTATTCGGCCCATCGAGTCTGCACCGGCTCCTGGAAAGAGCACCCTACCTAAGGTCAACACCTCCACCCTATCCCCATAACCCAGTAACCCCACCCAACACTAAGGGCAATTTAGAATGGCCAATCCACCTAACCTGCACATCTTTGGACTGTGGGAGGAAACCGGAGCACCCGGAGGAAACCCACGCACACACGGGGAGGATGTGCAGACACGGAGCTGCAAGTAGGAGAACGGCAAGCTGCGCATCTACCAGGATCTGGGTGCAGATCTGGCCGAAAGAAGGGCGGGATTTAATAGAGTAAAATCGGCCCTCTTCAAGAAGGGGGTTTGGAATGCTACATCCAGCTCGTTTGTGGGTCACCTATCAGGGCCAGGAGCATTATGTTGGATTTCTCTGCTGACAGGGGAGGGATTGCTGTTGGGAGACAAATGAGAGGTCGAGGGCGGTGGGGGCCGAGGGCGAGCCTAAGGAGGCGAGGTGATGGTTGATCAGCGGGGGGGGGGGGAAGCCTCTCGACCAGGCTGGTCACATGGAATGTTAGAGGGCTGAATGGGCCGGTTAAGAGGGCTCACGTGTTCACGCATTTGAGGGGATTGAACGCGGACGTGGCAATGCTGCAGGAGATACACCTGAGGGTAATAGATCAGACCAGTGTGCGTGGGTTTCCTCCGGGTGCTCCGGTTTCCTCCCACAGTCCAAAGATGTGCGGGTTAGGTGGATTGGCCATGCTAAATTGCCCGTAGTGTCCTAAAAAGTAAGGTTGGGGGGGGGGGGGTTGTTGGGTTACGGGTATAGGGTGGATACGTGGGTTTGAGTAGGGTGATAATTGCCCGGCACAACATCGAGGGCCGAAGGGCCTGTTCTGTGCTGTACTGTTCTATGAGGGTAGTGGTTGCACATAATCTGAACATTCAACGAGTGAAACCCCGTCCTGTTAATATAGGGCACTTCCTGATGCCCCTGGGTCTCAGAGGGTGATATGCGTGCCATCAATCATGTGCCATTGACAGGCGTGCCATGGACCTGGGGCATCTGAGCAATGGGAGCAATTCCTGAAGCCGGGCATCTTGAAGGGCCTGGTCCAGATCAAAGTTGATCTAGTCTGATGCCTGGGCATAAACAGCATCCGTCACCTCCCGGATGCACCTGTGGGCGGAAGACTGGGACATGTCACACAGGTTCCCTGCCCGAGCTTAGCACACAAGCAGTGGGAGAGAGGCCACACCTGGAGTGAGGCCACAGGCAGCGTGAGCTTTAAGTTTTAAACTTGGGAATTTGAAGAAGAGTGGGGATTCGGTGCATTGAACAAAGAGGTGCTCCTTGCTTTTTCTTCTTGCTTTGTAACTTTTAAATCTTCAAAGAGTGGTCCTGTCCTGTTGCAGCTGAGGATACAAGGGAGAGAGCTGATTGGTAAATAGTGGACAAGGTTTTTTTATAATCTTTATTGTCACAAGTAGGCTTAGATTAACACTGCAATGAAGTTACTGTGAAAAGTCCCTAGTCGCCACATTCTGGCACCTGTTCGGGTACACTGAGGGAGAATTCAGAATGTCCAATTCAACTAACAGCACGTCTTTCGGGACTTGTGGAAGGAAACCAGAGCACCCGGAGAAAATCCACGCAGGCACAGCTCTCATTGCTCTCCTAATTGATTCCTTAAGCTCAATCCTGCACTTTCTGTACTCCACTCTTGCCTCTGCACACTTGCTCCCCTTATCTTTGTTAAAAGCTTCTCTTTTCCTTTGCATCGTATCCTGAATGTCTCCGGTCATCCACGGTTCTCTGGGTTTGTTGCAGCTTCCTATTACCCTACAGGGAACATATTGGGCCTGTGCCCTCCCCATTTCATCTTTGTCCAGCCCTCACGGTTCTTCTGTAGATTTCCCCATAAGTAACCCTTTCCAGTCTACCTTGGCCAGATCCTGCCTTATTTTGTTAAAATCTACTCTCACCCAATCTAAAAACCTTTTTTGCAACTTGTCTATTTCCTTGCCCATAACAAATTTTAATTGTACCATGTTGTGGTCGCTATAACTCAAATGCTCCCCGACCATCTCATCAACCACCCGTCCGGCTTCATTCCCGAGAATTCAGTCCAGCACTGTACCATCCATTGTTGGATCCTCTATATGTTGAACTAAAAAGTTATCTTGTGTAGATTTTAAGAACTCTACTCCATCCAAGCCCTAAACATGATGACTATCCCAATTAATTTTGGGAAAGTTGAAATCACCTAACATAATTACCCTCTTATTATTTTAACACCCCTCCATGAATTGCGCACATATTTGCTCCTCAATATTCCGCTGGCTACCTAGGGGTCTATAATAAACTCCTAGCATCATAGCTCTGACTTTTTTATTCTTAAGCTCTACCCACAAAGCTTAATTTGATGACCCCTCCAAGATGCCATCTCTCCTTACTGCAGTAACTGCCTCCTTAACTAATAATGCAATGCCTCCTCCTCTTTTACCCCCTCCTCTGTCTTGCTAGAAGATTCTATATACCGGGATGTTGAACTGGTCCCACTATTTAAGAAAGATGGTAGAGACAAGCCAGTCAACTGCAGACCAGTGAGTCTCACGTCAAGAAACTACTGGAGAAGATTCTGAAGGAGAGAATCTATTTCCACTTGGAGAGTCAAGGTTTGATCAGGGATAGGCAGCATGGCTTTGTCAAATTTGATTGAATTCTTTGAGTAAGTAATCAAGTGTATAGATGAGGGTAGTGTAGTTGGTGTAGTTTACATGGATTTCAGTAAAGCCTTTGGCACAATCCCACATCACAGACTTATTAAGAAGGAAAATGCACAGGGGATACAGGATAATTTGATGAGGTAAGTTCATAACTGGCTCAGCGGTAGGAGACAAAGGGTGATGATAGATGGCTACTTTAGTGTCTGGAAGCCAGTGACCAGTGGTGCAGTACAGGGATCCGAGCTGGTTCCTCTTTTGTTTGTCATTTATATAAATGACATAGATAACTATGTGGGGGGTAGGATGAGTAAGTTTGCAGATGACACAAAAATGGGCCGCGTGGTTAACAGTGAGGTTGAGTGTCTTGGATTACGGGAAGATACAGACAGAATAGTCAAGTGGGCAGATAAGTGGCAGATAGAATTTAACCCGGAAAAGTGTGAGGTGATACAGTTTGGAAGGAGTAATTTAACAAGGAAATATACTATAAAAAGTATGGCATTGGGAAACTCCAAAGATCAAAGGGACCATGGCATGTTTGTCCATAGATCTCTGAAGGCAGAAGGGCAGGTTAATAGGGTGGTGAAAAAGGCATATGGGACACTCGCATTTATAAATCAGGGCATAGATTTTTAAAAAGCAGGGAGGTCATGATGGAGCTGTATGGAACTTTGGTGAGGCCACAGCTGGAGCACTGTGTGCCATTCTGGCAGCTACATGATAGTAAGGATGTGACTGCACTGAATGGGGTGCAGAGGCAATTCACCAGGATGTTCCCTGGGATGGAACATTTAAGTTATGAAGAGAGGTTGGATAGGCTTGGGTTGTTCTCGCTGGAGCAGAGAAGACTGAGGGGACCTGATTGAGGTTTACAAGGTTATGAGGAGCATGGACAGGGTGGATAGGGAACAGCTGTTCCCCTTTGAAGGGTCAGTTACGAGGGGACACAGTGAAGGGTGGGAGGTTTAGGGGGGATTTGAGAAAAATCCTTTATCCAGAGAGTGGTGACGGTCTGGAATGTACTGCCTGGGAGGGTGGTAGAGGCGGATTCTAAGGGCAGCACGGTAGCATTATGGATAGCACAATTGCTTCACAGCTTCAGGTTCCCAGGTTCGATTCCCGGCTTGGGTCACTATCTGTGTGGGGTCTGCACATCCTCCCTGTGTGTGCATGGGTTTCCTCCGGGTGCTCCGGTTTCCTCCCACAGTCCAAAGATGTGCAGGTTAGGTGGATTGGCCATGATAAATTGCCCTTAGAGTCTGCATCGGTCCTTGGAAAGAGCACCCTACTTAAGTCTGTGCCTCCATCCTATCCCCATAACCCAGAAACCTGACCTGACCTTTTTTGGACACTAAGGGGCAATTTAGCATGGCCAATCCACCTAACCCGCACTTCTTTGGACTATGGGAGGAAGCCAAAGCACCCGGAGGAAACCCACGCAGAGACGGTGAGAAAATGCAAACTCCACACAGTCAGTCACCCGATGTCGGAATTGAACCTGGGATCCTGGAGCTGTGAGGCAGCAGTGCTAACATCTGTGCCACCATGCTGCCCAAAATGTACCTGGATGTGTACTTGGCATGTCATAATATTCAAGGCTATGGACCAAGTGCAGGCAAGTGGGATTAGGTGGGCAGGTCAGGGCCTTTCATGTGTCCGTGCAGACCCGA
The DNA here is from genome assembly GCF_902713615.1 of Scyliorhinus canicula. Classification (NCBI taxonomy): domain Eukaryota; kingdom Metazoa; phylum Chordata; class Chondrichthyes; order Carcharhiniformes; family Scyliorhinidae; genus Scyliorhinus; species Scyliorhinus canicula. The sequence continues at coordinate 94,003,529 of NC_052152.1, read as the reverse complement.
AGGGCCCCAGGTTTGATTCCCGGTGTGGGTCACTGTCTGTGTGGAGTTTGCACATTCTCCCCTTGTCTGCGTGGGTCTCACCCCCACAACCCAAAGATGTGCAGGTTAGCTGGATTGGCCACACTAAATTGCCTTTTAATTGGTAAAAAAAAAACAGGAATTGGGTACTTTAAATTTATTAAAGAAATAAAAGGAAAGAACTCAGTCCAGTGCTTTCCGCAAATAGAAAATATTCTGTCAGCAGAACACTAATTAGTTGTAGCCAGCTCCTTAAACATTGTGTAAAAAAGAGCACGTCAACATTATTGCCACAAAAAATGACATTCATAAAATTCTGTGGCACGCTGATTAAGGTGGAAAATCTGCAGGCTTGTTAATGTCATGTGAAACTATCATTGTTTTGCGAGACAAAATGCTATACAAATTTGCCATTCCTTAAAGTGATGCATTATCGACATCAGACTTAAATGTGGGCTGAATATCAAATACCTCAGATTCGGCTGAGTGTTTACAATTAGGCATCTGTGACAGGAAACATAGAACACATACTTAAACTGGAAACTATCTTTATAGGTGAATCGATCAATTTTGCTTTGTTTTATAGCAAAATTACTAATAATAATGTGATGGTGTGTCTAAAGCTAAAAGCAATTGTAAATAATTCATTATTGCTATAATCCAGAATGAACCAATTTCATGGAAAACATGTTGAAATGCTTTTGCAGCCTGTTCATTAAGGTACCATGATGATTTTTTTTCCATCTATCAGATCATTGCACTAAATAAATTATATCATCCCTGGAATAAGTAGATTGGAAACTTTCGGAAATATTCTGTAACATGGAATCATTAAGCAGATCATATTTCTAATCATCAACCTGGCTTCCCAGCTGCCCTCCATTAACACAGCTACTTATTTTAGTGCAGATTATTTGTTAATTGAATTTATTCTTTGCCATGGCAACAAGTACAAAGCAGGTAAAACACCAGAGCACAGAATGAGTGCATCAACATAGCAAACTTCAAACACTAATTAAGAGGTAAGAACTGTAAACTGCAGTAACGCCTGACAATAATCTGTTTGGAAACAATTCTCAAGAAATTGTAAATTATTGATAGCCCTGATCTTGAAAAAGGCTAATTTCAACTAGTAGACACTATAAAAAAATAAGTAGAGAATGAAGCACCAGGCATATTATTGTGGCTCAGATTCATTTTTAATTATGGTTGTGAAATTTAAAAAAAAAAAAATTTTATTCCTTTGTGGGATGGGCATTTATTGTCCATCCCCAATTGCATGGTGTGAGTTTAGAATTACTATATTTTTCTCTGATAAGTGAAAGATAATATGATTCCCACATTAGGGCAGACCACAGCTTGCTGTGCAGGAAATCTTGTTGCACAATGGGTCGCATCTTTGCCTCTGAGCCAGATGCTCCGGGTTTCAAGTCCTACCCCAGGGCTTGATGGCCAAGGAAGTGGGTTCATAACACAGCTAATCAGGACAAGCATCAACCTGCAAACTCCTCCAAACACGCCAAGTGGAAGGCGGTAAGAGAGAGAGACACTCCTGGTCAGCCAGGCTTGATGCAGAGTGGTACCTCTCAAGCTATAAACTTCTGTCAACAGACTAGTGACCTGTTCCGGAAATAACTAGCTACGGAAACAGATGAAAGTTTGCCTTAGTGCACCACCCAGTGAGCAACAGGAGTGTTGTGCCCAGATTGTGGATGGAATGTAGAGGGCAGGGATCTGAGCAACCTGTTTCCATCTCTGTTGAAGCCACAAGGATGCCCCGCATAGAAGCAGGAAGCACAGTTGGAAGAATTTGTAATTCAAGAAAGCTATGCGCACATGCACATTTGACAAATAATGGGCTGGATTCTCTGCCCCGCCGCGCCACATTTCAACTTCACCCCGCCGGCGGGATGCTCCGTTATGCCGGCCGGTCAATGGGGTTTCCCATTATGGGACAGCCCCACGCTATCGGAAACCCCCGGGCTGCCGGCAAAATGGAGCATCCCGACGGCGGAGAATCCAGCCCAATATTTTGCTAAGTTTCTTCTTCCACAATACAGTATTACATTTATTGATCACAACCACATCCACATCTTGGTCATTATTCCCTTTTACTGGTTTCATGATGAATGTCTGTACAAGATGGGACCCATTGGGTGACTGTCCATGGGTAAATGTGATTGAAGCAATTGAAGGACTGTTCCTTGACTATTTCGGAAGGATGCGTGTTCATAATGGTGTGTTCCTGGTGGTGAGAGTGGAACACAGGATTTTATTTATTATATTTTACACTAGGTGAGCCTTTGTTATATTGGGCATCCAGACAACAGTGTGAGTAACTGATCTGACAATGGGTGTACAATCTTAATTTTCCACTCTCATCCCTTCACGCATGGCTATGTTGTCCTCATCCGCAAATGAGAGATGTGCTCTTTCTTGCTCATCCATCTGTAATCCTCTCTCCTGCGCTGTGTTTTGCAGGATGTGGCACATGACTATCATTCCGGGTACCACTGGCAAATACTAAAGGGCATCTCTAGACCTGTTCAGGCACCTGAAGCACATCTTCAGCATTTACCTGGCTTTCTTAATAACATGGTGATGTGACTTTAATTGTAATGTTCCTGACACTCATTGGTGGGGTTCTCCAGAGGTGCCAAGAGCCAGGTTTTGAAGGGAGTATCTTTTGTCTCCTAAGAATCTCCCCGTAAGTCTGCTTCCTGGTACAAAAAGGCCTAGAATTATGGAATGCCACAGTATGAAAGCATCATAAACACTCCCAGGAAATCTGGCTTATATAGACCTCTACTTATGGCCGCACACCAGCTACTCATTGATAGACAAATATCCTTTGCAGTTTGTGAAAACTCTTGGTTAATGTGGGGCCCTACTTACGTAGTTGATGGCATCCTGTACCTGTGGATGTACCTGGACCTATGAATCTAACTGCCCATTCATTCTGGTTATTGTTACCTTGGGGAATTGACAAACTTGTCAGCCCTGGAAAATGTGCTATCTGTGACCTGCCTTATGTATTTATATGCTGCTGACTGAGAGATCCTGGACACCTTTTTAATACTCATCTTCTATTACATATTTTGACATTTTTAGAGATCAATTTTTGTTTACAATTGGATGCTTGTCCCTTTAAGGGCGACACAGCAAAGTAAGGGTCGCCTGGCCTTAGTGACGAATCGGAACTCAGAATGTCAAACCATCCCAGGGTTAGAAAGGCTCCTTGAAGAGACATGTTGCGAGCTAGTTATAGCCGTGAGTTTGCTGTACAATTCTTTTAATAAATACCTTATGTGTTCACTAATGAAGCATGTGAAAGTGCATCTTTACATCTGGTGATGAGGCTAAATGATCCTGACACTGCCTCTGACCCGACACCTGTAAGTATTCTGTTTCAATCGAAGACTAAAAAAAAAGCACTCACCAGAATGTCTCTTCTTTGAATGAATTGGCACCTGTGTGGAGGACTGGACACAATACATCGAGCGCCTTGGAAATTATTTCCGAGTAGATAAAAGAGAGGACGCGGTGAAGGGGAAAGCAAATGTAAGTGTTTGTGGAATTCAGACCGATAACCATATTCACAGCCTAACAGTCCCAAGCACACCTGACTCCGAATCATTTAGTGAGGTTGTGGATTTAGTGAAGGCCCAATTGCAACCTCAACCATCAGTCACACTCCAGAGATTCAAATTTAGCTCAAAGGCGGGAGTCCCAGGGGAATCGATCGCAACTTACATTTCTAAATTGAAGAGATTATCGGAGTATTGTGATTTTGGAGTCACCCTAAATGACCTTACGAGATAGGTTAATCTGTGGTGTGAACAACGTTGCTACTCAACGCAGATTGCTTGCAGAGGTCGACATTAATTTTAAAGGAGCAATGGAGATAGCACTGGACATGGAAAGCACTGGAAAATGTGCAGAAGAGCTGCAGAGTGCACAAAATGACGCCATTCACCAGTTAGAGCAGGAGCCTGCAACCAGCCATGGCACCAAAACAGCTGAGGCAGCGGGAAAGCGGGAAACAATTTCAGCCACTAACAAAACAAAAAGGCACAGAATAAGAATTCAGTCTGTAATGCTTAAAGGGGAATGTTACCAATGTGGAGGTAACCACATTCCTGAATCATGTCGGTTTATGGAGACAGAGGGCGGGATTCTCCAATAATGGGGCTATGTCCCCATGCCCATGAGAAAACGGGCGCGAATCACTCCGGGCGTTTTCTGAAAGTTTTTTTTTATGGGGCTTGCAGGGCCCTGGAGTAGTCCACGCAGCTCCGGCTGCCGATACAGGCCCTGCACTTCCGACCGCGGGTCTGCGCATGCACGTGGCGGGCCCCGTGCAACATGGTGGACCCACACAGTGGACCGGCACCGAAGAGGTAGGGCCCCCCCAGATCGTGCGCGCCCGCCGATCAGTGGTCCCCAATTGCGGGCCTGGCTGTCGTGGAGCCCCCCCCCCCAGTGATGGATCCCCCTGCCCCCCACCACGGCGGCCACCACAGCCGCGGCTTTGAGCTCCCACTGGGTGGAACCATACGTAAACCACACTGGTGGGAATTCGGCCGGTCGGCCGCGGAGAATCGCCTTGGGGGCCTCTTTCAAAGGCCCCCGACCGGCACCGCATCGAATGCGCACACACGACTGGTGCCGATTCTCCGGTTGTCTCAGAATTGTGGAAAGGCGTCGCGAGTCAGATGCCCCATTCTTTCCCCGCGCCGCGCGCGATTGCGACGCGGAGGCTCGGAGAATCCCGGACCATATTACCGTGACACGCTGGGAAGCCTTTTAAGGTGGAAGTGGATACAGAGGCACCAGTCACTGTGATGGTTGAATGTTCATTTTAGTATTTAAGAGCGGGTGTCCAACCATTGAAATTGAAAAGCATTTCTGCCAAGTTGAAGACTTATACAGGATATGCAATAAAAATAAAATGCACCACAATGGTACCTGTAAGCTATGGACTACAGTCTTCCCAGCTCCCAGTGACAATCGTGATGGGTGAAGGACCAAGCCTTCTCAGCTGTGATTGGCTGAAATAAATCAAGTTGAATTGGGCTGAGAGTTTTCAAATACAGGAAGAGGGTCTGCCTGAACTGATAAAAAAAATGAGAGCGGCTTCAGTGATGAATCAGGCAAAATCAAAGGGCTACAAGCTAAGGTATAAATGAATCCAGAGGCAACTTCCCAATTCATTCGTACAATATGCCTTAGGGGAGAAAGTGGGCACTGAGTTAAGTAGGTTCGAAGAACTGAGCATTATCCAGCCAGTTCAATTTTAAGAATGGGCAGCACCTATAGTGCCTGCATTGAAACCACACAAGATCATCCACGTTTGCGGCGATTATAAGGTAACAGTTAATCAGGCTGCAAGCTGGATAAATATCCAATCCTTAAATTAAGACCTGTATGCAAGGCTGGCAGAACATTAATCTGACACAAAGCTGGATATGAGTCATGCGTACCGGCAACTCCGAGGACAAACACACCCAAAGGCCTATTCCAGTACCTGCATTTTGGCATGACTTCGACGAGTGCAATATTCCAAAGGACAATGGAGAGTCTGCTACAGGGGCTCCCGTGGGTTGTAGTATACACTGATGATGTCCTTATAACTGGATTGGGAGCGGCCAAGCATCTAGAAACTCAGAAGAGGTGTTAAAGAGATTTCAGGAGACTGGAGTTTATCTCAAGAAAGAGAAATTCACTTTTTGAATCACTGAGGTGACCTACCTGGGGCATTCTGTAGAGGCACAAGTATTACACCCCATGCCAGTCAAGGCTTTCCCCCACAAAGACAACTGAACTCAAATCTTTTGGGGGAATTGTAAACTACTACGGATGTGCTTTACCAAATTTATCAGCTGTATTGGCCCCCTTGCATATTCTGTTCAATAAACGCCATCACTGGTCTTGGAAGGCTCCTGAAGAAGAAGCTTTCAACAGAGTAAAGCAATTGCTGTATTCCTCAAACCTGTTCGTACACTTCAACCCATCTAAAGAACTGATATTGACCTGTGATGCCTCTCCATAAGGTGCGATGTTGTCCCATGAGATGGATGACAGCTCTGAAAGGCCGATAGGGTTTGTGTCAAGAACTCTCTCAGAGGCCAAAAAGGCTACTCACAAATCTAGAAAGAAGGACTGTCAATAATCTTTGGCATCAAGAAACTCCAGCAGTGCTTATATTGTAAACATTTACTTCAACATCATTTCTGACCACAAACCACTCTTGGGGTCTCTTCAAATAAGACAAGGCTATCTCAGAAAGAATTCAATGATGAGTGTTAATTCTGTCCACCTATGAATATTCTTTCAAGCACCGGCCGAGAACACACATAGCGAATGTGGATGCTCTTAGCCGCCTACCCTTGCAAGAAAGTATCACAGGTACTCCACTGCCACAAAACATCATCATGGCAATAAATTTTTTAGACACATTGCTAGTCTCAGCAAAGCAGATCAGGAACTGGACCAATCTATATCCACTGCTGTCCAAAGTGAGAGACAAAATACTTTTTGTGTGGGTAAACAACGGGGGAGCCCGGAGTGGAGGGGCGCGTCCCCCAGGTAAGTATGGTCGACCCCTCAGGAAGTGGAGGGGGACAAAAAGCCTCTACCAGGATTATCACCTAGAATACCAGGAAACTTAACGCCCCAGTAAAAAGACCCTGAGTCTTCATCCATCTGAGAAGTTTAAAAGTCGACAAAGTCTTCCTCCAAGAGAGGCAACTGAGGGAGAAGGTCCTGTCATAATATACACCAGTATATCATGGTGCAGACACACACTGATGGACACACACAGGGGCCAATCAACATGTACAAACACCGCAGCCAATCACCAGTTAGAATACACACACTATAAAGGCAGAGGGCATCACGGTTCCTGCTCATTCTGGGTGCTGCCTCTGAGTGTAACAAGAACTCATCCAGCCCAGCACAGACTCACCCCACGTGCTGAGAGAATCAACTGGTTCGGACAAGGCTTAGGTCTCTAGTTTAAGTTAGCATCATTTAGACCCACATTCATTGTGTGTTAGTTAGTTAGAAGTTAGCTAATAAAATTGAGTTGAACCTTCATCAGTGTTGGAAGTGTCTGTTCATCTCTCAAGTCTACACTAGCCAACACTTCATGGTACCAGAAGTTGAGGGACGCTAACACTTCCGAGACCTACCTTTCAGTGATCTGCCTTCCACCAGTCGCACGCCATCCTACAGAATGGACTCCGTTCGCCCGTCGCCGCCTCTCCGCATTGCCGGGAATCTGGGCTCGAACTGGAAACTTTTCAAACAGCGCTTCCAGCTGTACCTCGAAGCCAGGGACCTGGAAGCTGCCTCGGACGCACGGAATATTGCTCTCTTCCTCTTCACAGCCGGGGACCATACTCTGCACATCTTCAACTCACTCATCTTCACTGAGGGGGAGGATAAATCGAAGTTCAAGACCATCATTCTAAAGTTCGACAGCCACTGCGAGGTCGAGGTTAACGAGGGCTTCGAGAGATGCATGTTTCAGTAGCGAATTCAGGGTAAGGACGAGCCTTTCCAGTCCTTTATTACCCACCTCTGCGTCCGTGCGCAGTCCTGCAACTACAGGTCCACCTCTGACTCTATGCTCCGTGACCAGATTGTTTTTGGTGTTCAATCTGAGCCCCTGCGCCATCAGCTACTAAAAGTAAAGCAGCTCACTCTCTCTGCAGCCATTGAGACCTGTGTACTTCATGAACATCCTCCATGCGCTACTCCTGCATCCAGGCTGCTGAAACGGCGCGGCAAACCCCTTACGAGGCAGAACGGGTCCAAATGATTAAATCTTTTCAGGCTCTGGATCTGAACGATGGCGCCCATTTTGCGCGCTTTTCGCGGAGTCCCGCGCTTACACGCAGCGAGCATGCTGACGTCACGGACCGCTTCGCACAGGTGCGCACCTCACTGGATCGCCCCGTGCATGCGCGGTGGCGCGATGAACGTCCCGACGCTCCTGCGTGCGGCAACTGCGTCTCCGCCCACTTAAAGCGCAATGTCCCGCGAAGTCCCGATGCTGCCTGCAGTGTGGCAAACGAGGCCACTACGCTACAATGTGCAGATCTTCCAAGCCTGCTGTTTTTAGGAGGTCCACACAGCCCCACAGAGACGTCAGGGCTATCCAGCCTGCCATCAATGAACCTACTCCAGACCTAGCTTCCGACTGTGCCTGCGATGACCCACGGGTCCCGTTCCAAGTTGGCGTTGTCGCCACGAACAGGATGTCCCCCAAGCGTGTCACCAAACCCGTCCACATCCACAGCGTTGAACAGGATGATGAGTGGTGTGCCACCCTTACGGTCAACCAGAGTTCGTCGCCCACCTCAGAGACTGAATTTATGAACTCTGTACACATGTGGACTTTCTGAAATGTTTTTTATTTCATTCCTAGTTGCATTCGTTCTCCAGTAATTTGTAAATAGATTCGTTGGTTGTTCCAGTTCATGTTAGTCATCTGCACCAGGCACCTTCCTGTGTACATAGTCTTGTTTCCTGTATATAGATTTGTACATATGTCTTTGCACCTCACACATAGCTAGGTACATTCTCCACACACCCACACTATTTATTATCACATGCCTATATCAACATTTTTTATAAAACGGGGGATGTCATAATATACACCAGTATATCATGGTGCAGACACACACTGATGGACACACACAGGGACCAATCAACATGTACAAACACCGCAGCCAATCACCAGTTAGAATACACACACTATAAAGGCAGAGGGCACCACGGTTCCTGCTCATTCTGGGTGCTGCCTCTCAGTGTAACAAGAACTCATCCAGCCCAACCCAGCACAGACTTACAACACGTACTGAGAGAATCAACTGGTTCGGACAAGGGTTAGGTCTCTAGTTTAAGTTAGCATCATTTAGACCCACAGTCATCGTGCGTTAGTTAGTTAGAAGTTAGTTAATAAAATTGAGTTGAATCTTCATCAGTGTTGGAAGTGTCTGTTCATCTCTCAAGTCTACACTAGCCAACACTTCAGGTCCGACAGCGGGTAAGGAAGTGCTGGGTGGGACATTCATATTCATTTTATGGGAAGGCGGCCAGGGGGTTAGCTATCCTGATGAGCAAGGGGACTGTGTTTATGGCAAGAAAGACGGTTACGGAGCCCGGAGGACGGTACGCCATGGTCCTGCATGGGGCACCGGTAGTTCTGGTAAACGTGTATGCTCCCAACTGCAGGCAATTCATCAGCCTGTCCAGGACCTGTTTAAGACAATAACAGACAGAAACAGAAGAGGTCAGGGTTTTATCGGAACCACCAGGGTCACAGAAAGCAGACAGGAACAAAGGGGGAAGAGACCCAAGGAAATGCCTGGAGGATACCCAGGGAGAGACTGATGCGGGGGCCAGAGGGCCCCACCCACAAAGCGTAGAGCATAATGAGTGATAAATAATCCATCTACAGTGGAGGAAAGGGCCTAAGATAGGGCCAAAAATAGTAGGAAAGGGGAGGGGGTAGCGGTGGGGTGGGGAGGGCAGCATATAAATTGCCAATAAAATGAATTCTAAAAAAAACAGTGCCAACTGCACCAAAGTTTGCCTGCTACAGCCCGCATGCTTGGGAATGGCCTAGCCGGCCATGGGTAAAAATCCATATTGATTATGTTGTTTCATTCCTGGGCACAATATTTTTGCTCATGATTAAACAATACTCTAAATGGATGGTTAAATCACATACACCGCATGCTACCATCGAAAGATTACGCCAATGCTTTTCAATTCACAGATTATCTTAAATAAAGGTATCAGACAATGGAACCGTAATCAAAAGCGTTGAGTTTCAAAAATTCCCTGCTCTCAATGGATTTGAACACATTAGAACAGCGTCTTACCACCAATATCAAACAGACCAGCTGAGAGAGCCATCCAATCTTCTATGTCTGAACTAAAGAAGTTGTCAGGAGGAATCATGGAGACCAAAATGTCATGGTGGCTCCTTAGGTACCGTATCACTCCACATGCAACAACGGAAGTTCCACCAGCAGAACTACTAATGAGAGGTCCCCTCGGAACAAGACTAAGCCTCGTGTTTCCAAATTTGCCAGGGAGGGTAGAAGCCAGAGTAATCAGAAAGCAAGCCAAGATTCATATAGTACAGCATGATCATTTATGGTAAATGAAGTTGTGTACGTGAGAAACTTAGGTAATGGATCAAGTTGGATCCTTGGGATTATTGTCTCTGAGACCAGACCCCTTTTATACCATGTGGATCTGGAGGGAGTGATCACTCATAAACACGTGGACCACTTGATGAATAGAGAGAAGCTCCAGCTGTCAGTGTTGTCATCATGAAATGTTTATCAACCGTTATGCACCAAAGTACCTGTTCGACACGTTATCAACAGAACGGAAGCAAATGGTGATGCATTTTCTGTTCCAGAAGACATTCCAGTTATTGCAGTTCCAGTTAATGTTGGTCCTTTGGAAGCACCTCAGAGAACAGAATTACCCCGCTCAACAAGAAACAGAAACGCCCCTCAAAGGCTTGATTTATAATTGCACCAACTCATGTACAAAATGTTGAGTTAATTAGTTATTGAATATTGCATAAAGGAGCTAAAGGGAGAGGGATGTGATGTTGTCTCCTTAAGGGCAACACAGCAGAGTAAGGGTCACCTGGCCTGGGTGGCCAAGGGGACTCAGAATGTGAATCACCCATGGGGAGACAAGCTCCTAGAAAGAGACATTTTGGGAGCTGGCTACAGCATGTGGCTGCTGTACAATTCTTATTAACAGATAACTTCTGTGTTCACCAATGAAGTCTGTGAAAGTGCATCTTTGCAGGAGGTAAGTTTCTTTTTGAAACAGCTCCAGTATAATAGTCAAGGTACATAGAACATACAGTGCAGAAGGAGGCCATTCAGCCGCCTCGAGTCTGCACCAACCCACTTAAGCCCACATTTCCACCCTATCCCCGTAACCCAATAGCCTCCTCACCTCCACCCTATCCCCATAACTCAATAATCCCTCCTAACCTTTTTGGACACAAAGGGCAATTTATCATGGCCAATCTACTTAACCTGCACGTCTTTGGACTGTGGGAGGAAACCGGAGCACCCGGAGGAAACCAATGCAGACACGGGGAGAACGTGCAGACTCTGCACAGACAGTGACACAGCAGGGAATCGAAACTGAGACCCTGGCGTCGTGCAGCTAGGTAATAGAAAGAAGATATGCCAAAGGAATCAGCAAGCATGATTCTGTAATCTGTAGATCTTCACATATCTACTTCCTGATGTGTTGGCTTGTATAGGCTTGAGCGATGAACAGACACTTCCAACACTGATGAAGGTTCAACTCAATTTTATTAACTACTTCTAACTAACTAACACACGATGACTGTGGGTCTAAATAATGCTAACTTGAACTAGAGACCTAAGCCTTGTCCGAACCAGTTGATTCTCTCAGCACGTGTTGTGAGTCCGTGCTGGGCTGAATAAGTTCCTGTTACACTCCAGAGGCAGCACCCAGAATGAGCGGGAACCGTGGTGCCCTCTGCCTTTATAGTGTGTGTATTCTAACTGGTGATTGGCTGCGGTGTTTGTACATGTTGATTGGTCCCTGTGTGTGTCCATCAGTGTGTGTCTGTACCATGATATATTGGTATATATTATGACACTTCCCGAAAACCAAGAACAACTGCTCAACCTTCCTCAATATGAGCTAGGCTCAGCTTTCCTAGGCTCAGGTATTGAACCTGGATCCATCAGATTACTGCCCCATTCAGGAAAGGTCAACCAACTTGTTACCCGGAAGGGGGGGGGGGGGACATGTAAGTGCTTAATCTATCATTCTACTTACATTTAGCTAGCACTTTTAAGTGCATGTCTGGAGTAATTCCTGGACTACAGCCAGAATACCATCTACTGCGTATCCTACTTTTCTCAGTGGTACCTACATCGGTAGAAAGCAGGGAAGTTTGAAAGTGAGGGCTAAACAAAAATCAATCCCAAAATATGTCACCAGTGATCTGGTTGCTGAAATGGTTCTGCGTTAACTCCGTCTATTTGAGTGGCCTTTGCTTTACCAATATTATTGTTGCCCCTGCAGTTTGGCCGCCTCTGGTACAACACCACAGGCATGAAAACCTATATTTAAATTAGGTCATCCCCAGAATTTGGCAGGGGCCGAGCAGCAGCTGGAAGTTTCTCTTTCTCTTTAATTCTGTCCTGAGACATTGCCCAGACCAAATTTGGAACACCCTGCATGTTCAGTCCTGTAAAATAACTTCTGCTGTCCCATATGAATTTGCTTTATTAGCTTTTATTACCCTGGCTTCATCATGTTGCTATGGATACCAGCACAGTTCGGCTGGCCCACTGCAGAAGCTGCGCTTTGTGAACAACTGCTCGGGTGCTTGCTGCCTTCATAGCTCAGCATGAGATTGTTTATTTGTCACTTTATGAGATAATTCTATAGTTCATTAAAAAAAAAGAAGCATCTTAGAATTTACTGAACTTGAAACCATTCATATACGTTCAGCACCGAAGGTTATAGCTACCATGTGATGGTAGAATGAGGATGGATATTATCAACATCAAGCTCCGAGAATTAATATAAATCATTGTTCTATAATTTGCTGCAGATATTAGTACAACACCATAGCATTCTTCCAGGTGGAATTCTCAAGTTACATTTTAAAAATCTAGACGCAACTTCATTTTCAGCCACCTGGTAAAATTAGAATAATGTAAGCCCAGCCAGAATGATAATGGTCATTAGACCCGACTGAAGGTTGGTATTTTGCCAAGTAACACTCTCATTCCAGAAGGCTGTGCTTTCAAGGCAAGGCTCCAGTGTAATGTTTCACTGTAATAATGAAGTATTGCATTGTCAGAGTTCAGGTTCCAATGTACTGTGCAAAGAGGAGTAGGGAATTCTCAATGTCTCTTGCCACTATTTGGCACTTAGCCAACACTTAAAAAAATAGATTGACCAGTCATTCACCCCATTACTGATGGTGGGAATTCAATGTGTTTGCCTACACAACTGAACTCGCAACTGATTCAACGTAAATGAAGCACTTTGAGATATTTCGAGAGGTGTAAAAAGGCACTGGAGGGTCAGTTCCACAACCCTGCATTCCCAGCATGGAACTCTACCATAAGGAAACTTGGATTTGAGAGCCCAGAATTTCCTCAATTTTCACAGCAACAGCAGCATGAAAGCGCCACAAATTTCAGGCACAAGTGATGAATCTGTTTTTATATGAAAACAGTGAGCGCAATTCAGCAGAACTAAATCTAAGTCCGCTTTTGAGGCGCATTTGATGGAGTGTTTCTCGGAGGCTGCAGGGAATCATCCCGCTGTTCACCAGCACTTTGCCAGATTTTTGGGTCTCGGGAAATTTCTCCCCAACTAAGCTACACTTGGGCTCTTTTCCTGCACTGACGAGGACCAGCGAGGACCAGCTCCTCAGAGATCAGGAGCCATTTTAAACAGCAGCCACAATCTCTAAACCGCACCCCCATGACACAAACCCCCTTCACCCTCCCTAACCTTTTCCTGGCCCCTCGAACCAACCCCCTCACCCTCACTCTCATGGTCAAGGCCATCCGGGTCTGACTTGTCAGTGCTAACCTGACACCTGGCACCACTGTCTGCCTGATGCCTGGCAGTGCCCTGGTAGTGCTGCCCAGGCACCCTTCAGTGCCAGGGTGGCATGGCTTGGATGCCTACATTCAACTACAAGGTGCCAGGCTGGCAGTGCCAAGGTGCCCAGGTGTCAAGGGAAGTGCGTGTCCCGACCACCCAGGGGTCTCAAATGGCCTGCGTGACTCCCCGAGGTGCCATCATGCCTGGTCTATGTTTGTGGAAATAATGCTAAACGGCACCCAGTTGAAGTCCCACAGGAGCGGCCATTGACTCCCAAGCAGTGGGTGCATAGAGTGTCCCGGTATTTAAATAAGCCTTATGGCACATTTAAATCTTATTATCGGGATCTCGCCCAGCAAGGGCATGATCCAGGTCACGCCAGGCCGAACAAGTCAGGTGACTTGCAATCTATTTGGCGTAATCTGAATCATGTCCTAATTCAGTAAAACCAATACCAGAAGTCTTGAAATGTCATAACATTCAAGGCTATAACCAGAGTGCTGGGAAGTGGGATTAATGTAGATTAGAGTAGGGCTTTTTGACGGTGCAGGTTTGATGGGCCAAAAGGCCTCTTTTGTACTGTATGATTCTATGTTTCTATGATTCCATGAAGTCTGCGCCAGTTGTTAACAACACTATCTCCAAGCAAAAACCCATTGGTTTCCTGCATCTGAAGCAGTTCTGTACTTAACCAGGATTCCTCTTATGCATGAATATTACAACATAACGGCGATAGCTGTGATACATCATTGTGGTTTACTTCTGAACAGATCAAAAATAGAAAGAAAATTAGCATTTATATGGCATCTTTTATGCCCTCAGAGCAATAAAGGGCCTCACAGCTAATTAAGTCTTTAGAAGTGTAGTCATTGTTGCAATGAACACAATTTATGCACAGCATTGTCCCACAAACAGCAATGAGATAATCGATAACGACAGCAGACAATCGTTTTTGAGAGATGAAGTTGGCCACAAAGCTAGCTCTTCTTCTCATGGGCAGGCAGGACCTCAGTTTCAAACCCAGTTCAGTACCTCAGGGAGCGCAGCACCCCTGCAATATTTCACCGAAACGTCACCTTAGACTAGATGTGCCCAAGTCTCTGGGCGGAATCTTACCACAAAATGGCAGTGTCAGTCTGGCGAGAGAAACAGAATGAATATTGCCGACCCAGCCAGCGGATTTCTCATGGAATTTTATGCCTCTGAAAGGAAAGTTTTTCTCCCCATGAGAATCATGTTATGCTGTTGGCACCCTCCCGCTGATTCGTTCACTCTGGAGAAACATAATCACTGAGAAGCTCCATTTAAATGATTTCTCCAACACTGCCAGCACTTGTTTCAGATCCATGAGAGGGTATGGCAGCACGAAAGCCAGCACCGCATTTCTCATAAGAACTACGAACAGGAGTAGGTTATCTGGCCCCTCGAGCCTTCTTCGCCATTAAATAAAATCATGGCCGACCTTTATGTGGACTCAGCTCCACATACCCGCCTGCTCACCATAACTCTTAATCCCTTTGTCTCTCTTTGCCTTAAAAACATTTGAGGTAGCCTAACCTGCTTCACTGGGCAGGGAATTCCACAGTTTTACAACCTTTTGGATGAAGATGTTCTCCTCAACTCAGTCCTAAATCTGTTCTCCTTTATTTTGAGGCTATGCCCCCTCGTCCTAGTTTCGCCAACCAGTGGAAACAACCTCCCTGCTTCTATCTTATATATTCCTTTCATAAATTTATAAACTTCTGTAAGATCCCCCCTCATTCTTCTAAGGAGTATGGTCTCAGTCGACTCAGTATCGCCTCATAAGCCAACCCTCTCAACTCCGGAATCCACCTAGTGAATCTCCTCTGCACCCCCTCCAGTGCCAGTACATCCTTTCTCAAGTAAGGAGGCCAAAACTGTATACAGTACTCCAGGTGTGGCCTCACCAGCACCCTATACAGCTGCAACATAACCTCCCTGCTTTTAAACTCCATCCTTCTAGCAATGAAGGAGGGAGCCCTGACCAGACTCCAGGATGGTGTGCAGCAGATCCAGGAAATCCTGTACCCACAATCCAGACGGTGGCCCACCAGCAGGGCTTCCAGCATCCCCCTCACTCCCCCACCTGGGAGGCAATCGCTACCTAGCTCAGTGCCAGCACTGACCAGAAGAGGACAGGGCAGCAGTACAGGAAGAAGATGAATTACTTATTTCCCGTGGCCAAGGTAGGTCTGTCACCTCTCACTGCCCCCACTCCTCAAACCTCCAAGGTGATCTCTCAGCTAGCCAGCTCAGGGGTTGCCCACAGGTTATGAGGCCCTCTTCTCCTCCACCCCATCCCCCATGCTGCCCACCCACCTCTCCCCAGTCTTAACTCTGCTCCTCACATCGATGATCTCACTCCATGCATGCTACTCCTCAACAATCAGAACTGGCAGGTCGCCTGCCTAAACTCTTCCCCATCTGTGTCTCCACAGGACAAACTCCAGCACAACCGGTGTGAGAGGGCCCAGCCACCCGATGCCATGCGGGAGCTCTGGAATCTGACCCCACATGAGGAAAGAGCCTTTCTGGCTGTGGAGGAATCTGCGCGTGCCTGTGCTGATGGCAAAGTGGGGGCAGTGAGCAAAAGTGAAAACCCTAAAGGACAAACAGATATTCCTTAAGCCTCACATAAGTAATGTCACATGATTTACCCCGCACGATGCATAAATGCCATCTCCCTTCTCTTGCAGGGCAATCAGATGAGCAGAATGGACCATCCTTGTTTCCCCTGGAATCACCAGACCCAAGCAGCTCTGTCACACGCACCTTCCACCAGCACAGGTACTCACACCTCGGTGGAATTAAGTAGTAGGGAGGCTTCTGGATCACTCACTGGAGAGCACCACACAGTTGATGTTCCACAGCAGGTGGAGGCAAGTATATCCCAAGGATCTGGCACTCAGAAGGATGCTGGGACCCTGGACATTTGGCCCTTGGCCAATGACATACTCTTGGATCCGGTGATCCCCGAGCTGATGAAACTGCAATAGTTATGGGTGGTGGCCTAGATTTTGATGGTGACATCAAGAGCATGGTAAAACGGTGCTTGGCATGCTGGGAGCATCAGAAGCTCCCTCCTTTGGCCTTGTCCGACCCCTGGGAAGGTCAGGGTGCCCCTGGTGCGTAACTTTGCTGGGTTGTACATGGGGTTGATGTTTCTGGTGAGGTGAATGCCCATCCGAAGTAGCCCAAAATGCACCGGATGCCCTCTACTACCTTGAGAACCATCATGGATAGCACACACGGGAGACCGGAGGTACTTGCCACAGACAACCGGCCCCCGTTCATCAGTAAGGAATTCCAGACATTCATACTTGCCAATTGGGTAAAGCACATCCGGATCTACCGCATACCATCCATTCCTCGAATGGTTTGGTGGAGCGGGTGGTTCAAACGTTCAACCACAGCATGAGAAAGCAGAATATAGGCTCCCTCGAAACAAAACTGGTGAGGTTCTTGCTCCATTACCGGACTATGCTGCATATCACAACCAGGGTAATGCCAGCTGAGCTACAGATGGGCCGACATCTCAGGACCCACCTGAGGCCAACATGCCCGTGTCTTGGTTGGAAAGTAGACAAAGCAAGAATTCCAGAGAAAATACGACAACCCAACACCTGGTAGAGAATTCAAATCAGGGGACAATACACATCTGCAATTTCAAGGACAGCGCCCAGGGGTCATGATGGAAAAAACAGATCCGGTTTTATGAAAATTCAGAACAGGGAGACCATATGGAAGTACATGTACCACCTCAAGTGAGGGAACCTACCTCGGAGAAAATCACGCCGGCATTTATGAGTACCTCTGCCCCGTCCTACAGTCAGGAGACATAACCCACCACAGACCAGCAGGCAGGCCAGCAGTAGGACGCTGACTCGACCTTGGATATGGACATGGACACATCAGCACTTGCGGACGACATTGTAACTGGAGCCAAGCCCTCGATAATGACCCACTGTTGTTTGACATGTAAAAGGCAATCAACAACCCAGCCCCATGGCTGGCAGCAATGCAGCCACATGCAAAGAGATGAAAACAGGCCCCTCAGCTGGCCACTAGAGGAGAACGTTTGGATGGGGGGGGGGGGGGGGAGATGGATATAATAAACCTTAAGAGGTGCACAAGGATACACTAATCAATCTCCCATGGGACTTGTGGAATACGAGCTTCCCCACTAGTGGACTGTGACCTGTCCAGCTGGGGCGTGTTACCTTGCACTTTAAAAGTCAGCTTGGACTGGGACTTGTAGTGATCTCTGTATATGAAGAGATCAATGTATGTAGATGTAGTACAGTCAATTCAACACTAGATGTCTCACTATCAGATGGTATAAGAAAGACTTTTCCACTCTTTCTGAGAGAGTGGCTTCAGGAGAATGAACAGACAAGACATAGAATAGTTAGAGAGAGAAGTTATAAGTTATTTCATTGTTCCATTGTATAGTTAGCTATCTTTACTGTATTTTATTTATTTTACTTGTTGAGTATTAAGTACAAAGGACTCACAGAGTATTATTTATATTACTCATTAAATTAGTTCATCTTTAAAAGAAGACTACTGTTTATTTCATCAACTCGACTGGTTCAAAGAGTAATATGTATATTACGTAAAGTAATATAACGGGACTGGCTCTTTTCATTATTCCTGACTGGGACCTACAGGTGTTGTGTTATATGTCACCAGCTCTTTAGCCCTGTGCTTTAGTTGAGCTAGTGCAGAGGACAAGATTGGCGTGACATTTTCGATAACCTTAATGAGTGCAAGCGGTGAGTAGAGTTTGTCAACAGGGACTCGGGCACTGAGCATTACATGACAATCTCTAATAAAAAATAGATTTCCTGGATGAAAAGGAGTTTATTCTGTGGGTCATTGTCTTTGTCCTGTTTTGGTCTTGTCTATAGATTAGCATTTCTTTCCCCTCTTCAATCAATGATTAGACCTCTTTGGGCTGCAAAGCTGTGAAGCATGGAAGAGACAACAACAAATTTGGAGAACTTGCCAGGTTAAGGCACCTCTTGGTTTATGAAGACATCTGTTACGGTACCCACACCCAACCATAATTTATATCAGCAAACCAGACTAGACCCTAAAGGATTTTCAATTTGTAAACTATGCAGAAAGGGTACTTTACTCCAGGAGTGCTCCAACTGACAGCTAGGGATCTTTGATATTAAAATAAATGTTATTAACACAGGATTACCCCCATTATCTTTGAGTTTACATTCTGTAGTAATCCACGGGAGGCAGGAGTTCCATCACCACACCAATATTTATTTACAATAGCGATATTACAGGAGCAGCTACAAACAGTGCTGCTAGCAGTCCAGTCAACTTAAGACTGACTCACAAAGCCTACACAGGTGATTATATGGGCCTCCTCAATGAGCTATCATTGAGGGAGCTCATACTCCAATTGGCCAACCAATAAAGCCAATTGGAGTTCATTA
Organism: Scyliorhinus canicula; assembly: GCF_902713615.1. Classification (NCBI taxonomy): domain Eukaryota; kingdom Metazoa; phylum Chordata; class Chondrichthyes; order Carcharhiniformes; family Scyliorhinidae; genus Scyliorhinus; species Scyliorhinus canicula. The sequence continues at coordinate 93,984,375 of NC_052152.1, read as the reverse complement.
CACATTCCCATCTATATTTACACTTTTACTTAAAAACACAGTCCACACACACAGGCTCTTATTAATACAGTTAACATTCATGGGTTTACAAATTTATTCACAAAGTCCTTAAGAGAGAAGCTTTCAGAAGTTAATCTGAGAAACACAACTCATTTCTTCAGAATCCAGAGCAGAACTCTAAAAATGTAACTAAAAACGACAGACCCAGGGCAGGGCCGCAAAATGAAACTGAAACCAGACCAAGCCCCTCCCATGAGTGACAGCCTGCCGATCTATTAACCCCTTAATCAAGCAGACGTATAATCTGGATACCTTAACCTAAATTCTTTTAACGACCTTACTGCAGCAACAGACACATAGGCTAACATTCACCATTTGAGAGACTCTGATCTTCTGTCGAAAGTGGATTGGAATTGATTTGCTTTCCCAGTATCCCCCACCATGCAAATTGATGTATGGCAAGGAATACGAGGGATTCCCAAGGGAAATATCGCTATCGGACACCATTTTGAGCGGGCAGCCTGAAACTGAGGTCCTACAGCTGGCCAACCTCCCCTACATCGCAAAGCAGACTCCCACCCCCCACACCTAAGACCACCAACCACTAAGAGAAATGAACGAATGACTTGCAGTTAAAGGTTCTAAGGGGTTTAAACAAAGATCAATGCTTTTCTCTTTCCAGGAATAGACACATGGTGCTTCCTCTGTCTGAGTCAGCAGGTATATGCTCAGGTGAGTGATATAACAATAGCTTTTTTCACTGCCCCTGTCTGGACTACTCTCCAGCTTCCAGACAGGTATTTCTTTTATTGGGGGTCTGTAGGTTGTCCATTTAATTAGGGGGTCTCTGTGGGGGGGTTCCTTTAGTTAGGCGGCCTCTGTCGGGAGGCGAGTGTGTCCCTTTAGTTAGGAGGTCTTAGGGGAGACCCCAATTCAGAGGCTTTCACTAGGGACTCTCCCTATTCGGGGGTTTAGGGTGACATCCCCCGATTCAGAGGGTCTCTGTGGGGGGTCCCCTATTAAGGGGATCACAGAGGGGTCACCTTATCGAGGGGGTCTCTAGGAGTGTCTCCCATTTTAGGGGGGTCTCTGAGAGGGTGGTGGGGGAGGGAGTCGGGTAGCAGTGGGGTGGGCAGGTTGTGTGTTGTGGGGAGGGTAGTGGCCCTCTGGTGGACTTTGGGGGCAACTCCCTTAAGGGGATTCTCCCTTGACCCATGACAAGGTTCACCACATCAGAGCCACGCTGGTAAACACCAGCAGTGTTCCACAACCAGTTGATTACCAGCCCGGAGGCTCAGAGAATTGCAAGGTCCCAGAGCCTCTGGTGCCGAGTCTACTATGTGGATGCAAATGTGTCATTTGGAAGCATTTGCATCCATTAGCAACCTCCCATTGGCGTGTGGGCCAAATACCGCGGCCAGCAGGGGACCGGAGCATTGCGGTCTGACATAACCTCTTTAATCCTTTACCTACTTCAAGCATTAACTAGTGTGGATGGAATGCTTTACAAGCAAAGAACAATTCCACTTTTCATTAAAAATGTATATGAAGCAGACCAGGAACAACAAAGCATCCTGCTTGTAGTCACACAGCGTTTGAAGAACTTTCGCAATCCAAAATGATGTATGACGTGGAAATGCATTCTTAGTTCTCAGGTTAAACACCTGTAAGATTGTTTGGAAATAGGCAGCATGGTGATGCAGTGGGTTAGCCCTGCTGCCTCACGGCGCCGAGGTCCCAGGTTCGATCCCGGCTCTGGGTCACTGTCCGTGTGGAGTTTGCACATTCTTCCCGTGTTCCCGTGGCTTTCACCCTCACAACCCAAAGATGTGCAGAGTAGGTGGATTGGCCACGCTAAATTGCCCCTTAATTGGAAAAAATAAATTGGGTATTCTAAATTTATATATTAAAAAAAGAGTGTCTGGGAATGTTGACAAGAGCAATCTTTAAAGGATTAAAAAGCAAATTTTCCTTTGAATGCAAGGCAAAAGGCAGTCGGCTGATATTGTAAACCTTCAGAGGCGGGCACAATAGCATCATTTAAGAAGCATCTAGACAGGTATATGAATGGGCGGGAAGTAGACCTTGGAAAATAGGAGACAGGTTTAGATAAAGGATCTGGATCGGCGCAGGCTGGGACGGCCGAAGGGCCTGTTCCTGTGCTGTAATTTTCTTTGTTCTTTGTTCTTTGTTCAACTGTGTATGTTTGTGAAAGGAGTCAAGGAGAAACAGTAACAACTGATGACTCACAGTGTTTTGCAATAAAATGGGACATCTATCCAGTCACACAGGCTGACACAAATCAGCTGAATGCAATTTCTGCCCCCTGAAGCAAATGCAAGAGACTATCAGGGGAAATCTGACAGATGGTTTGATAAAATGTCAACAAGATACATCTGAAACCCTTTTTCGCAACCACTATCCGAATGGATTTTTGCTGTTTCTTAAAAATGGCCCGAGTTGATCATGGTTATTTTTAGTCTAGTGCTTCGTACTTTGATTTAATGAACATTCTCTGAATTGAAGCTCAGTGAAGAGTAATAATATGCTGTACGTTGAGGAAGCCATTGAATACTCTATATGGCAGTGTTGTGTTTTGAAAATATTCAAAGATTACAGCAGCTAATATTCAGAGTCCCATGATTCTAGAATTACTTCACAGTCCCTTGAAAATCCTTCTTCTGACGGATTTATTTATTTGCCTTGGAGAGAAGATCATAAAACACTGTGGTCTTTATCAATCACAGGTTACACAGTTGAGTCACTCATGGTTTAAAAACTTTAAATAACAAAATTCAATCATGCGGTCCCTGACCTCCGGAAATAAAAAATGCCATTCGACAGAAGTAACATCATATTGAAGCCATGAATAATGACAAGAATTCAAATTTCTTTTAGAGTCGTGGTGCAACTCAGGACCCGTCAAGTTAAAACGATTGACTCCAAACTCAGGGTAAATAACATTGGCCTATTTAGGTCTCCCATGGTGTTGCTGATGGGTATCATGGATGGAATTATCCGTTTCTGCGGCTAAGTGCCAATGCCGGTGTGGGACCCATGGAGATTCACGACCGGCAAATCGGCATGAACCCCTCACCGATTCAGTTACCAGTGAGGGCTAGCCTGCGGATCACAAAGAAAATGGCCAGAGAATGGCTGGTACCAGGCCGCGCATGTGTAAGCCTGACGACCTGCACCGGTCGCGCCATACAACATGGCGTCGGCCGTGCGCGTAACCTAACCTGCAAACCGCAATGCCACAGCCCACCTCCTCGCCACCCCCAGGCCACCCTCCCCCAGTCCCCCCCCAGCCTTAGCAGATGCCCCGCTGCCAATGGCATGGATCCTGGCTGAGTGTGATGGCGCTGGACACAGTCCACAGCCGACACGGCGGCTCAGACCACATGTGTCCTGCACCGTCGTGAACTCGGCCCATTGGGGGCATTGCATCATGAGTGGGTTGGCTGATGACACGCCAACAGCGCTGAAATAGCGCACGCCACGCGTCACGATGACGCCATTTTGGAGTGGGCGGACCAGCGTCAAACCAGCGGCGGCCCCAATTCCAGTATTGGAGTCCATTCTCCGCCTGATAACCGAACACGATTTTGGGGTCGGGCTACGGAGAATCCCACCCCATGTAACCCGTGTACACCTCCTGACGTTTAGAGCTTTTCTGTTGCAGCCTAAATATGAACGCGATTTGTTAATCAAAACAATAGATTTACTATATCATGGGCAGAATTTATGCAACACCCCACTATGTGTTTTTTGATGGTGGAGGTGGCCCGCCAGCGCAATCTACTGGTCCCACCATTGTCAACCGGATTTCCTGTTGATTGGGAAACCCAGGCGCCAGCGTGGGACCAGAATATTCCGCCGCCCTGGACAGCCGGTACATCCTGCCCCATTTAACTGACACTTTGCTGATATTGAAAAATGCAGAAGCTCTCAAGCACCGACAACACTCAAGAAACTCGACACCATCCAGGACTAAGCACCCCGCTTGATTGGCATCCATTTCACAAATATTCATTCCCTCCACAACCGACGCACAGTAACAGCAGCGTGTACCATCTACAAGATGCACTGCAGTCACACCCCTTAGAATAACTACCTTGAATTCAACCAGTGGTCAGGGACAGGAGGGTGGGACTGTGAGTGAGGAAAGTAGAGGGATCCAGGAGGTAAGGTTGCAGGAGCCTCATCCCTTGTCCTTGTCCAACAGGTTTGAAATTCTTGCTCACTTTGTGGATGAGAGTGGAGACTGTGGGGAGGATGAGCAAACTAACCACAGCACCATGGTACAGGGAGCCATTCAACTGGGGGGAGAGAAGAGAAATGTAGTAATATTTGGGAAAGTGTACTCAGGGGCATTGACACTGTTCCCTGTGACCAGGTTCGAGGGTGGGATTTTCCCCTAACCGGCAGGGCGGGCCATACCGGTGCTGAGGAGTGGCGTGAACCACTCCGGCATCAGGCTGCCCGAAAGGTGCAGAATGCTCCGCACCTTCAGGGGCTAGGCCGGCACCGGCGGGGTTGGCACCACGCCAGCTGGCGCATAAGGGCCTCCGCCGGCCAGCGCGAGTTGGCGCATGCGTGGGAGCGCCAGCATGTGGTGGTGTCATGCGCAGGGGGGTTCTTCTCCGCACCGGCCATGGCGGACCGTTACACCAGACGACGCGGATCAAAAGAGTGCCCTTACAGCACAGGCCCGCCTGCGGATCGGTGGGCCCCAATCGCGGGCCAGGCCACCGGCCACCGTGCCCCCCCCCCCCCGGGGCCAGGTCTGCCTGCGCCCCCCTGAGGACTCCGCAGGCCACCCGCAGAGACAGGTCCCGCCGGTACGAACCTGATGTAATGTACGGCAGCGGGACCGGCCGAAAACCGGCCGCCGCTCGGCCCAACGCGTGGCAGAGAATCACTGGGGGGGCCGCTGTCAACAACCCCCGACTTGAGCGACACGATTCCCGCCCCCGCCAAAACAACGGCGCCGGAGAATCCGGCAGCTGGCAACGGGGCGGTGCGAAAGGATTCAGGACTGCAGAGGAACTTGGAGTGGGAGGGTAAAGATCCAGTTGTCGTGGTCCACATTCGTACAAATGACATAGGTAGAACAAGGATAGAGGTTCCGCTAAGGGAGTATGAACAGCTAGGAACTAAATTAAAAAGCAGAACCAAAATGGTAATAATCTCTGGATTACTACCTGAGACGCGAGCTATGTGCATTAGTACCAACCCTATAGTAACAGGTTATTCAAAGGTAATAGAAAGGGTGGAACTGAGAACAATCAGCATCAATAGGGAAACAGTACTCAACAAACTCTTGGGATTGAAGGCAGATAGGTCCCCAGGGCCTGAGGGAATTTATTCTGGGGTGTTAAAGAAAGTGGCAACAGAGATAGTGGACCCATTGGTTATAATATTCCAAAATTCCCTGGACATGGGAAAGGTTCCAATGGATTGAAAAATTGCTAATTCTAAAAGGGAGAGAGGTAAAACGTAGCAAATTACAGACCAATTAGTTTAACATATGTTATTGGGAAATTGTTAGAATCCATTATTAAGGAAGTAATATCAGTTCATTTAGAAAGTCAAAATGCAATCTATCAGAGTCAATATGGTTTTATCAGGGGTAAATCACGTTTGACAAATTTGCTAGAGTTCTTTGAAGATGTAACAAGCCAAATGGAAAATGGGGATCCTGAAGATGTAGTATATCTGGACTTCTGGACTTCTGGAAGGCATTTGTTAAGGTGCCACACAGAAGGTTAGTACACAATGTTAGATCATAAGGGGTTAGAGGTATTTTAATGATAATAATAATCTTTATTTGTGTCACAAGTAGGCTTACATTAACACTGCAATGAAGTTACTGTGAAAATCCCCTTGAAGCCACTCTCCGGCGCCTGTTTGGGTACACAGAGGGAGAATTCAGAATATCCAATTCACCTGACAAGCACATCTTTCGGAACTTGTGGGAGAAAACTGGACCATCCGGAGGAAACCCACGGAGACACGGCGAGAACGTACAGACTCCGCACAGACAATGACTCAAGGTCAGAATTGAACCCAGCACCCTGGTGCTGTGAAGCAACAGTGCTAACCATTGTGCCACCGACCACCCTGTTCCTTTCTGTGATCCAAGCCCTGAGAGACCTAATTTAGTTGTAATGAAGAACAGTGGCAAGGCTGCTCTAAGTTTCCACAAAGAACTTTGTGTAAGTTAGATTGGCAATTCCGTTGAAAGAATCAGCTGAGACAGGCCGATGTGAGAAGTCTGTGAGCCTGAAATATGTGAAGGGTTTCCATAGCAATTTCTGCAGCTGGGGAAGACATTTGCAGTGAGTTTATTTTTGTTTCTGACAATTTGAGAACGCTGGGAAGTACTTACCCCTGGTATAGAATGAGGTTTTGCAGGGGCAAGTAAGTCATTCTCTAAGGGCATAAACTTTATATGCGATCACCATGATCACAGATCATATGAGAACCAAGTAAGATTTTATTTAAAATAGAAGAACGCTGCTGTTGCATCCCTAGAGATTGTTCTTGGCAGCTTTGTATTGCCTCCTAGATATTGCATTTATATAGCCTCCTTTTACAACCTCACAACATCCCATTGTATTTTACAGCCAATTGAGTACTTTTGAAGTGTAATCACAATTGTAATGTCGGAGATGCAGCAGCCAACTGAGCACACAAACAATAGTACGGTAATGTCCAGATCATCTGTTTTCAATGCTGTTGGTTTAGGACATGACCTCTGGCTTCTCAGCAGGAGAAGACTGAATAAGCATCTTGTCTAGCTTCTCACAGATCAAGAAATCATTCTTGGGAACCGGATTAAAGCGCAATGACCATCTGAGTTTTATGTGCACAGGCAAAGTTTGCACAAGAGATCGATGCTGCTATAGGCCATATTGAAATTTTCAGTTTTTTGTGATCCATTGAGGTGCCTCATCATTCGTGTGTGTGTGCTGTCGATCAAATGGCTCCAACAATTTGCTGGGCAAAATTTCAAATAGGAACATCAAATACTCAGAGGGGGAAAACAAGCCATAAGTTTGGAACCATACACCGTGAGTGAAAGTAGGCATCGGTTTGACAGATGAACACAGGTGCTCGTTCAGATTAGCCATTTAAGTATTATTAGTAAGATGACTGTTAGAAGAAGTAGCAAAAGTGGCAAGAGTATTCTAGGGCTTGAGTTCAATAGTTGGGTCAATGTTTACATACATGTTAACAATAAATATTTTACAAACACATAAACTAGAAGCAGAAATAGGCCACTCGGTCCGTCGAGCCTGCTCTGCCGTTCAATAAGATCATGGATGATCTGATTATAACCTCAACCCCACATTACTGCCTACAGCCAATAACCTTCACCTCTTGCTTATCAAGAATCTCTGCCTTAAAAATGTTCAATGGTTCTGCCTTTTCAGGAGGAGAGTTCCAGAGACTCAGAGAAAGAAATTCTCCTCATTTGCCTTTTAAAAAGTGACCACTAATTCTAGACTCTCTCCACGTCCACCTTGCCAAGACACCTCAGGGTTTTGTATGTTACTCTTCTAAACTCCAGTATTTTGTCCTCCACAAACTTGAAGTCATTCAAAACACTGCTGTCACGGTCCTAACTCAAACGTAATCCTATTCAGCGATCACTTCTCTTTTCATTGACCTTCATTGGCTCGCAGTTACACAACCCTTCGATTTTGAAACTCTCATCCTTGTTTTCAAACCCCTGCTTGGCCTCGCTCCTCCCTACCTCTGCAATCTCCTCCAGCCATACAAACCGCCGAAATATCGTCGCTCCTCCAATTCTGCCTCTTAAGCATATTGATTTTAATCTCTCCATTATTGGCAACTGTGCCTTCAGCTGCCTAGGCCGTAAACTCTGCAATTTGCTCCCTAAGCCTGTCCACCTCCCTTCCTTGATTCATCTATTTAAGACACTCCTTAAAACCTATTTCTGTCATTGTCTCAGATATGTCCTTGCAAGGCTCAATGTCAAACTTTGTCTGATAACGCTCTCATGAAGTGCTTTTTATGTTTAACTACGTTAGTGCTGCTTTATAAATGTAAGTCATTGTTGTGACAGTTAATCCTGATTGCAGCTGGGAGTGGTTGATGCCAACACTGAATGCTTATATCAGAAAATATTTTATTTCCCAGGTATAACAATCTTTATCTGACAGAGGGCGCGCATTATTAAGCGAACAGGAAGGCCTTATTTTTAGTCCTAACTCAGCACCTTGGTTCAGATAATCCTGAACATAGGGGTGGGTTGCCGCACATGTTATATAGCTACCTAACCAAAATGCTAGTTGGAGAACAATATTTAATAGAATTTTTTTTAAACCTGAAACTTAAAGTTCTTTCAAACTTCTGCAATGATGATAGCATTTTATTCAAACAGGACACGTAGAGGACAATGTGGCCTGACTGAACTAATTTAAACAGGAAGATGGATTCCTCACTGATTGTAAACAGGACTTGTATTTATCTGCCAGAACTGATGAATGACTGCAGCCAGTGTTTCTGGTGCATCTGCATCTTACCCTGAGGGGAGCTGTGGCAGCATTCACAGTTCACCTACTGTGTTCAGACACCAAGAAAACGCTTATGGCATATCCTGTCATTCATCCAGTCTATTTACAGATCATATCCCAAAAATTAAACATGGGCTCTTTAATCTAATAACACGATTGACATGGATTCCATGTAAACGTTTAATAGCTGACATAAAATTAAATAATATTTAAAAGCATGTCCTAAAAACTTATTTGCTTCAATCCAATTTTCTAGCTTAGAGCAGGCACCTAGGAGTCCAATATGATGGGCAACATGGACCCATCTACAACTCCTGGTTTGGCTGCCATGGTGTGTGCAGAATGATGCAGTGAGCTTGTATATTAATTAATTCTTTAAGGAGGGTCCTGTGCAGGTAGTAGAAGTGTTTGTGAATTTGGTCTGCACCAGTGGGCAAGGCGACTCCAAGTTTCCTGGCAACAGTCATGGTTCATTTATCAGTGGTTAGCCCTGCAGCACCAGGGACCGTGGTTCTATTCCGGCTTTGGGTGAAGTTTGCATGTTCTCCCTGTGTCGGCTTTGGTCTCCTCCGGGTGCTCTGGTTTCCTCCCACAGTCCAAAGAAGTGCAGGTTAGGTGGATTGGCCATGATAAATTGCCCCGGAGTATCCAAAAGGTTTGGTGGGGTTACTGGGTAATGGGGATAGATTGGGGTGTGGGCCTAGGTAGGGTACTCTTTTGGAGGGTCAGTGCAGACTCGATGGACGGAATGGCCTCCTACTGCACTCTAGGGATTCTATGCCACCTTTCTTCCAACCAGGCTGACTAATTGGCGACAATAGATTGCATGTCAGGGCATGGCTCATTTCCCCTCTCAGACAATCAGGCACAGATATAGAGCTGCCTGATTTTGAGAGTCAGGAGGCCACCAGTAATCTCACTGAGCAGGCAGGTGATGCGTTCCAGTAAGTATTTGGCTACCTGCACCATTCAGAAAGCTTTCAGAGTAGAATATTGACTATGTTCTCAGATTTGGAGTGGTGTGTTGGAGGCTGCATAACCTGGCTACACTGAGAGGTTAGCCCTTATCACTAATTGCACCAAACAGAAGAGGGAAGGGAGAAAGAACAGGGAGTCCATTATCCACCAGTGTCCATGGCTGGCAGAGCTCTCAGAGAGCAACCTTTCCAAGACAAGCAATGGATTTAAATGTGAATGGGGAACAAGGTGGGATGAGAGACTTCTGAAAGCAGTTTGTAAATTAGGTTGTGTAAGATGAGCGAAACAGAAGAAAGGTAAACGAGAGTAGGATGTGAAGAGACCTTGTGCAACACCTCCTCCAGAATTATCACTTGTCAGAGCCATACCTGACTCCCTACCAATATGTCCAATATCTCCTCCTGAAGTGGAAGAGAGTTTGCAGATTTCTTAGATTTCTCCAGTCACCATCTGCTGACACATGTTCGATGCAATATTTTCCTATTAAAACAATAACCTGTTTGTGGCCTCCTTGTGAGCTGTTCTGAGATTGTGGCTGTCAGGATCAAATAGTGCAGATTTTAAATGAAAGGCGCATAGTTAGGTGAAGTGTGCAAAATCAAAGTGAAGCGTATACAAGTAGTAGTGGGAGGCGGTGTGGTGCAGTGATTGTAGAAGATGAAAGGAATCTGGAGAGGATAATATTGTGAGTAGTAAGGGGAGTAGTGCAGATGTGAGGGGAGAGTTTGTAACCTGAACAACTTTGGTGAGGTTATTATATTTCTTTAACCATTCAGCAAGGTCCTTCATCTCATGCATCCATCAATCTATATAAATATTCTATCAACTAACAATGAATAGTAATAAAAGCTTTAATAATTGAACTAACTTGTCTTTTTACTTGAATAAACAAACTCAATGAAGAACAGTAATCTGCATTGTGTGCATTGAAGTGTTGGCTAGTGTAGACTTGAGAGATGAACAGACACTTCCAACACTGATGAAGGTTCAACTCAATTTTATTAACTACTTCTAACTAACTAGCACACGATGACTGTGGGTCTGAATGATGCTAACTTAAACTAGAGACCTAAGGCTTGTCCAAACCAGTTAATTCTCTCAGCACGTGGTGTGTGTCTGTGCTGGGCTGAATAAGTTCCTATTACACTCAGAGGCAGGACCCAGAATGAGCAGGAACCGTGGTGCCCTCTGCCTTTATAGTGTGTGTATTCTAACTGGTGATTGGCTGCGGTGTTTGTACATGTTGATTGGTCCCTGTGTGTGTCCATCAGTGTGTGTCTGCACCATGATATACTGGTGTATATTATGACATGCATCTTTTTCTCCCTGTATCTTATACATCTAGTGATTAGAATGAATACATTTCTGATTGTCAACAACAAATAGCTGACAATCAGGTCAGATAATTACAAACTGTTACAAACAGTGAGGAAGAGCATTGGGAAAAGGAGCAGCTTGGGAGTATCCTTGATGTGGTGAGCAGTTGTCAATCATAGCAAGAGTGTTTATAAACATTGTGGTTAGCATTAAAGCAGAGTAATGGAGATGCATTCAAGCATGAAAGGAAAGATTGATAAACACCCCACCAAGCACCTGTGTCTGGACCAATAAAACTATCAATCACTGGCTAGTGAAATGTTTTGATGTGTGAAATTGAATGAAATATTTGCTTTTCAAAGGCTGTCAGGGGATTTGTAGCCCTTTCAAATATATTTGGCTTTGGAGGAAGCCTCTGACACTTGTAACAGCTGCTGCTTTAAATGTGGGAAGGGCTGGGGGGGTCAGTGAGGGTTGGTGGGGGAGGGTCGCATTCCTGCATGTGTGCTGTGGGGAGACAGTGACCCGTTATTCCCATGGTAAGGGGAGGATGCCCCTAACTGCCAGTGGATGGGCTGCAGGATTTGTGTTGTGGAGGGGCCTTCTGATGGACTTTGGTGGGACCTCAGTTATGCACTGACCCTCTTGATCCACCTCATGGCCACTACATCAGGGCCATGCTTGGGCAAACTTGCAAAGCCCTCCTGGTGGACTTCCCACTGTGGGAGTTGGCGCACAATGTTGAGGGGGGGGGGGGTGTAAATTGGTCATCCAGCCCGCTAATTATATTGAAGTGGATGAAAATCCCACTGCAGGGTAGGTAGCATGCTGAAGCTGATATTGAGAGATTGGAACACTACAATGGGTCTTGCACCATTTTGTGGGGGGACCATTCTCTGCCCAATCGGGAAACCGGGTCACAGCATTGCGGCAATGGAGACTCCATCCCAATGGTTATGATCATTTCTCTCTTGGGTTTTATGGGTGCCTTGTTTGTACTTCACTGGCTCCAAAATATTTTGGAACATTCAGAAGTCACAAAAGATCCTGGGCGAAATTCTGCTCCTTGCTCAACGGTAGCGGAGTTCCCGATGAGGCTGAGTATCCAGCGTTGTGAACGAAAATGTGATCGGCTCCGTTTCTGAGGATCTGCCACCCCTCACCAACCCCCCCCCCCCTTCTCCCCCCCCCTCCCTCTCCCCCCCCCCCCCCTGCTCTTCCCCCCCCCCCCCCAATCCGGAGGTGTAATCAAGGTTCACAGCCCTTGTCAGTGGGAGGGGGCAGATGGGTCAATAAAACACATTTGCATCTACTTCGGGGGCCAGGCACCATGCTCTCCAAGTCCACGTGATTCTCCGATCCTCTGGGTCGGGAATCACATCGGTGAGAATTACACCTGGTCCGGCAAGCATGGCCCTGGTGTGGTGGACCTCACGGTGGGCCAAGGGGATAGCTGTTTAAGGGAGTTGTTCTCCAAAGTCCAAGGTGAGGGCCACCCTCACCGCAACAATGCAAGACCTGCCCACCCAACCCCCACCAGAACACCCCACCGCTCCCCCACCAGAGACACTAAACAAAAAGACCCTCCTCAGAGACCCCCAAAATAAGGAGCGCCCCAGACACCCTAAATAAAGAACCTCCCCAGTGGCCCCCGAAATAAGGAGCCTTTCCAGAGACCCCTAAATGAGGAACCCCCTCAGACTCCTCCTAAATAAGGAGACTCCCCACAAATCACCCCAAAAAGTGACCCCTGTCAGGAAGCCCCCCAGAAGAGAGTTCCCTTCAGGAAGTCACCCAGAAAATAGACCCCTGCCGGCAAGCTAGAGAACAGTCCAGACAGAGGCAGTGAAAATTTGCCGCTTTAACACTGACCTGAGCAATATGCCTGCTGGCTCAGACACAGGAAGCACCATCTGTCAATTCCTGGAAATAGAAAACCACTAATTGTGTTTTAACCCCATCAGATCTTTGACCCCTTTTTCATGCATAATTAGATTTCCAAGCCGTACTCCATTGGGCTGGATTCTCCGCTCCCTGATGCCAAAATTGAGTTCGGCGGCGGGGTGGAGAATCCGCGTGACACCGAAATCGGAAGCAGCGCCGGTTTTCAAATTTTCACCACCCCACCCCCACCGAAAATCGGCACACTCACCGAGTCTCCACCCCATTGCCTGATGCCCACCCTGCCCCACGATGCTCCATTGCTGACCAGCCGAATTCCCGACGTCGTAGTTCTAACATGGTCCCACTGTCCATGATCCGCGCATGGCGGCTGCAGACTGAGTCCGGGGCCGCCACAATCGGGGAGGGCCGCAGTGGGGGGAGGGCCGATCGGCGGGCAGGGGGGCTTCATTCGGGCTGGGGGCAATGTGTGCGGGCGGTCCGGGGCACGCGAGCGGCCGATCCGGGGCACTATGTTGCCGGTCCAGGTTCACGGGCTGAGTCCGCCATGAAGCATGGCACAGCCGCTGCAGGCTGCCGCCGTGCACATGCGCGGCCTCTGACCTGGAGGTGCAGGGGGCCATATCGGCAGCTAGAGGTGCGAGCTCTACGATGGCTGCCTGCTAGCTCGCAGCAAAATGGGGAATCTGTGGCCTTTTGCTGCCTATTTTCCTGGTGTAAAAGACCACAGTTTTCCCAACGGCGTGGGGACATAGTCCCAAAAACGGAGAATCCAGCTCCATTTTCTTTTTAAAAATACTTTCCATGTCAGAATATGAACTCTTCCATTAAGCTGTCCTGAAGAGCTCAATTAAAGTTACTGTATGGGCATTATTGCTCATTTTTAATAATAAAATTCATTGCAAACACTTTTCTGTCCCATTTGTTCATGGAATCTTCCAGGGTCATTTGTATTTTGAGAAATTATTTCAATTCTATGTTATTTGGGCCATTTATTATTTTTAAGTCAGTAAAGAATGCATTATCCATTGTCCCACAAAAGAGATTCTATTAATATTCCCTAGTGGCATAATATACCTGTGGAAGAGATAATTTTTATGAAAGTGTACACCTGAGGTGAGCATATTGGAAAGTCACATCCTCCAAAGTTTTCTGTGCTAAAAATAATAGATGGAAAAATACTTCCAGCAGCCATCGTTTCATACTGGAATTGTAAATGCAAAAGGAATACCTCAAGGTACGAAATAGCAGTGATTAAAGTTTACAAAGGCAGAAAAAAACCATCCTCTTTCATCTAGCACACTTCCCTTCACTGAGCGATCCACAACAGAAAAATATCATCGGAAATCTGGATGGAGCTGTGATGATATGCATCACTGTAAATACACAAGGGGTTAATGTAAATACACTACGACTAAGTAAACACTAGACGGAGCACCAGAGATGTCATGACATGCAGACATACAACTAATGAACACATAGAGTAGGACACGACTAATGGGCAGTTAAGACAACCAGAGGTGACACTACCACAAGGGGGCATTACACAACCCATATATAAGGACAGGGCACACATACTCTGTCTCTTTCCACAGGCGACACTTAGAGAGTAGGACAGGGGCAGATCAAAAGCATCACACCCACCACATGGCTTAGAGCAGACTGGTTAGTTAGACTGAGTTATTTTAGCAAGATTAGCCAGAGAGTTGAACTCATAGAGAACTGTGCTAATGGTTCAATAAATCACATTGAATTTACTTCAGCCCGTGTTATCCCAGAGTACATAACACAACAGGAGCTTACTTGATTTTCCACCCACCGTTGCTCCATTATAATAGTGCAATGAATATAGGAATTTCTAATATATTGTATTGTAGGTATTTGGTGCAGTAAGGGTAACAAACCTGAGTTGTATATGACTGCTGCAGTCATGTTTTAAAAGCATTGTAAAAATCTTAGGCTAACAGAATGTTGTTTAGATTAAGGAAATTCCCAGTGGAGTTAATTACATTTCAGCTTGGTAAGATGATGTAATTAATGGGAGAAAACAAGATATCAGACATTTTACAGGAAAGCGGTGTTGGTTGAGTTTTAGATGGAGATGCGAGCAGAATCTCAGTTCAGTTAAAAGATATGCCTATAGCTAGATTAGCAGTTTCCTTTCAAGCAGTTCAGAAGAGTGTGGTTCGAAGGTGAGATAAAACAGGGTGAAGCCACCTCTGAAGAAACGTAGCCAGAGTTGCACCAGGGTCCCAGGTTCGATTCCCAGCTTGGGTCGCTGTCTGTGCGGAGTCTGCACATTCTCCTTGTGTCTGCGTGGGTTTCCTCCGGGTTCTTCAGTTTCCTCCCACAAGCCCCGAAAGACGTGCTTTAGGTAATTTGGGCATTCTGAATTCTCCCTCTGTGTACCCGAACAGGCGGCGGAATCTGGAGACTGGGGCTTTTCACAGTAACTTCATTGCAGCATTAATGTAAGCCTACTTGTGACAATAAAGATTATTATTATCTCTGGAAATTGGGGATAAGGGCTAACTGTATTTAACAGTGGATTGAGAACTGAGATTGTTTCTAGTTGTTTGCGTGGGAATAAAGATAGCAGTTAAGGGTCACTGTATTCATTGTATTAAGTGGCAATGTTTACGGGATAACTGTCAGCTATTTTCTGGTGTGACATTGGAGGTATTTTAATACTGTGTTCATGATAAAGTTTGTTTTAATGTTCCGTATCCCTATTTTTCATAAGAGCACTCCTGGAGAATGATATCCTTCCTCAGTCTTATAAAATTAAAATTAAATATTGGGGTTCCAGTCAAGTATCCCAGGCATTGTTGGGGTCTGGTCCAGGATCATAATAACAGGTAGAATATTATGTGAGATATGTGTCTGCTAAATGAGGATTTCCCTCATAGACCCATCATTTCAGCCTGTTCTTGCCCCATAGAACCTCTTCCTCTCTCCACATAACTTATTTTCTCCTCTTGCCCAATCTCTTCTCTCCTACATCCATAACGTAGCGCCATTTCAATACTGTTTCTAGTTAACTAGTTCTAATCATCTCCACTTCACGATGGACGTTCAGTCTCTCTGCACTTTCACCCCGCCTCCCCCATCAGGATGATCTGAGGGCTCTCTGATTCTTCCTTAAATGACATCCAACTAATCCCCAGCCCCCACCACCCTCTCCGGCCTGTCTGAAGCTGCTATTATAGCGAACAACTTATTTTTTGACTCCATTCGCACCCAAAAAATAGAAGGGGCTGGTTTAGCACACTGGGTAAATTGCTGGCTTTTAAAGCAGACCAAGGCAGACCAGCAGCACGGTTCAATTCCCGTACCAGCCTCCCCGAACAGGTGCCAGAATGTAGCTTTTCACAGTAACTTAATTGAAGCCTACTCGTGACAATAAGCGATTTTCATTTCATTTCATTTCAAGTTAAAATGGAAACCCCTATGGGACCTAGCGATATTTACCTTTTCACGAGTTCTGTGAAACATTTTTTGTTCAAGTCTTACTCAGGTCCCCACCCTTGCCTCCTTATCCAGTGCATGAATAACTCTAGTACTGCTGCTATCTACTTGTGCAATGAGTTGGAAAAATTCATGAACTTTGCTTCAACTGGTTCGTCTCCAACTCTTCCCTTCCCTTTATCAAAGAGATCCACTTTATAAGATTACTGCTCAGGTGGGACAGGAAAACTTCCAAGTTGTTTTTAAAAATCTTTATATTCTCCTCATTGTTGACAATTTCATCAATAAACAACCTAAGAAAAAACAAACAAAAACAAATACAAGAACAATCCACCACACACAAACCACGTTCTGCTCAATCCATGGATGGATGCCCAAAACATCCACCCGTGGATTCCAGGTAAAAAACAAAAATTAACAATCAATCTGTAAACAGTGTAATCAAAGACAACAATACCACCGACCCCTCTTCACCCCCCCTCAAATGTTCAATGCCAACTAATTCTCAGGAGTGCATAATAAACAGCCCCTATGAATTGTGAAACCCTTCCTTCATCCCATTCAGCTGAAATTCACCTTCCTGAGAGTCAAAGAAATTCAAGTAGTTGCCCCCCCCCACCAGGCCGTGTCACAGGATGCAGAAGCTGACCTCCATCCCAACCAGCGAGCCGAAGGCTAAAAACATCTTTCCCCGCACCCACCTGCTGCCCAAGCCGGTCGGACCACTCGAAAATGGCTTCTAGGGGCCCTGGTTCCAAGTTCACGAGTACTCCCTCCGAGATGACACTGAAAACCTCCCTCCAACAAACCCCTCACATTCCACTTAACTACCCTAACTGGTGGGGCAGTGGGTTAGCCCTGCAGCCTCACAACACCAAGGTCCCAGGTTCGATCCCAGCTCTGGGTCACTGTCTGTGTGGAGTTAGCACATTTTCCCCATGTTCGCGTGGGTTTCGCACCCACAACCCACTGATGTGCAGGCTAGGTGGATTGGCCATGCTAAATTGCCCCTTAATTGGAAAAAATTAATTGGGTACTCTAAATTTATTTTAAAAACCCATCCTAACCGGGTGTCCCTCACCCGCCCCTACACCTTCCACCCCCCCCCCCACCCACCCCACCCCCATCCCCACCCCTCCTATCCACCATCATCATAAATCCGAGCCTTGGCCCGCCTGTCCCACTATTACCATCGAACCCCTCCCAGAGTCCCCCCATCCACTTCCTCTCGAACACCTCACCCAGTATTGGTCCCCTCCCCCAACTTTTTACACCTACTAGGCCCATCGATACCTGTTATACCAGGCTCCGATGGCCGCAGCCCCTCCCTCCACCACACTCCCATTCACTGGGCAGCTTGGGCTAGCCAATGTGGAGGCCCTTGCCCAGGCCCGTCCAATCGCCTCCCCCTGCCCGGTCCCAGGAAAACAAAGAAATCACCTGCAACACACAAACCCCAAAGAGCTATCATTGCAAAAGAAAATCCAAACTTCTACCTTGCCCAAATAGGCAGCTTCAACTCATTTAGCACATATAATGAGATGAGATAAAAAATAGAGGTACATACAATCTTCCACCCCCCCCCTACCCTCAGTCCATTTCTCACTTCTGCCCCGGTCCTTCTGCCTTCATAAATGCCTCTACCGCTTCCACCATCTTGAAATAAAAGTCTTTGGAGGTGTAGGTCATCCTCAATTTAGCTGGGTGCACTGCTGAATCGCATGCTGCTGTTATACAGTGCCGACTTCACTCGGCCGAAGGCCGCCCGCCTCCTCGCCAACTCCATGATAAAGTCTTGGTAAATACAATAACAAGCTCCAGCCCACTGCATCTCCCGCTTCTGCTTCGCCCAACTCAGGACCTTCTCCTTCACGCAGTCCCGCACTTTGGCCAATGTCCTTGACACCGCCGCCTTCACTGCGGCAATCATCTCCTCCACCAGCACCTCCAATGCCGCCATCACCTCCTTCCTCATCACCTCCATGTGCTTTGCAAACTGTTTTTCAAGTTCGAAAGCCATCACCTCAGTCATCTTTTCTGCCATGAACAGTGTGGCCCCACACAGCGACCCGATCTCCGCCACCTTTCCAGTTGCCGAGCAGACCCTACCACTCGACGGCGAACCTTCACTCGCCTCCTTCTTCACGGCGGCTTTCCTTTGAGTTTTGGACATCCTTCTTCCTCATGTCTTCCTGCACTTACTTAATGAAAAATTGCCCCCAGGACCGGGCATTAATTTCTAAATAATCAAACTTCGAGCAGGAGCCATCCAACGTGCGACTTCCTCCTACATGCCTCCACCGGAAGTCCAACTTCCAAGTTGTTGATTAGTTAATTGCTTTAAGACAGTGGTTCACAAAGCGTGGGTCTGCAGGCCATCACCTGCAGGTGGACCACAGGTTAATCCAAAGTGCAAATCACTAAAGCTGGTCTTCATCAAGAAATGAGTGATGGACCTTTGACTCCACGTTGGTTCTGAATATACAGGATTCGCGCTGCAGTTCTGGACATCTGTTGCCATCCCAACAGCGTACAATTGTGGAATTGCATTTTCAACAATTGTGGAGCTGAAAACACAGAAGAGGGAGTGGTTGAACATGGATCCCAACCTGAGACAGAAGCTCTCCAGTTTTGAAGTAGTCATCAACTCACTGGTATCTCAACAAAAGCAGCTCCAATCTTCCCATTCATTCCGATTAGATTTTCGTAATGGTGGTAATTGAAAGCAGTTGGGGTAGGACTGGTAGGTAGTCCGCAGGGTCATTTGCCCTGATTAAGTGGTCAGCAGCCAAGACCCACACCCTTGAAGGTGAGATAAAGCACCAAGATAATGAACAGACATTGGAGAGAGTGAAGCCAAAGTCGTTTCTCTTTCTGGTAATTTGGTAGCTGCTTTAAAAATACCCATTTCAGAATTTCACCAGGCAAAATATGATGGCAGTTGAATATATGCACCAGCATGGAAAAATCTAATGGTAGAATCATAAATTAACACAATACATCGGTGGTGGTGTCATCTGAATGCTGGGGCAAAAATACAGAGTTCCACTGATGTGCATATATATATATAGATATAATGCAATATATGCAAAATAAATAAAAATGCATTCCCTTATTGAATTACACACCATAAAGTAATAACATGGTATAACCCAGCTATTATTCTAATTGCATTATATTTAAACCATTCTTTGTATTGATGATAGGTGAAGAGTACTTTGTTCAAAGCTAAATATTATTTCATGCTGGCAAAAGGGAGTTGAATTTTTTAATTGGCACGGTACTTTGTTTTGTAAAATATAACAAAGGCATAATGAAGCTATTCATGTTACAGCAGCAACAATATGTCCTTTTGCCAGAGTCAAGACTGTGTCGTACAAAACACAGTTATATTATATTTGCTTATGATTTCAAAACATGATTATAAATAATCAGTGATTCAAATTGAAGAGCAGCTTTACAATATCCATCACCTATGTCTATTACAGCAACACAGTTACAAATTATAACGGTGAGAGATTATATTTGAGTGACAATACTTTTAGGCTGCAATTATTGGCAAGAATTGGCTCAAGGCAAACATAAAAAACGATGAAAGAATACTTATAGCAATAAGCACTTCTGTAAATGTTTTAATCATGCTTATTTTTTGTATGCTTTGATGCTCAACAGGCAAAGGATGACAGCAGAAGGAATTAATTATTTTCCGTGGTTCGATAATGTACAAGAGAAAGACATCGCTGAACTTTTATCTTGACAACAGTTTGGAAAGGATTCTCTCCTGACCACGACAGTGTGATATTTCCATTTCCCCTGCTATCTATTCCTAGTAGCTTCTAAATGGATCTCTGAATCAGTGGCATTCTTGCTGCAAGTGCAATTTTGTTCAGTGGACATGAGGATACAAGTACATGAGGGACTGGATCAGAAACGGTACGATTTTGACACCTTTACACATATAGCAGGGAAGCAACAGTTCACAAAGACATCAACAAAAGAAAACAAACTGGTTACGCTTCTGCATTCAAAATATATTCGTCTAACATTTCTGTTGAGGGTCCGTCAGGAGATTGGCCAGCATAGTAGTTTACTTCACCGACAACGTGAAATGCTTTTCACTTCTGTCAGATTTATATCTGTTTTGGAACCATCTGCATAAATCTCAGCTGCTACGCAAGGATTCCTCTAATATCTGTGTGGAAGTAATCAGAAAAGATCACTGCAATGGCGATGGATGCTGTCCATCATTTTTATATACTGGGTTCTAAAGGTACAGTATTGGACTGAGGAAGCTGAGTCATTCTTAAGAGTTTCTGGTGTTATGACAATGATTAATTTAGAAAACAAATTGGCTGAAGAGCTGAGGAACCAAAAGAGCTGGAGTAGGGTGTAATCTGAAAGATGCAAAAGAGTGTGTTTTTTGTTCATGGTGTGTTGTATTGCTCCTAAGGCCAGCATTTATTATCCACCGCTGATAACCCTTGAATGGGTGGTGAGGAGACAGATTCTTGATTATAACTGAAAGGCTTGCTAAACCATTTCAGAGGCTAAAAGTTAATCATGTGGGCCGGACGGGGTAAGAAACCTGCCTTAACAGACATTAGTGGATGGGATTCTCTAATCCCGCGGAAGAGTGTCCACGCTGTCTTATATACAGAACAGGAAGACTACAACACAGCTCGAGTCCCCTCAACTCCAGGCTAACTCTGACCAAACCCCAACAGGCAGGTCCACATCAAAACACCTGATAGGCTAACGTTCATGCATTCCATCCCCATAGGCTCTGGGTAGGTCACATGGTCCACAAAGGATCGCCCCCTTAAAGGGGCCATGCTGCCATACTATGATAGTAGTAGTACTCAAGATAATGCAAGATCTATCACCTGTTTCAGGTAGTTTGAAAGGATTTTGATGCATCTATTAACTGCAGATATTTTCATATTTCATATAAATTGATATTTTCATATTTATTCAACCAACAGAGTGAAACAACTCTCAGTCTGTGGTGCAGCTTTATTGGATAAAAGCAAATTAATGCGAATGTTGGAATCTGAAAACAAAAGAGAAAATGCTGGAAAGTCTCAGCAGGTCCGGCAGCATCTGTAGGGAGAGAAAAGAGCTAACTATTAGATGAGTCCCTATTAGCATTCTTTTCCCTTGGTTCCTGTGGCTATGACTCATTTTCATCCTCTCACCCTACAGTATCAATATCTCCCACTTTCTATGCCTTTTAGCTTTGACAAAGGGTCATCGGGACTCGAAACGTTAGCTCTTTTCTCTGCCTATAGATGCTGCCAGACCTGCTGAGGTTTTCCAGAATTTTCTCTTTTGGATGCAGCTTTATTGTCTCTGTTCGTCAATATTGGAACCAACATTAACCAGCAGCATGCTTTGTTCTTTCTCTTTCTGCTAATTCTCAGAAGATTTAATTTGGTGTTAACCCTCACTATTTGAAAAATAAAACTATTTCATTGTAGATTCTAGTGACATAGCCAGAGCTGACTCTAAGCTGTTTGACTTGGCAAGACTGCGTGCCAAGACCAAAGTGTGTAATGTCCTAGTTTGTGTGCTGCTTTTTGCTGATGATGCCACGCTGACATCCCACACTGAAGTTCATAGAACATAGAACATTACAGCGCAGTACGGGCTCCTTCGGCCCTCGATGTTTCGCCGACCTGTGAAACCATCTGAAGCTTATCTGACCTACACTATTCCATTTTCATCCATATGTCTATCCAGTGACCACTTAAATGCCCTTAAAGTTAGCGAATCTACTACTGTTGCAGGCAGGGCGTTCCACACCCCTACTACTCTCTGAGTAAAGAAACTGCCTCTGACATCTGTCCTATATCTACCACCCCTCAATTTAAAGCTATGTCCCCTCGTGTTGGTCATCACCATCCGAGGAAAGAGACTCTCACTGTCCACCCTATCTAACCCTCTGACTATCTTATATGTCTCTATTAAGTCACCTCTCAGCCTTCTCCTCTCTAACGAAAACAACCTTAAGTCCCTGAGCCTTTCCTCGTAAGACCTTCCCTCCATACCAGGCAACATCCTAGTAAATCTCCTCTGAACCCTTTCCAAAGCTTCCACATCCTTCCTATAATGTGGTGACCAGAACTGCACGCAGTACTCCAGGAGCGGCCGCACCAGAGTTATGTACAGCTGCAGCATGACCTTGTGGCTCTGAAACTCAATCCCCCTACTGATAAAGGCTAGCACACTATATGCCTTCTTAACAGCCCTATTAACCTGGGTGGCAACTTTCAGGGATTTATGTACCTGGATGCCGAGATCTCTCTGTTCATCTACACTACCAAGAATCTTGCCATTAGCCCAGTGCTCTGCATTCCTGTTACTCCTTCCAAAGTGAACCACCTCACACTTTTCCGCATTAAACTTCACCTGCCACCTCTCAGCCCATCTCTGCAACTTATCTATGTCCCTCTGTATCCTATAACATCCTTCAGCACTATCCACAACTCCACCGACCCTCGTGTCATCTGCAAATTTACTAACCCATCCTTCTACACCCTCTTCCAGATCATTTATAAAAATGACAAACAGCAGTGGCCCCAAAACAGATCCTTGCGGTACACCACTAGTAACTGAACTCCAGGATGAACATTTGCCATCAACCACCTCCCTCTGTCTTCTTTCAGCTAGCCAATTACTGATCCAAACCGCTAAATCACCTTCAATCCCATACTTCCTTATTTTCTGCAATAGCCTACCGTGGGGAACCTTATCAAACGCCTTACTGAAATCCATATACACCACATCAACCGCTTTACCCTCATCCACCTGTTTGGTCACCTTCTCAAAAAACTCAATAAGGTTTGTGAGGGAGGCATGACCTACCCTTCACAAAACCGTGTTGACTATTGCTAATCAACTTGTTATTTTCAAGATGATTATAAACCCTATCTCTTATAACCTTTTCCAACATTTTACCCACAACCGAAGTAAGGCTCACAGGTCTATAATTACCAGGGTTGTCTCTACTCCCCTTCTTGAACAAGGGGACAACATTTGCTATCCTCCAGTCTTCCAGCACTATTCCTGTCGACAAAGACGACATAAAGATCAAGGACAAAGGCTCTGCAATCTCCTCCCTGGCTTCCCAGAGAATCCTAGGATAAATCCCATCTGGCCCAGGGGACTTATCTATTTTGACATTTTCCAAAATTGCTAACACCTCCTCCTTGTGAACCTCAATTCCATCTAGCCTGGTCGACTGAACCCGAGTATTCTCCTTGACAACATTGTCTTTCTCCAGTGTAAACACTGACGAAAAATATCCATTTAACGCTTCCCCTATCTCCTCTGATTCCACACACAACTTTCCACTACTATCCTTGATTGGCCCTAATCTTACTCTAGTCATTCTTATGTTCCTGATATACCTATAGAAAGCCTTAGGGTTTTCCTTGATCCTATCCGCCAACGACTTTTCGTGTCCTCTCCTCGCTCTTCTTAACTCTCCCTTTACGTCCTTCCTGGCTAACTTGTAACTCTCAAGTGCCCTAACTGAGCCTTCATGTCTCATCCTAACATAAGCCTTCTTCTTCCTCTTGACAAGTGCTTTAACTTCCTTAGTAAACCACGGTTCCCTTGCTCGACAACTTCCTCCCTGCCTGAAGGTACATACATATCAAGGACACGCAGTAGCTGTTCCTTGAAAAAGCTCCACATTTCGATTGTACCCATCCCCTGCAGCTTCCTTCCCCATCCTATACATCCTAAATCTTGCTGAATAGCATCATAATTGCCTTTCCCCCAGCTATAATTTTTGCCTTGCGGTATATACCTATCCCCGCCCATTGCTAAAGTAAACATAACCGAGTTGTGATCACTATCACCAAAGTGCTCACCTACATCTAAATCTAACACCTGGCCGGGTTCATTACCCAGTACCAAATCCAATGTGGCCTCGCCCCTTGTTGGCCTGTCTACATACTGTGTCAGAAAACCCTCCTGCACACACTGCACAAAAACTGACCCATCTATAGTACTCGAACTATAGTATTTCCAGTCAATATTTGGAAAGTTAAAGTCCCCCATAACAACTACCCTGTTACTCTCGCTCCTGTCGAGAATCATCTTTGCAATCCTTTCGTCTACATCTCTGGAACTATTCGAAGGTCTATAGACAACTCCCAACAGGGTGACCTCTCCTCTCCTGTTCCTAACCTCAGCCCATACTACCTCAGTAGATAAGACCTCAAACGTCCTTTCTACCGCCGTAATACTTTCCTTGATTAACAATGCCACACCCCCCTCTCTTTTACCATCTTCTCTGTTCTTACAGAAACATCTAAATCCTGGAACCTGCAACAACCATTCCTGTCCCTGCTCTACCCATGTCTCCGAAATCGCTACAACATCAAGATCCCAGGTACCAACCCATGCTGCAAGCTCACCCACCTTATTCCGGATGCTCCTGGCGTTGAAGTTTACACACTTCAAACCAGCGTCTTGCTTGCCGGTGCCCTCTTTTGAACTTTTAACCCTATCCCTGGCCTCACTACTCTCAAATCCCCATCTCTCTTCCTACCTATGTCGTTGGTACCTATGTGGACCACGACTTGGGGCCGCTCCCCGTCCCCCTTAAGGATCCCAAAAACATGATCAGAGATATCACGAACCCTGGCACCTAGGAGGCAACACACCAACCGTAAGTCTCTTTTGTTCCCACAGAACCTCCTGTCTGTTCCTCTAACTATGGAGTCCCCAATGACAAGTGCTCTGTTCCTCTTCTCCCTTCCCTTCTGAGCAACAGGGACAGACTCTGTTCCAGAGAACTGTGCCCCATTGCTTACCCCTGGTAAGTCGTCCCCCGCAACAGTATCCAAAACAATATACTTGTTATAGAGGGGAACGACCACAGGGGATCCCTGCACTGCCTGCCGGTTCCCTCTCCCTCCCCCGACGGTAACCCATCTACCTTCTTCTTTTACCTGAGGTGTGACTACCTACCTATAACTCCTCTCAATAACCCCCTCCACCTCCCGAATGATCCGAAGTTCATCCAGCTCCAGCTCCAGGTCCCTAACGCAGTTCTCGAGGAGCTGGAGTTGGGTGCACTTCCCGCAGATGTAGTCAGCAGGGACACTCGAGGTGACCCTTTCCTCCCACATGCTGCAGGAGGAACATTCAACTGCCCTAGCCTCCATTCCCACTGAACTAACTTCCCAACTACTGAAAACTAAAAAAAAAACTTGTTAGTTTAGCAATCCGACGGACAGAACTTTTTTTTTTGGTTAGAGGAGGATGTAGTGTTTTGGGTAAAGCAGTCACTCGAGAACAGCCCCTTCACAAACCACCTTCAACTTACGCTGACCGTACTGCACGTATGCAAATCTCCCCGGAACAGCCAATCAGAAGCTCTGCTCTGCTGCCCTCTGCTGGATGCTTGCCTGCCCTCGAACTCCTCGGGTCACTTGCGCAGGTACACCTTCAACTTACGCTGACCGCACTGCACGTATGCAAATCTCCCCAGAACAGCCAATCAGAAGCTCTGCTCTTGCAGCAACTTGTCGATCGGTTCTCCTTGGCCTGCAAGGAGTTGGGTCTGTCAATCAGCATCAGGAACAGCAATGTTATGGACCAGGCTGCAGAGACTCCACCTTCCATCAACATTGACAATCTTACTCTGGAGTCATCAACAGCTTCGCAAACTATGGTTCAGAAATTACCAGCATCCTGTCCCTTGATAAAGAAATCAGCAGCAGGATTGTCAAGACCACAGTTGTTATGTCAAAGTTTTGAAATTTGAGTTTGGACCAACAGCAAGCTTACTGAAAATACAGGTTTGTGTACTCAGCAACCTCCTTTTCAGTAGTGAGGCAAGGACAACTTACCCAAGCCAAGAAAAGCAGCTGAATAACTTCCATCTCCATTGCCTCAGACAAATATTGGACATCTCCTGGCAAGTCAAGAGCACCAAATCTGGAAGTACACCAGCATGAAGGAATCCCCAGCGTGTTTGCCCTCTTGAGCCAGCAGTGACTCCATTGGTTGAGTCATGTGAGATGAGTGGGTGTTGGCTGTATCCCCAAAGACAAGCTCAAAGGCGAGCTTGCTATTGGCATGTAACCAACAGGCCACCCACATCTGCAATGCAAGGATGTCTTTATGCGACACCTCAGGTTAACCAGGATCAGAGTTGATGCATGGGGGGTTGGATTCTTCGGTTTTCAGGCTATGTCCTGACCCCAGCGTGGGAACAGTGCGATCTTACGACCAAACATTTGCCGCAAAACGTCCACCGAACCTCAGTTTGGCTGGGGCCTAGCGTAGAGCACCCGGCTCTAGCAGCCAATATGGCTGGAGAATGCCGGGCCCATGGCCGTGCATGTGCATGGCGGCGGTCTGCAAAATAATGCCCCCCCTTTGGCCGGCCCGCGAGCCCCGGACCAACACCAACGGTGCCTCCAGCCCGTGTCAAAGCCCCCCCTGCTCGCGGATCGGCTCTCCCCCAACTGTGGCGGCACTGGACTGAGTCCGCAGCTGCCACGCCGAGTTCCCGACAGATTATAGCACATGTGACCGACGCCATCGAGAACTCAGCCGGACAGCGGTGGAACATCGGAGGGTGGGCCTCCAGCAACGTCCTGAGGCCGTCGATATGGCATACGCCGCTTTGAAGGAGGCAGAACATCAAGAAAGCCGCGCCGCCCCCTATTTTGTCAGAAATGGGGATTCTCCAGCCGATCGGAGAGAAACAGTGAGGAAGGGTGTGGAAAAATCAGAGGGAAAAAGAAACGTCCAGATGTGGAAAAGTGAGCCTATCGGAACGAATGAACATCAGTCAACCTCGGATCACCGCTATTCAGCTGTGCCAGCTACAGAAGGGTCCACCACTCACAAATCGGCCTCTACAACCACAGCAATATTTAATCTGTTCAATCCAGAAGTGACATACACCCTGGGTGCAAGCCATCATCACCAGACAGACGGTGCCAATACCAGTGACATGTGACTAAATCAATGTTATATGTTCATTATTTCGCACTTTAAGGTAAAAATGTATTTTTCAATCAATATTGAGTATATTTTATGATTTGAAAACAAAAATCGTTGGAAATTCTCCCGGTCAGGCAGCAGCTGTGGAGAGTGAAACAGAGTGAATGGGCAGGATTTTCCACCCGGGAGGCCTGGAATGCTTTCCCCGATGGGACAGAGAATCAGTGTTGAGGGAAAATTGACATCAGCGCTGGGTGCCGACCCGAACGTGATGCTTTGACCCGCCCCCACTGGTGGCATTAACGAGGGCCGTGATGCTTTCTGGAACACACCTCTTCATTCACCTGAGGAAGGAGCAGTGCTCTGAAAGCTAGTGTTTGAAACAAACATGTTGGACTTTAACCTGGTGTTGTAAGACTTCTTACTGTGCTCACCCCAGTCCAACGCCGGCATCTCCACATCATGGTAAACCAAGGGGGCAACAGTTGGGCCCACCGCGAGGTTCACCACACCAGACCCATGCTGGTAGAGACCACCCAAGCCTATCTGAGGGCCACAGCCCCCTCCCCCAAACAATGCACTTACTGCCCCACCTCCTCTAGCAGACCACCCCCAGCCACAACCCCCAATCCTCCCCACCAGAGGGACCCCTGTAATATGGGGACTCGCCATAGTGAGTTCCTGCCTCAAGGAACCCCCTTCTCTGAACCCCCCACACACAGACCCCCGTTCCCCCATACAGACCCCCCTCCCAGAAAAGGGACCCGTGTCTATCTAGAGAGCCATCCAGACAGGGGCAGTGGGAAGCATTATAGCTGTAATACTGACCTTGTGGCTCCAAGGGTCCATTCATCAAAGGAGAGTAGCTGCCACTTGCCACAAATCCATCAGCTGCAAGCCATTCACAGCTTTCCAGTAGTAGTCTGTGATTGACAGCTTCTACAAGCCATCTGTTGCTTTGATCCATTCATAGCCCTTCATGGTTCAGTGGCCTAAGTGTTTTGTGAACAGAGGTAAGTGCAGTGAAATCACACACTTGAGTGATTGGAATGCATTTCATCTCTTTGATGTGGCCTTCCTGCCCCACCACCTATTGAGGCCCTTAAGTGGACTATTAATAACCACTTGAAAGTCTCAACCACTGTCCCTGGTACTAACCCAGCTGAGGGCAGGCATGCTGCCACATGGAGAGGATGTTTGGTAAACCTGTGTGGGCTACTTGTCATCGCCTGGAAGGTGGGGGATCCCTCCTTCAAAGGCATTCAAAGAACGAGAGGCCTAGCATCCGGAAGAGGGGTGCCGACTGAAAGCTGTTGTATAATGTGTGTACTTTGGTAGGTCTCATCAGAGGTTGTGAGTCTGGTATAGCTTAACAGTAAATGTGTATTAACTATTAAAACCATATACATATATGTAAGAAAAATACAAGGTCTAAGTTAGGATCTGTTTCCATACTTTCCTCTACACATCTCCAGTCCAAAACTGCCCTCAGCCCTCCAGATCTGTTCAATTACATAGAACATACAGTGCAGAAGGAGGCCATTCAGCCCATTGAGTCTGCCCCGACCCACTTAAGCTCTCACTTCCATCCTATCCCTATAACCCAATAACTCCTCTTAACCTTTTTGGTCACAAAGGGCAATTTATCATGGCCAATCCACCTAACCTGCACGTCTTTGGACTGTGGGAGGAAACCAGAGCACCCGGAGGAAACCCACGCAGACACAGGGAGAATGTGCAAACTCCACACAGACAGTGACCCAGTGGGGAATCGAACCTGGGACCCTGGCACTGTGAAGCCACAGTGCTATTCACATGTGCTACTGTGCTGCCCCCAATTACATCATAGTAAGGGCGATACTGTACCCAGTCCCTGTTAGTCCTTTTAATGCCAGACCCTTATACTACATCTTCCCCAATATTACTTTCTAGTAACCCTCCCCCCTTGATTTGCGCCCTTATTTGCGAGATGAACAAAGTACAAAACAGGTTCACAGTTTAACGCTATTTTATTCTCAATTCTCTTACTCAGGAAAATATGACTCAGACTCACAGCTGAGCTTTGGGATTTACCAGCACTTCGTAAAGGAGGCTGGCAGGCTATGATTACTCGATGTGGATATCTTCTCTGGGTTCAAAACTCAGGGTCTTTTCTTGCGATGGTTGTGCCTGGGGGACTCCCACGTTATCGCTGAAGATCTGTTCGATGTTCCTTTCTTTACACTGATAAGTTAGGATTGAATCATTGGTACACGCCCACCACTGGCCATTGTCCATACCCAGACCCCAACTGGTCAATGGAAAATACAGGATACTCCTGTTTATCCATGGTGATTCAATCAAGACCCATTGTCCTCTGAAATTCCCCTTGTCTGACCAGCTACCAGCCCATTATGGAGTCTGATGGCTTCTTTTGTCTGTTCTTCGTCCTGCTGTAAAGTTGATCACCTGTGGCTGGAAGATTTTTACAGATTCATAGTATGGTCCTGTTCTTTGGAGTGGGTAATCACAAAGTCCATATAGCAGTAAAGGTTTATGCCTTGACTGGAGTGCTTTTGCAGATGGCCAGTATTGATTCCAGCCAGGGTCTCATGAGGCAGTTTCTGTTCCTGGCCTATGTGTATCTTCGCAGCCTGTTTTTAAGTACCACAGGGCAACACAGGCATTCTGCTCAGAAGGGGAAAGGACTCATTACGGATGACATGCATGATTTCAAAGATTTGTTTGCCACCGTACTTAACGATTCCATTATCATGTCGATAACTGGAGGTTGAATTTCTTCAAGTCCATAGAGCAGTGTGTCTGTCATTCATAGCCAGAGGTCTCTCAGCCCTGTCCCTTGTCTGAGAGGACCGTAACACTGCCTCCCGCATCCAATTTAAAGATTGTGAGATGACCATTAACCAAGTTGTCCTCACTCGAAAAAGAAAACCCTTGATCTTTAACCCAATCTAAGAAGCAGAATTGTGTTTCTCTTGGGATCACCTGTGTGTCTGGTTGTATTAGCTTTGCAAAGTTGTAATTGAGACACTTTGTTGAGACTACTGGGCATTGAAACGCTTGTAGGGTCGCTTGACTCTGCAATGGTGACATGGGCACCCAACCTCAATTGGTCAGTCAGGATATTTATTCCCTTGTCCTGGAGTGTCGCTGCTCCTCTGCTGTTTTACTAGGTGGCCAGTGGGGGTTGCTCTGTACCAAGACTTAAGTTCATAAGTTCAAAAGGAGCAGAATTAGGCCATTTGGCCCATCAAGTCTGCTCTGCCATTCCATCATGGTGATCTCATCCTGGTCTTAACTACGTCATCCTGCCCGTTCTCCATAACCCTTCAACCCATTACCAATTAAATATCTGTCTAACTCCTCTTTAAATTTACTCACTGACTTGCTTCCATCTCTTAAGATGGATCTGTGATGTTAACTGATTTCGGATTTACCGACCATCTGAATGGCCTTTTCAAGGGGTCAAATCTTCCTTATCTTGAAGCATGTCAGAGAGTGCATTGTCTGCCGCTCCAACAATAATTCTGTTCCTGATTCGCTCAGATTTAAAATCACCACAGTCACAACCTACAGCCTTCTGTACAGCTCATTAATAAACAAATCAACAGGTTCTCCTGGTTGTTGGATATGTTTGTTAAACTTTGCTCTCAGAAGGATCTTATCACTGTTCAAGTTAAAATATGTCAAATACTTTTTAGACTGTTAAGGATTCATTGATTCCTTTTCTAGCTATTATATCGTTGCTATTGGACCTACTGAATAAACAGTGTGTTAGTTCGACCACAAGCAATCATGGATCTACAGAATCGTTTTTTCCAAAGTCCCCAATTTTGTGACTGGTTTGGGCCTTGGATGAGTCCAACTGGTCTGGTAAGGTAGATTGTTTATCCATGGCTATTCACAATTAAAATAGTGTATAGCTTTAAATGCTGTTCGGAAATTCAAAATGGTGCCGCTGTTTGCTTCCTCTCAGTGGTTTTGGCAGGCTCCCGCAGTAATGGTTTCGATTTCTGTTTTAAATTTTCAGCAGTAACTGTGGGTTTTACCAGCTAGATAGTCGGGGTTTTTTAACTGCCAGTTATTTGTTACTTGGTTTAATTTTGTTTCAATTGAAACAAGCTCGGCCACCATATGGCCAGGCACGGAAATGGGCTCTTCATAGTACATTTTAAAATGGTAAATCTGTCTGCCGCTGAAACAGAAGCTTTTTAAAACTCATTCTGGCTAAAAATTTAAGTTTTCAACTCACTCCTACTTGGTCTCCTGACTCTGAATTCTTTGGGTATTGAAGCTGGACTTCCAAAGGATTCGGTCTTCTGCTGAAGTGTGGAGTTTTATTTCTGCCTTCCGCTCCTTATTCTGGTAGTCTTCAGGCAACCCCCCTCTGCTTTTTCACTTCTGGTATTTTCAGTCAGGTCAGAATTCTGTTTTTACAATCTTCCAGATTTTAAAGTTTTTCTCCAGTGTTTGTGAGATTCTGGATTGTTCCTATTGCTGCCACTATGTTGTAAAATGTTGTGTGTAGTTCAGGAGGTGTCACAAATAGGTTCTCAGTCCAGTATAGTTTAACAGTAAGTGTTGATTAACAACTAGTAACTATACATGTATATAGGTTATAAGATCTAAGCTAATAGTTATCTCCATGCTTGCCTCTGCACACTTCTTTGCCAAGTCCAAGACTGCCCTCTAGACTCAGGTCACATGTTTTTTTACATCACAGTGTGCGCAGTACAGTACCCAGCCTAATGTTAACCATTTCTTTGCCAGACCCTTACACTACAAGAGCCACCACCCTGCCCTTACTGTTAACCCCCTTATGCCCTGTACCCCATTCCATTGTGACTCCCACACCATGTAACCCCTCCCAATATTACTTACCTGTGGCCTGGTTCAATATGAGATTCTAGGCCTTGGGTGACTATGATTGCAGCAGCAGTTGCCATCTTTCCAGAGATGCGACTGAGCAAAAGTGACATTGGCCTGTTATTGGCTGCCAGGAAGGATATCTGCTCTCCGCCCCTGCACTCCACGACTTCCTCTCCAAGATCCTGATCCTAGGAAAGGACTGCCAGTGGCCCCTCAACTGCCTGATTGTCTCATAATTTGGCAGGCCGGCTTTTGGCCGGCTCTCCAGCCGACAACCCCATTGCCTCCACAATATTCTAGCCAAGGAGTCGACGCAAAATGTAGTCTTCAGGTGAAACGCGGTTAGATTACAGTGAGTAATTGGACGACAGTGCAATCCAACTATTCAGAATTCTATCCACATTTTAAAGTCATATTCTGGACGTTTTCACAACAGTTCGCCTGAATGGTTGCTGTTACTTCAACAAAAGACAGGCAGAAACCCCATTGCCATTCGCACTCTTTCCCCTTGGTTTCTGCGGCCATTAGCACCCAGTTTACCTGGGTTTCTGTGGCTATGACGCATCTTTCATTCTCACTCCACAGTATAAATATTTCCCACTTTCTCTGTCTGTTAGCTTTGACAAAGAGTCATCGGACTCGAAATGTTAGCTCTTTTCTCTCCCTACAGATGCTACTAGACCTGCTGAGATTTTCCAGTATTTTCTCTTTCGTTTCAGATTCCAGCATCCGCAGTAATTTGCTTTTAACCCCATTTACATGTTTATCTATCTCAGGGTTCAGAGGAGGAGGAGCAGTCTCTGGGTGAGTATACAGACCTAACGGTAACTTCCTGTTTTCCACTTTTTTTTTTCAAAAGTGACGTCAGAGGGAAGCTGTGATCTGATTGGTTGATAACCAATCTGCCCCAAATTTAAAACTCGTAAACTTAAATTAAACAAATTAATTAATTAGAGATGGCTGGTCAGGTGATGTGCTTAAGCTGCTTGATGTGGGAGCTGGCAGATCCCATTGCGAGCTGCAGCGACCACATCTGCAGTAAGTGTTGGCTGCTCGAAGAACTCCGGCTCAGAGTTGATGAGCTGGAGTCTGAGCTTCACACACTGAGGCACATCCGGGAGGGGGAGGCTTACCTGGACACTTTGTTTCAGGAAGCAGTCACACCTGTCAGAGTAAATAGTTTAAATCCTGCCAGTGGCCAGGGACAGCAGGGTGTGACTGCAAGTCAGGCAGGTAAAGGGAACCAGCAGTCAGGAACTCAGGAGCCTCAGCCCTTGACCCTGTCCAACAGGTACGAGGCACTTGCTCCCTGTGTGGATGGAGAACAGGGCTGCAGGAAGGATGAGTCAGCTGACCAAGGCACCATGGTTCAGCAGGCCATTCAAGGGGAGGAAGTAAATAGGCAAGTTGTAGTTGTAGGGGATTCTATTATCAGAGGGATAGATAGTATCCTTTGTGAGCAGGATCGAGGGTCCCGCATGGTATGTTGCCTGCCTGGTGCTAGGGTGCGGGACATCTCTGACCGGCTTGAAAGGATAGTGGAGAGGGAGGGGGAGGATCCAGTTGTTGTGGTCCATGTCGGTACCAACAACTTAGGCAAGTCTAGGAAAGAGGACCTGTTTAGAGATTATAAAGAGTTAGGATTCAAATTAAAAAACAGGTCCTCAAGGGTCATAATCTCCGGATTACTGCCCGAGCCACGTGCAAATTGGCATAGGGAGGCAAGAATAAGGGAAGTTAACACGTGGCTGAAAGAGTGGTGTGGGAAAGAGGGGTTCCTTTTCATGGGACACTGGCATCAGTTTTGGGACGGGGGGACCTATACCGTTGGGATGGTCTCCACCTGAACCGAGCTGGGACCAGTGTTCTGGCGAAAAGAGTAAATAGGGTGGTCAATAGGACTTTAAACTAGAGATTGGGGGGGAAGGGAAAGTCAGGGAACCAAGAGGTGAAGGAATCAGTGGGAAGCGTAGCTGCTTAGGATTACAAAAAAATCACGAAAAGACAAAGCTCAGGAGAGGTTACGATAGTCCCCATCTCACAAAATATGACACAGTGTATGGAAAGGCTCAGTAAACCAAGGTCCACCACACTAAGAAAACAAAAAGGGACCGTCAATAGGGAATTAAAGGTGCTATATTTAAATGCCCGCAGTGTACGGAACAAGGTAGATGAGCTTGTGGCCCAGATTGTGACTGGCAGGTATGATGTGGTAGGCATCACAGAGACGTGGTTGCAGGGGGTTCAGGACTGGCAGTTAAACATCCAGGGATTTACAACCTATCGAAAAGACAGAGAGGTGGGTAGAGGGGGCGGGGTTGCCTTGTTAATTAGAAATGAAATTAAATCAATAGCACTAAACGACATAGGGTCAGACGATGTGGAGTCTGTGTGGGTAGAGTTGAGGAACCACAAAGGTAAAAAAACCATAATGGGAGTTATGTACAGGCCTCCTGACAGTGGTCAGGACCAGGGGCACAAAATGCACCACGAAATAGAAAGGGCATGTCAGAAAGGCAAGGTCACAGTGATCATGGGGGACTTCAATATGCAGGTGGACTGGGTAAATAATGTTGCCAGTGGACCCAAAGAAAGGGAATTCATTGAATGTTTACAGGATGGCTTTTTGGAACAGCTTGTGATGGAGCCCACGAGGGAACAGGCTATTCTGGACTTAGTGTTATGTAATGAGCCAGAATTGATAAAAGACCTTAAAGTAAGGGAACACTTAGGAAGCAGTGATCATAATATGGTAGAATTCAGTCTGCAATTTGAAAGAAAGAAGGTAGAATCAGATGTAAAGGTTTTACAGTTAAATAAAGGTAATTACAGGCGCATGAGGGAGGAACTGACGAAAATCGACTGGAAGCAGAGCCTAGTGGGAAAGACAGTAGAACAGCAATGGCAGGAGTTTCTGGGAGTAATTGAGGACACAGTGCAGAGGTTCATCCCAAAGAAAAGAAAGGTTATCAGAGGGAGGATTAGGCAGCCATGGCTGACAAAGGAAGTCAGGGAATGCATCAAGGCAAAAGAGAGAGCCTATAATGTGGCAAAGAGTAGTGGGAAGTCAGAAGATTGGGAAGGCTACAAAAACAAACAGAGGATAACAAAGAGAGAAATAAGGAAGGAGAGGATCAAATATGAAGGTAGGCTAGCCAGTAACATTAGGAATGATAGTAAAAGTTTCTTTAAATACATTAAAAACAAACGGGAGGCAAAAGTAGACATTGGGCCGCTCCAAAATGACGCTGGTAATCTAGTGATGGGAGACAAGGAAATAGCTGAGGAACTTAATAAGTACTTTGCGTCAGTCTTCACAGTAGAAGACATGAGTAATATCCCAACAATTCAGGAAAGTCAGGGGGCAGAGTTGAATATGGTTGCCATCACAAAGGAGAAGGTGCTAGAGAAACTAAAAGGTCTGAAAATTGATAAATCTCCGGGCCCAGATGGGCTACATCCTAGAGTTCTAAAGGAGATAGCTGAAGAAATAGTGGAGGCGTTAGTTATGATCTTTCAAAAGTCACTGGAATCAGGGAAAGTCCCAGAGGATTGGAAAATCGCTGTTGTAACCCCCCTGTTCAAGAAGGGAACAAGAAAAAAGATGGAAAATTATAGGCCAATTAGCCTAACCTCGGTTGTTGGCAAAATTCTAGAATCCATCGTTAAGGATGAGATTTCTAAATTCTTGGAAGTGCAGGGTCGGATTAGGACAAGTCAGCATGGATTTAGTAAGGGGAGGTCGTGCCTGACAAACCTGTTAGAGTTCTTTGAAGAGATAACAAATAGGTTAGACCAAGGAGAGCCAATGGATGTTATCTATCTTGACTTCCAAAAGGCCTTTGACAAGGTGCCTCACGGGAGACTGCTGAGTAAAATAAGGGCCCATGGTATTCGAGGCAAGGTACTAACATGGATTGACGATTGGCTGTCAGACAGAAGGCAGAGAGTTGGGATAAAAGGTTCTTTTTCGGAATGGCAACCGGTGACAAGTGGTGTCCCGCAGGGTTCAGTGTTGGGGCCACAGCTGTTCTCTTTATATATTAACGATCTAGATGACGGGACTGGGGGCATTCTGGCCAAGTTTGCCGATGATACAAAGATAGGTGGAGGGGCAGGTAGTATTGAGGAGGTGGGGAGGCTGCAGAAAGATTTAGACAGTTTAGGAGAATGGTCCAAGAAGTGGCTGATGAAATTCAACGTGGGCAAGTGCGAGGTCTTGCACTTTGGAAAAAAGAATAGAGGCATGGACTATTTTCTAAACGGTGACAAAATTCATAATGCTAAAGTGCAAAGGGACTTGGGAGTCCTAGTCCAGGATTCTCTAAAGGTAAACTTGCAGGTTGAGTCCGTAATTAAAAAAGCAAATGTAATGTTGTCATTTATCTCAAGAGGCTTGGAATATAAAAGCAGGGATGTACTTCTGAGGCTTTATAAAGCACTAGTTAGGCCCCATTTAGAATACTGTGAGCAATTTTGGGCCCCATACCTCAGGAAGGACATACTGGCACTGGAGCGGGTCCAGCGGAGATTCACACGGATGATCCCAGGAATGGTAGGCCTAACATACGATGAACGTCTGAGGATCGTGGGATTATATTCATTGGAGTTTAGGAGGTTGAGGGGAGATCTAATAGAAACGTACAAGATAATGAATGGCTTGGATAGGATGGACGTAGGGAAGTTGTTTCCATTAGCAGGGGAGACTAGGACGCGGGGGCACAGCCTTAGAATAAAAGGGAGTCACTTTAGAACAGAGATGAGGAGAAATTTCTTCAGCCAGAGAGTGGTAGGTCTGTGGAATTCATTGCCACAGAGGGTGGTGGAGGCCGGGACATTGAGTGTCTTTAAGACAGAAATTGATAAATTCTTGATTTCTCGAGGAATTAAGGGCTATGGGGAGAGAGCGGGTAAATGGAGTTGAAATCAACCATGATTGAATGGTGGAGTGGACTCGATGGGCCGAATGGCCTTACTTCCACTCCTATGTCTTATGGTCTTATGGTCTAGGGTTCTGCCAATCTCCTGCCAAAGTTATAACAGCCAAATCAGAGAACCCAGGAGGACATTCCCAACAAGATATTCTGTCTGTATTGTTTATATTCCTGTTATAAATGAGTTTTTCT
The DNA here is from genome assembly GCF_902713615.1 of Scyliorhinus canicula. NCBI lineage: Eukaryota > Metazoa > Chordata > Chondrichthyes > Carcharhiniformes > Scyliorhinidae > Scyliorhinus > Scyliorhinus canicula. The sequence continues at coordinate 93,947,195 of NC_052152.1, read as the reverse complement.
TCATGTAAACTTGTCTCCTGATGGTGATGATGCTGGAATACCTCCAGTGGGGGAAGCTGTAATTACTTTGGAATTTATCAATATAGGAATTTGTGAAGGCAAATTTGACAGAGGCCTGTGCTGAGCTTTCCACAATAGAAATATACAACTGAGAACCTTGTCACTGCTCACTCGACCTTCCACTCACAATGGGTTGATTTTAATGAGTAGAAAGTTGGAGGGGCGGAGCAGGGGAGCTGGAATTCAATAGATCTACCGTGACATTGCTCATGATAAGAAAGAAGATTTGTTGGCTTACAAGTCAGGGTGTTTGTGCTCAACAGTGAGTCCCTCTCTCTCTCTCTCTCTTTGACTTTTCCCATGTTACATGCCACAAAGTTGGTCGATCACCCTTTTCTTTTTAAAAAAAAATATTTTTATTAGGGTATTTGCAATTTTAATAATAATAATAACAGCGACAGAAACATGGTACACTAAACACCCATTTCCACCCCCATCACAATCTTCACACACCCCAACCATAAAACAATAGGCTGGCCCTTTCCCCCCCCCCCCCCCCCCCCCCCCCACCGCCTGCCCTTTGGAATTCTGCTTCTGCTGACATTTTAATTTTCCCCGAGAAAGTCGACAAATGGCTGCCACCTCCGGTGAACCCTACCATTGACCCTCTTAAGGCAAATTTTATTTTCTCGAGACTGAGAAACCCAGCCATGTCACTAACCCAGGTCTCTACACTCGGGGACTTCGAGTCCCTCCACATTAATAAGATCCGTCTCCGGGCTACCTGGGAGGCAAAGGCCAGGACGTTGGCCTCTTTCTCCCCCTGAACTCCCGGCTCTTCCGACACTCCAAAGATCACCACCTCTGGACTCGGCACCACCCGTGTTTTGAGTACCGTGGACATTGCATTAGCGAAACCCTGCCAAAACCCTCTATGCTTCGGGCATGCCCAAAACATGTGGACATGATTTGCTGGCCTTCCCGCACACCTCGCACACCTGTCCTCTACCCCGAAAAATGTGCTCATCCTAGCCACTGTCATGGGTGCCTGGTGGACTACATTAAATTGTATCAGGCTAAGCCTGGCGCATGGTGAGGATGTATTAACCCTGCCTAGGTCATCCGCCCACAGACCCACCTCTATTTCTCCTCCTAGCTCATCTTCCCACTTGCCCTTAAGCTCCTTCACCAGAGCTTCCTCTGATTCCAAAGGTTCCTGGTTGATATCAGATACCTTCCCCTCTCCCACCCATGTACAGGAGAGCACTCTGTCCTGTATCCCCCATATCCCCTGTATCCCCTGTGGCAGCAGCAGCGGGAAGGCCGGAACCTGCCTTCTCAAGAAGTCTCGTACCTGCAGATACCTAAACCCATTCCCTGCTGGCAATTCAAATTTATCCTCCAAGGCTTTCAGGCTGGGGAAGCTGCCATCCATAAATAGATCTACCATCCTTCTAATTCCTGCCCATTTCCATCTCCGGAACCCACCATTCAGCCTACCCAGTACAAACTGGTGATTATTATAAATCAAGGTCCAAACCGATGCTCCCTCCACTCTCTTATATCTCCTCCATGGCCCCCAGATTCTCAGAGCCGCCGCCATTACCAGACTTCTGGAGTATTGGGCCGGCGAGAACGGAAGAGGTGCCGTTATCAGTGCTCCCAAACTTGTGTCTTTACATGACGCCGCCTCCATTCGCACCCACACCCACCAACCCCTCCCCCACTACCCACTTCCTAATCATGGCTATATTAGCTGCCCAGTAGTATAATTACAAAAGTTTGGCAGTGTCAACCCACCCTCCCCCCCGACTGCGCTCCAGCAACACTTTCTTCACTCGCGGGGTTTTACCCGCCCACACGAAGTCCGAAATAACCTTATTCACCCGCTTGAAAAAGGCCCTTGGGAGGCACTGAAAGACAAACAGAAATCTGGGGAGAACCGTCATTTTCACGGTCTGTACCCTCCCCGCCAGTGATAGTGGGAGCATGTCCCATCTCTTAAAGTCCTCTTTCATTTGTTCTATAAGCCGGGATAGGTTTAACTTGTGCAGTATCTCCCATTCCTAAGCCACCTGGATTCCTGGATATTGAAAGCTCCTTCCTACCATTCTAAACGGCAGCTCTCCCAGTCTCTTCTCCTGCCCTCTCGCATGTATCGCGAAAATCTCGCTTTTCCCCCATGTTCAATTTATACCCCGAAAAATCACCAAATTCCCCTTGAATCCGCATAACTTCCCCCATCCCCTCCAACGGATCTGAATTTTTCAACAGCAGGACATCTGCGTAAAGTGAGACCCGGTGTGTCCCCCCCCCCCCCCCCCCCCCGCCGCCGCCAACATCCCCGAACCAGCCTTTTCCAGTTCCTAGAGGCTCTTAACGCCATGGTCAGTGGCTCTATGGCCAGAGCCAACAGTAGCGGGGAGAGGGGACACCCTTGTCCCGTCCCTCGGTGTAGTTTAAAATACCCCAACCTCAACCAGTTTGCACGCACACACGCTACTGGTGCCTGATAGAGCAACCGCACCCAGTCAATGAAGCCTTCACCAGACCCAAACCTTCCCAGCGCCTCCCATAGGTAATACGACTCCACCCGATTAAAAGCCTTCTTCGCATCCATCGCGACCAATACCTCCATCTCCCCTCCTTCTGAGGGCATCATAAGAACATTTAGAAGCCTTCGAACATTCGCCGTGAGTTGCCTGCCCTTTACAAATCCCGTCTGGTCTTCCCCTATCACCAGTGGGACATTTATCCTCTATCCTTGTGGCCAATATCTTAGCCAGCAGTTTGGCGTCCACATTCAGTAGAGAAATTGGCCTGTATCACCTGCATTTCTCCGGATCCTTCTCCCGCTTCAGGGTCAATGAAATCGAGGCCTGCGACATTGTTGGGGGGAGGACTCCCTCTCTCTTGTTTCATTAAATGTCCTCACCAGCAGTGGGCTCAATATCTCTGAAAACACCTTATAGAATTCCACCGGGTAGCCATCAGGCCCCAGGGCCTTGCCCGACTGCATGCCCTCCAGCCCTTCCATTATTTCCTCAATTTCAATTGGGGCTCCCAGCCCCTCCACCAGATCCTCATCCACCCTCGTGAATCTCAACAGACCCAAAAGCTGCCTCATCCCCTCCACTCTCGCCGGAGGTTCCGACTCATAATTTGCTGTAAAAATCCTTAAACACCTCATTCACCCCCGCTGGGTCCAGGACCGTGATCCCACCTCTACCCTTTGCTCTTCCTATCTCCCTGGCTGCCTCCTTTTTTCTGAGCTGGTGCGCTAACATTTTGCTTGCCTTTTCCCATACTCATAGATCGTCCCTCTTGCCTTCCTCAGCTGTTCAACCGCCTTCCCTGTAGTCAACAGCCCCAACTCCACCTGTAACCTCCGCCGCTCCCTCAGTATCCACCACCCCCCGGTATTAGAGCCCTGCTCAGAACAAAAAAGTCAATCTGAGAGTATACCTTGTGGACATGAGAGAAAACAGAAAACTCCTTCGCCCTTGGCCGTGCAAACCTCCATGGGTCTACTCCGCCCATCTGTTCCATAAACCCCTTCAATTCCTTTGCCGCAGCTGGCACCCTCCCTGTCCTGGATTTTGACTGGTCCAATTCTGGATCAATGACTGTGTTAAAATCTCCCCCCACGATCAAGTTATGTGACTCTCAGTCTGGGATCTTACCGAACACCCGCCTCATTAATTCCACATCATCCCAATTCGGAGCATATACATTCATGAGTACCACCCGCACCCCCTCCAGCTTCCCACTCACCATTATGTACCTGCCCCACGTGTCTGACACGATTCTCCCTGCCTCGAATGCCACCCATTTATTAATCAAAATCGCTACCCCCCTGATCTTTGAGTCCAGCCTTGAGTAGAATATTTGGCCAACCCGCTCCTTTCTCAATCTAGTCTGGTCTGTAACCTTTAGGTATGTCTCTTGTAACATTGCTACATCCGCCTTCAGCCTCCTCAAATGTGCAAACACGCGAGCCCTCTTGACCGGCCCATTCAGCCCTCTAACGTTCCATGTAATCAGCCTAGTCAGGGGACTTCCCACCGCACCCCCCCCTGCCGACTAGCCATCACCCTTTTTAGGCCAGTCTCCAGGTTGCACCCCGGCCTCCTCAGGCCCGGCCTTGAGCATCCACCTTTCCCAACCTCCCATTTGTCCCCTAGTAATAGTTCCTCCCCTGTCAGCAAAGCAGCTGCCCCCCTCCCCCCTGGTAACAGCATCAGAAACCCAATCCCCCACATCAAGCTCAAGCTTATCACCTCCCCCCCACTACTGTATTGTGCTTCCGTGAGTCAGCTGACCTAGCTGACCTGATAGCTCCCACCCACGGCACCAAACAGACTGCCCCCCCATTGTTCTCTCACCTCTCCCCCCACTTGAACATACATATTCAAAGCATCACATTCAGTGTCTTTAGTTCACATCCAGTCTTTTTTCCCTGATGAAAGTCAATGCATTGTCTGGTGTTTCGAAGTAAAATTCTCGGTCCTCATATGTGACCCACAGACGCGCTGGGTACAACATCCCGAACTTCACCCCCTTCTTAAAGAGGGCCGATTTTGTCCGATTAAACCCAGCTCATCTCTTGGCCAAATCCGCGCCCAGGTCTTGATAAATGCACAGCTCACAATTCTCCCACCTGCTGCTCTGTTCTTTCTTGGCCCACCGCAGAACGTGTTCCTTGTCCAGGAACCGGTGCATACATACCACCATCGCCCTCGGCGGCTCGTTCGCTCGGGGCTTCTTCGCGAGGGCTCTGTGCGCTCTATCCACTTCCAGGAGCTGAAGGAACACCTCAGCCCCCATCAACTTCTCCAGCATGTTCGTCACATAGGCCCTCGCATCCAATCCCTCACTGCCCTCAAGGAGGCCGACGATTCTCAGGTTCTACCTCCTGGACCTGTTCTCCAAGTCCTCCAGCTTCTCCTGCATTCTTTTCTGGCGGTCATTCATCATCTCCACCTTGGTCTCCAGCATGGTTATGTATTCCTCGGGCTCGGGCACCTTTTTCTCCACCTCCTGGATCACACGTCCGTGGATTTCTTGATTCTGCACCACCTGATCAATCAAAGTCTTAATCGGGTCCAGCTTGTCCTTCTTAAGTTTGGCGAAGCAATCTTCAAAAAACTTCATCAGCTGCTCCGTCGACCACTGTGCCCTGCTTCTCCGCTATGCTTTCCCACGTTGCCAGCTCTGCTCGCGTCTTCTTTGTAGAACTTTGTCTTCTCACACGGCCACGTCTGGTCCAATTCTCCATACACTGGAGGGGGATTTCTCCTCACCGTCTCACTCTCCAATGATTCATCCAATAGAATCCGGAAACAAACGGAAGAAAAAGGTCCAAATGTCCGTCACAGGCAAGAGCTATCAAATGTATGATCTACTCCTCCATGGCCACCACCGGAAAACAATCACCCTTTTTCTATTCACTTTGATCACCATATATTCCATCTGGCGGGTGGTTTTACAGTTGGATGCTCTTCCTGCCAAAAACACTCCCCATTTATCCAGGCTAGGGATCAGCATCGATACACACTGGTTTACCCGTGCCTGGCCGTTCCATGGCAACACGTTCTGGAGCGGGACTTGAACCTGGAGTAGTCTGGCTCAGTGGCAATGGTGCTACTGCCTGAACCACAAGACCCTTCTCAACAAGTTACAGTGATTGAATAAGTCAAATTTAATTCTTATTTGTTGTAATATGACTTTAAGGGATAGGAGCATGGCATCACTAGAAAGAAAGTGTGTCATACTATTCAGTTTTAAATTCACTTTTGCTTTTAAGCTAGTTACAGACAGCTATGCTGCTGATATGTCTTCAAGCTTTATATTTTTATATTGCTGTTTTCCTATGCCTAGTCTTTATAAATTAACCCACAGTGTGTTTACCCAATCCCTTATGAGTGCTTGGTACCTTTATATCATATAAAAACAGAACATTATTGAAATGCATTAGACCATAAGATATAGGAGAAGAATTAGGCCATTCCGCCCATTGAGTCTGCTCTGCCATTTGATCATGGTTGATACGGTTCCTCATCCCCACTCTCTGCCTTCCCATAACCTCTGATCCCCTTATTAATGAAGAAACCCCCGAAATAATCAAGAACACAAGATTTGTGCTTGAGGCTTCTGAGACTATTACTAGTACTTTGAAGATACGTCTCCCTATCCCAATGCCTCTGGTCCTCTTTCTGTCTCTTACACATGGTAATTAAAGTTTTCATAATTGAAATTGTTTGTCTTTTTATTGGAAAATGCAAGTTAAAGGAACAATAATACTGTGCGGGTGTGTCTCTTTATATCTTAACTCTTAGCAATTACAATAGTTACATTTTCTCATTGTCAACACAAAGAAGGTGAGCATCAGGTCAGACAATTAGAAACCGCTTAGGTTAATTGATGGTTAGAAAATCATTGGGCAAAGGAACAGTTTAGGAGTATCAACCTTGGCATCATAATAGCACTCTCGGCTCTAAATCAGAGCACTGTAGGTTCGAGTCTGAATCCAGATCTGTTTTCTTGGCTGACACTCCAGTACACTTCTGCAAAAGAAGCACACTGACAAAAATTAGATGAGATTTTAAACCAAGCTCCCACCTGCCTCCCCAGGTAAATGTTAAAGATCCTAAGGTACTTTAACTATTCCAAGAAGAGCTTTGGACGTCAACTGAGGCCCAGGTCAACATTTATCTTCAACAAGTATTTTTGGTCTACTATCTCATTACCTTTTTACGAGATCTTGCTGTGCATACATTGGTAGGCCAATTCCAGCATTGCAGCAGTGACTACACTTTGCAAGGACTTTGTATAAAACACTCTGGGACATTCCACAGTTGTGAAAGAGGCTCGATAAATGCAAGTTCTTTCTTAATTACAACTCAAATATTACAACTTAATAGATTTATTTTAAAATTTGGTGATATAACCATTTGATTACATTACCCGAGTTGCTGTTGACAGTACTTAATAGCAGCCCGTCTCCATGGTATTAACCTTAAATAACAAAACTTATGACAGAAGCTGTCGTGACTCAAAGTGCCAATTCTGCACCATTAATTTGAAGCTGACCCACACACATCTTAAATCTGGGGAAGGTGAAATGACAGATAGAGCTGTCAGATATGGGCAATTTTACAGCTTCATTGCAACCAATTACAGTGAAGTTCTGACCTTTGCGATTTCATCTCCATACTTTTCAATCAGGTCATTCCTACTTAAAAATGCTGGGATTATGTTGGAATAATCAGCACAAAAAAGGCCCAAGGATCAAAGTGACAAGTCATGTGAAAGCTGATATACTCGGTCTCCCATTTTGTCCAAACAATGGATTTAGTTTGTACAAAATATACCGACCAACTAAATCCATTAGCCATCGCTTCACTTTCAATTAACAATCAGCTCACATTATTTCCCTGTCCCCTCCCTAACCTCTTATACCAAGAAGGTTTTCATTGGCAATCACGAGTGGGCATATTTGCTTCCAGATTTTACATAGGAAGAAACGAGGAGCTGTTTAAAGAACTCTAGTATGGACTTCACTCCTGGCACAAATGCACATATTGGGGAATGCATAATGGGAACAGGAATAGACCATTCAGCCCCTCCAGCCTGTTCCGCCACCCAATTAAATCATAGTTAATTTGAATTCTATTTATCCACATTTTTATGCTATTGCTTAACAAGTCTGCCAAACGCAGTTTAGAATTGTTCAATCAACCTAGCCTCCATAGATTTGTGTGGGGAAGAGCGTTCCAGATTTCCAATGCACTTTGTGTGAAGAAATTCTCCCAGCATCGTCCCTAAACAGCGTAGCTCTAATTTTATTGATAGATTCCTCATCCCCACTCTCTAAGCGAAGCTCTAAGGGTTATTTTCCCTTCTCCTGGATGCCCCTACCAGGGTAAATAATTTCTCTCTAACGACCCTATCAAATCCTCTAATCATCTTAAACTCCGAAATTAGATCACACCCCCACTCCCGAATGTATGGAATAAATATGGTACACCCTGTCCTTAGCATCCATGAGGTGACTGCTGATGGTGCTGCGTAGCTGTGCGCGTGTACACAGCACAGTGGAGACTCTCACCCTCCAACAAACAAACTTGAGTAGCCATCTTCCAGCTGGTATGCAGAATGATGAGTGACCTCAATGTAAGAGGTTGGAGGTACATCTGGCACGAAGGCATCAGCTCCAGGCATAACTCTTTGTTTATCCCACAACGTCCTGTCTGCAAGCATGTGAGATTTCCCATGACCTAGCAGCGCATTGCGTCTGACACAGTCTCCATGGAGACGCCTGCGTCATTTATGACAGTTAGCGATTTGTCTGATGGATGAATTTTTATGTAAATAATTGTTCCTTCATTTTTTGTTTTGTACAGCATGTCATTGGTAAACTTTTGCAAGCGATGCATTTACTGTGAATTAAGACAACAACCTCAACCTTTCAATATTCCCAAGATCAAGCTACTCCCTCTAGAGACCCTATTAAGGTTGTACACCCAATATTAGCATTCAGACAGATAATATTTAGGTTCAAATTACAGAATTGCTCGATTTTTATTAAATGTCGAGTTGAAGGCCCCAACAAATGCCAGCACAGTCTAATGCTCCTAATCAATGATAAAACTACCTGCTATCTAAGAACATACTAGAATAGCTCAGCGCAGAAGGTGGCCATGCAGCCCATTGAATCTGTGTTGGCTCTTTTGAAAAGCAAACCAGCTAATCCTACATCACTGTTATTTTGTTCCCCTTCATGTATTTATCTAATGTCCTTTTCAAGGACTGTTGAATCTTTATTTACCACCCTATTATTTAAATTTCTTAACAATTCATTGCACAAAAAAATTCCTTCATGAAACCTTTGATTATTTTGTTGTTCACTTCAAATCTATGTCCCTTCATTATTGACCCTTTAGCTACTGGAGACAGTGCTGCATCTAGATGTTTATACTTTTAAACACTGTTATTGAATCTCCTCTCAGCCTTCTCTTCATTAAACAGATCAAACTAGTTTACCCATATAAATCGAATACCTCGTCCTTCTCTTCCTGCAGCCCAATTAAAATTATACCCGTTAATATGTATGGCCGCTCCTCATTCTCCTACCAAAATGTATCTTTTACTTTTCTGCATTGCCTCCCATCTGTTTCCCAATACTACCAGCCTGTCTATGCCCTCTGGAAATTCATGGGCAGAATTTTGCTGGGGGTGGGGTGAATACTTCCCACCCACCACCACCTCCCTCCCCAGAGGAAATGTCTGTCCAGAGATGACTAATGTTAAACAAGGCTGCCCCGCATCAATAACACATTCGAGGTGGCCTTAATTACCTTAAGGATGCGAGGGTCGAACTTTTAACCCTCAGTGGGAAGAAGCCCCACCCTCGAGAGCGGCCAACCAATCTGATTGGCAGTGGGTGCTTCTTGGACTGCATGTAGGCCCTGGGATGATGAGGGCATGCCTCTGGAACATGGCTGCAGTACCAAAAATGGCTAAAGGGGCTGAGGAGCTTTTAAGATATAGAAAGCTTCCAACTTTGCAAGCCCTGGCAGAAACTGAGTCCTGATAAGTTTCTGGGGGATAAATTGGGGCCAGCTGCTGCTAGACCACATTGTGCGCATCTATATAATTCAATGCTTTACTGTTGCTACATTTGACCCACCTTTCGCTAAGCATTCCCAAAAAACAGAAGAAGGGTAAACACAAAAGGTAGGCTCTCTCCTGCCACAACTCCCCACAATCCCACCAGCCAATGCTCCCTGCTCCTTCAGACTGGCCAGCAGATTTGTGCATTGGGCAGGGAAGGGACAGACATCCACAGTCTTCACAGGGCAAGAGTGGGAAATGGAGCTTGGGCCAGGGAGGCTACTGATAGGCCTGGCCTCCTAGTTTTGTCCCGTTCTCTATCATTATACTGGAATACAGAAGAAAATCTAATCCAAGAACTTTGATGCATGGAAAAACAAGCTCAAATATTCTGTTTTCCCAAGAGTATTGTTCAACATATTTTCAATTCAAAGATTGTGCTACGTTGTCTGCCAAGTGGGCATTGATATGCATGGTGCAGTGCAGTTGTCACCAGTCGACGTGCGTTGATGGAGATAAACTCATTTCTGTTCATGGAAAATGGTCAGAAATCCCCAAATGTCATATCAGGTTAGTCCTTTAGCATTAATTATCCACAAATGAATGTCCCGCCCAGGAGACAGGAAAAAAAAAAATCTATCTATGTCAACCTGACTACTTTACAACTTTGTTTTCAAAAATGAACAAAGGCTTTACCATGATAAACCTGACTAGTCATAACTCATAATAGAGGAATTTCTAGCCTTCGAAAACAAGCAGGGGCCCCATGATCTTTAAAGATCCGGTCATGCCCACTGTGACGGCAAAAGTTCAAATTCCAAAGAACTACATCAACACCGTTCACATTTCCAAGACAGAGCTCTGACCATGGAGATGGTGGCCGGGATTCTCCAATCCCGCGGCCAAGTTCTGATGCCAGCGTCAAAAGCGGCGCGAGCGACTCCGGCGTCAAAGGGCCTCCAGGCCCAGGCATTCACCCCTTCCTAGGCGGCTAGTATGGCGCCGGAGTGGTATCCGCTGCCCTGTGCTCAAAAGCTGGCACGGCACGTATGCGCGCCACAGCCAGCGCGAGTCCATGCTACCTAACAGGTAGCAGCAGTAATAGCTCTGTGCAGGTAAATTGCCTAGCCCTCATCTGTACTGTGTACTGGAACATCAGAACTCCTGTATCAGTGCCTAGAAGATTAAATCATTTCTTCATGCCTTCTTCGAGCATGAACTGCCCACTTCTGGAACAGCTGCAGCCTGCTAGCCTCTGAAGGAATGCACCATTGCATTTTTGATCGATCCTGGAATCATATTAAATCATAACTCTTATTTTCATCATTGTCCTGCCCTGTATCCCTTTCTTTCCCTTAACCCTCTTTTATTGTATGAATGCAAAAGGGACGGCATTGCAAACCCCTAACCGCATTTTGTGTATGTGTAAAATAAACCAACCCTCCTATTTAACTTACCTGGAGTTTGATGTGGTATTATTATTTTTTATATAAACTTGGAGTAACCAATTAATTTTTTTTCAATTAAGTGGCGATTTAACGTGGCCACTGCCCCTAACCTGCACATCTTTGGGTCGTGGTGGCGAAACCCACACAGACACGGGGAGAATGTGTAAACTCAACGCGGACAGTGACCCGGGGCCGGGACCAAACCCAGGTCCTCAGCGCTGTGAGGCAGAAGTGCTAACCACTGTGCCACTATACCGCCCGTGTTGTGGTACAATCAACAGAGGATCGTATCTCCCCAAACTGAAAGGTTGGGGAAAATATGACACCACTTATAGAGAGGGAAATTTAAAATTAAAAACACCTTCCTGTTTATGGAGGGGTAGTGAGATGACAAATCAGGGCGTTTAAATTAACACCCCTCCTGTCCATCAATCAATGATCACAAAGGGCTTGATTTTCTGGCCTCATTGCATTCTGGCTCAAGAGAAATGAGGCTGGTGAATAGCAGGAGAGGCCGAAAATGAGCGCTGCAGCAGGCGCCAAACAGTTTATGATGCAACCGGCCCGGTCCCACAGGTTACATCGGGATCTCGCCGTAGCATGGCAAGAAGCCAATTGTCACCACTTCAGCCCTATTTCCACACAATTAACAGCCATATCGAATGGTCTCCGCTCATTGATTAGCCTTCCCAGCAAGTGGTCACACTGGCGCCAATTAGTACTCCTTTTTAAAAACGTGAACCTGGCGGAAGGATTTCTGTGGGGAGCCTCGGAGTTGAGGAGATATGTTTGCTCACAGGCAACAACCCTGGGAGCATTCGGCTTGCCATCCAGTGCTCAGCGGGGGATGGGGGAGCCTCGGCTGGGGGTGGGGGATATCTGCAGGGGTGGCCGCCATGGGAGGGTGGGGTAAACGCTAAGGGGGCCACCGGAAGGCAAACATGCGCGGCACCACCTTGCCAATCACTGGATCGTGTATATCCGTTCCGGGAGCAGTCCTTGTCCCTGCCTGTCTGCTCCACGAATTACCCATGAACCCAACCAACTGCCGAGGCCTCTGGCCATGCGGCTGAAGGCCACCACAAATAGGGAATTAGCAATCGTGGTTAAGTAAGCACTGCATGGGTAGCACGGTGGCCTAGTGGTTAGCACAACCGCCTCACGGCGCTGAGGTCCCAGGTTCGAATCCCGGCCCTGGGTCACTGTCTGTGTGGAGTTTGCACATTCTCCCCGTGTCTGCGTGGGTTTCACCCCCACAACCCAAAAATGCGCAGAGTAGGTGGATTGGCCACACTAAATTGCCCCTTAATTGGAAAAAATAATTGGGTAATCTAAATTTAAAAAAAAAGTAAGCACTGCATACAACCCATGTTGATTCCCGTGTTTGGGCGGGCAATGTAGTATGTGGGAGTCATTGCCAAGCATCCCAATCAGACTGTGATGCCTGGAAAGTGTGCCTGAACGCTACAGGAGGCAACACCACACAGACAGCAGCCAACATCCAAACACCCAGGGAATGGGACACAGTTCCAGGGACATGTCCATGGCCGGAAGGTGGGTGAACGCAGCGGGGAGGGGACCAACGCCCAGTGCAGGTGACATTATGAGTGGGTGTCCGGGGTCCAGGGTCTGGGATCCAGTGAGGGGAGCCCGCTGTGGCTGGGAGTGCGTGTGCAAGACGTTCCGGGTGCAGGAGAGGGGGTTCAAGGGGGGAATGGAGGGTCCCGGGTGGGATCCACCGCTGTTTGTCAGTCTAATACCTTCTCCCAATGCCTTACAGATATTGAATGCCATGGCAGGGATTTTGGACCCAGAACTTGCCCTAGTGGTGCTGCTGCTAGGCTGGGCAGCCAGACGCCAGAGATGGTGGCAGCAGTAGTGTCTGTAGATTCTCGAAGCTGGACCCAGCCCCACACCCTGAGGACCCAGCCGCCCATCAGGCCAGAGAGGGACCCAGAAGGGGAGTCCCACAACGGCCTAGGCTGGTCGTTTGAACAGATGACGGACAGCGCGTGCCACAGGGGATCCGCGTAAATAAAGAGACAGTGCAGCACCTGGGCCATGTCCTCGCGGGCTTGGCACCACATGGTGGAGGAGAACACCTGCTCCCGGTGGCTGTCAAGGTCACCGCAGCCCTGAATGTTTACATCACGGGATCATTCCAGGGCTCGAACGGGGACCTGTGTATTATCTCGCAGCCCACAAGTACATCCGACAGGTCACGGACGCCCTATTTGCATTGGTGGAAACCTACATGAACTTTGATTTGGACCAAACCCATCAAGGTGCCTGGGCAGCATATTTCTCCGCCATTGCCGGGATGCCCAGGTCCAGGGGCTGACAGATTGCACGCATGTCGCCTTGCGTGCACCAGGCCACCTGGGAGTGCCCTACATTAACAGGAAGGGGTTCCACCCCCTGAACATACAGGTCATGTGTGACCACCACATGAAGATCATGCATGTGTGTGCACAATTCCCAGGAGGAGTTCATGTCGCGCATATCCTGGGGCAGTCGGTCATCCCCAGCCTCTTCGAAGGCCACCCTAGGATGGGTGGCTGGCTCTTGGGGGATCAGGGGTACCCGCTGAGGACCTGGCTAATGACGCCTGTACGGAGGTTGAGACCGAAGTGGAGACCCAGCGCAACAAGGCCCATGTCGCACCCGGGCTGTGATTGAGCGGTGCATCGGACTCCTCATGATTCAGTTCCGATGCCTCGACCGCTTTGGTGATGTCGCCCACTTTGTGGTGGCATGCTGTGTCCTCTAATATTTGGCACAGCAGCGGGACGACAGACTGGAGGTTGGTGATGAGGAACATGTGTCCATTGAGGAAGAGGAGGAGGACGAGTATGGTGAGGCAGCACCGGACCAGCAGGGGCTGGAGGACGAGCCCAGGGAGGAACTGGAGGACCAGCCAGAGGCTGCAGGAGAGGTGGCAGCGGCGAGGGCTCGGCATGCCCGGAGGGTCAGGGATGTCCTCATACTCGCCCGATTCACACAGGACATGGCCTGGTACATCATCACTACTATACCCACCCCCCCAACCCCAACTCCCACCCTCCCAGGGTATGTGTTACATCACTCCAGGGTGCTGGAACTGTGTCAGCACCGTCAGCAGGTCACTGTTGAGGGCAAGAGGGTGATGATAACCCGTAGAGAGCTGAGCGTTAGTGGTACTCAATCTATGCCAGAGTCTACCTGTCTGCTGAGTGCTCGCTCACATCCATCACCTGCACGCGGTGTACCTGATAGGGGGGGATGCCTGGAGAGATGGGCCAAGTGTTCAGATCGGCCCTCATTGCAGAAGAAAGTGACAGAGGCATCAAACTGGTTGTGCACAAGGGTGTTTACTGTGTTTTACCATTCACCACTCTCCTGATGGTGCCGCCCCCCCTCCTCCCACCTTACCCCCTACCTACCCCCCTCCCACAGTCACCAATAATTCACCACTCTCCTGATAGTGCTGCCCCCCTCCCCATCTCACCCCCTACCTACCCCCCTCCCCTGGTCACCGACAGGGCCCCTTCCTTGAAGGATGTGAGGATTCTTAAAGCTGGCACCTCACCGCCAGTCTGGGCCCTCTCCTGGCAATTGTGGGAGAGCTTTTCCTGAGGAAAGGGAGGGCATTGTTAGCTATACACATGGTTCACCGTGGTGGGAGAGGGGTGTGAAGGAAAGGTTGGGGGGGGGGGGGGGTTGAAGAGAAAGAGGTGGAGGGTGATTGTTGTGTCACCTGGAGATTTGGGAGTTCTGGATGCACACGTGGGGAAGGAAAGGTCTCTTGTGGGCGGGGAGGGAATTGTTGTCGACTCACTCGTGCTGCCCGGTGTAGATCGTTGACATTTTTCCAGCACTGGAGGCCAGTCCTCCTGATCACGCACCTGGAGCTTACAGCCACCGGCACCTCATCCCAGGCAGCACTGGCTGCCCTGTGGCTGACCCTTCGGAACCCTTGGGGAAACAAGACATCCCTCGTGACCTCCACTGCATAGAGGAGTCTACCCATGTCTGCATCCTCGAAACTTGGGGCCGGCGAGAGTGCTGTCGACGAATTGGGTGGCGAGCCTTCATTTGCGGCAAGAGGCCGCGTTAAGTGGACTAATTAACCTTGAATAGCGATGCTGGCCTCACTGGACCAAGCACCGGGAAGCTCGCGGCAGTTCCCACACTGCCACACTTCAAAATCTTTCCAGAGAATTGTGCCCAAAACGTCTAACCCGATGCATTGTAAATATTAAGGAGTACTCCTTAATATTTCAAGCCAAGCAGAAATTGGGGGCGGGATTCTCTGATCCTGAGGCTAAGTGTTGACGCCGTCGTAAACGCTATCGCGTTTTACGATGGCATCACCAGGCCCTAGCAGCAATCCAGTGCCCTACAGGGGGCCACCATGGCACAGGATTGACCCACGTAGCTCCAGCTGCCAATACCGGCGTTAAATGGGCGTCGCCGGTCTGCGCATGCACACTATGGCTAGTTCGAATTCGCACATACGGGCCACGACCAGCGCAAACCCACTCATGCGTGCTAGTTTCCTTCTCCGCACTGACCCCGATGCAACATGGCAGAGAGTTACAGGGGCACGGCGCAGAGGAACATTGGCCCCCACCAGGAGAAGCCAGCCCGCCAATCGATAGGCCCTGATTGCGGGCTAGGCCATGGTGGAAGCCTCCCCGGGGTCTAATACACCCCCACCAGGCCGCCCCCCCCCCCACCCCGCAGGATGAAAGCTGAGGTCCCGCTGGGTAGGACCACACGTGAACTTGTCCTATCTCGGAGGCCACTCGGCCCATCATGTGCGGAGAATCGCCGGGGGCCGGCGCCATTGGATCGGCATCGGAGCGGCGTCGCGTGAATTGTGCCCCCCCGCCACCACGGCGATTCCCATCCTGGATGTTAACTGTACAATTCTGCAGATACTGAATACAGCTGGACAGTATCAGTGAATTGCAAGAGTCAAATTTATTCTGACAGCTTTTCCTGGAATATAGATCGAGAGGGTTTCCATTTTGATATTTGCTCTAAACTGAGGCAGCTGATTCCTGCCAAAATTGAGAAAAGGGATGAGAGCAGACAATCTTGATTGCCATCCTGTAACATCTTGTTGAAAGTGCCAATGTGTGTTTGGTCAGGTGAGAGCTGAATGAGACAAATTGGCAAAGGTGACATACTGGAAGCTGGTCAATACCCATGGACTGTACGCTGATGTGTGCCCGTACCTCCAGTAGAAGAGAAAATTGGTTTAAAACCATGCTTATTACTCTAATTATCCAAATGGTGCATTGAAGGTTCATATTCAAAATTACAGGTTCTTGCTGAATATTCAAAATTATTGTTATGGGCCAGGGTTTAGAGAACCCCAAAGTGTATCATGGAGTTCACCTGACCCACAACTTTTAATAGATTGTAGTATGGGGAGCACACAGCCCACTCTACAGGTGTGGTACAGCAGAAATGGAAAAGTATTTTTAAAGCAAAACAATGTTTATTCTATGAACTCAAGTTAACCTTTTCAAAACATACAGTGAACATCTTAGCAACCATTAATTCAAATACAACCACCAAAGAATACAACACTAAGTAATTCTTACTTTCCTTTAAACATCCATAAGACTGAAAAACACATTTTAACAGAAAGACATCAGGCTTATCTGCACTACTGAGAACAGTTACCACGTTGAATGGACACTCATAAGCTTGCAGAGATTCACACACCTCCTGCTGTGATTGCAGCTTCTCCAAAACTAAAATGAAACCAAATCCTTGATCCGATTGTATTTTTGTGGGTAGTCCATATCTAGTAAAGTATTTAAGTAACTCCTCCACAATCTTTTTAACTGTAATATTACGTACTGGAATGGCCTCTGGAAACCTCGTAGACACATCCATTATCGTCAAAAAATATTGATTCCCACTTTTCATTTTAGGAAGCGATCCTACGCAATCAATTCGGACCCTTGTAAACGGTTCCTCAAATGCTGGAATGGGTATTAAGGGCGTTGGTTTTATCACTACTCGACGTTTCCCCGTCACTTGACATGTGTGACATGATTGACAGAATTTAACTACATCTTTATGTAGTCCAGGCCAATAAAAATGTTTCTGGAGTTTTCCTTATTCCGAAATAACCTTCCACTGGTACCTCAAGTGCAACTCACCACACCTCCTTTCTATACCCTACCGGCAATATTACTTGATAACTTCTGCCCACTTTTCATCCACCTGCATATGTAAAGGTCTCCATTTTCTCATCAAGACATCATTTTTACAGTAATAACACTCTAGTATACACTCAGATCCCTCTTCCGTATATGCTTTCTGATATATCCGTTTTATTTCTATATCTTTCTATTGTAACTCCGACAATTTTCCTGAACTAAAAATATCCACCTCATCCTCCACCTGTTCTTGTTCTTTTTCAACCATCCGATCAAAAATCATTTCTGATAATTGCACTTCAACTTCATCTTCACGCTTTGGTTTCTCCTCTTGTCTTAACCTGTGACTTTGTGATCTTGAAACTACACAATCCTGAAAAATCCCAGGACATTCGTCCTTCAACACTTCAGTTGTCTGATTTTTCACTGGCTTATCAACCACAGTAGGCATCACTCCCACCTGTGATCCAGCTATATCATTACCCAAGATAAACTGTATTCCTGGACAAGATAGTTTCTCTTTACTCCTACTAGCACTTCACTCTTCACTGGACTTTCCAACCTTACCTTATATAATGGAACGCTACTCCTCTCACCCTGAATTCCATATATTACCACCTTTTCTGGCAATATTGTTCCCAAACTACATAACTCCTCATCTCTTACCATTAAAGATTGACTAGCTCCTGTATCTCTTAAAATTGTGACTTCTTTACCTGCTCCTCCTAATACACATGAGATATGGCACCTTCTTCTCAATCAGCTCTTCATCAGGCTGTACAATCTTTTGCACCTCCTTCGCTTCACTTGGGCTTTCCTTTACCACTTGTAACAAACCATACTGTCTTATCCTGTTTTACCACATCAGCCTTCCCAGTGCTTTTCTTCAACCACCAACACTGTGACTTTACATGGCCTAGTTTATTACAGTGAAAACATTTGAAACTTTTCGGGCGGAATTCTCCGCTCCCCACGTGGTGTGGGAGAATCGCGGGAGGGCCTCCCAACATATTGTACGCCCTCTGGCACCCCCGCGATTCTCTTTCCCCTCTCGGAAAAATCGCCGCTCGCTGTTTATCATGGCGAACGGCGATTCTCCGAGCCCGATGGGCCAAGCGGCCGGCCCTTCACGCCCGTTTCACCATGGCAGCAACCACACCTGGTCACTGCATTCGTGAAACGTGTGCCAGATGCCTGTTTGGAGCATCTAGGGGCCCAATTTGGGCGGGAGCACCACGACTGTGCTCCGGAGGGGACAGGCCCGCAATCGGTGCCCACCGATCGTCGGGCCAGCGTCCGAAACGGACGCACTCTTTCCCCTCCTCCAACTGGCAAGATCAAGCCGCCACGTCTTGCCGGGCAGCGGTGGAGAAAGACAACACCACGCATGCGCGGGTTCATGCTGTCTGCGCGGATGACGTCATGAAAAGCGCCGTTCGCGCGTCATTTCTGGCGGCCGAGGTCGCGGCCAGGAACGACGGGTGCCCGCTCCTACCCCCCCGGGTGGGGGTGAATTAGGTGCGGGGAGCAGGCCCCGAGGCCATCGTGAACCACAGCGGAGTTCACGACGGCCTCCGCGATTTTTGGCCTTAGCGGAGAATACCGCCCACTCTTTTCCCTCCGCCAGCCCGAAAGATCAAGCCGCCACGTCTTGCGGGGTGGCTGGGGGAAAAGACGGCAACCGCGCTCCTAGCCCCGCCCGGGGGGGAGAATCGGCCCCGGAAGTGGGCGTGAAGGCTGCCGTGGGTCACGGCCTGTCCCACGGCAGCGTTTACGATTCTCCGCATTTGCGGAGAATCTCACCCTTCATGTCTCTTCCACACTCTTGGATTTCTTTTTTAACCTGAGGTGCACGCTCCTTATTATCTCCCATCAGATCACCTTTACCTTTCACACTTGAGTATTTCTCATGTCCCCAGTTTGTATCCCTCACAGGCTGAAACTGATGTCAGAAACTAAGCTTTGATTTATGAACTAATTCATAATCATCTGCCATTTCTGCTGCTCATCTCGCAGTTTTAACCCTCTGCTCTTCCACATGAGTTCTCACTACATCATGAATTGAATTTTTAACTCCTCTAAAAGCATAATTTCTCTGAGAGCTTCATATGTTTGGTGTATTTTCAAAGCCTTCATCCACCTATCAAAATTATTCTGTTTGAGCCTTTCAAACTCCATGTATGTCTAAACCTTTGTCTGTAGGCTTTAGGCATTGGGTCATATGCACCTAAGAATGATTTTTTCACCTCTTGATACGTCCCAGATACTTCCTTCTGTAGTGATGCAAACACTTCACTAGCTCTACCTACTAGCTTTGTTTGAATCAGTAATACCCACATGTCCTGTGGCCATTTCATTTGTTTAGCTACCTTCTCAAGTAAAATGAAAAAGGCTTCCACCTCCTTCTCATTAAACCTTGGCAATGCTTGGACACATTTAAATAGATCCCCACCAAGCCTTCGACTATGACGCTCTTTCTCGCTATCCTCATCACTATCCTCCAACTGTATGTTTCCCTTTATGTCTGCCAATTTTAATTGTGAAGGCAAGCATCCAGCAGAGGGCAGTAGAGCGGAGCTGCTGATTGGCTGTTGCGGGGAAAATTTGCATCAGCGCATTGTGGTCACTGTTTCTTGAAGGTGGTTTGTGGAGGAGCTGTTGTCAAGTGACAAGTGGATTGGTACTTAGGACTACAATGTTGTGGCCATTACGGAGACATGGTTAGAACAGGGACAGGAATGGTTGTTGGACGTTCCGGGGTATACATGTTTCAGTAAGAGTAGGGAAGGTGGTAAAAGAGGTGGAGGAGTAGCATTGTTAATCAAGGATAGTTTAACAGCTGCAGAAAGGCAGTTCAAAGGGGATCTGCCTACTGAGGTAATATGGGCCGAATTTAGAAATAGGAAAGGAGCGGTCTCATTGTTAGGAGTTTTCTATTGGGCACCAAATGTTAATAGAGATGTTGAGGAAGAAATTGCAAAACTGATTATGGATAGGTGTGGAGGTCTCAGGGTAGTTGTCATGGGTGACTTTAACTTTCCAAATATTGATTGGAGCCTCTATAGATCGAACAGTTCGGATGGGGCAGTTTTTGTACAGTATGTGCAGGAGGGTTTCCTGACACAATATGTGGATAGGCCGACAAGAGGGAGGGCCACATTGGATTTGGTACTGGGTAATGAACCGGGCCAAGTGTTCGATTTGTTTGTGGGAGTGCACTTTGGGGATAATGACCACAATTCGGTGTATTTCACTATTGCAATAGAGAGGGATACGGCCATACGGCAGGGCAAGGTCTATGATTGAGGGAGGGGTAATTATGATGCGATTAGGCAAGAATTAGGAAGCATAAGATGGGAACAGAAACTGTCAGGGAAAGGCACAAATGAAAAGTGGAGCTTGTTCAAGAAACAAATATTGCGTGTCCTTGATAGGTATGTCCCTGTCAGGCAGGGAGGAAATGGCCGTGGAGGGAACCATGGTTTACAAAAGAGGTTGAATGTCTTGTCAAGAGGAAAAAGGAAGCGTATGTATGGATGAGAAAACAAGGTTCAGTTGGGTCGCTTGAGGGTTACAAGGTAGCAAGGAATGAGCTGAAAAAAGGGCTTAGAAGAGCTAGGAGGGGGCATGAGAAGTCCTTGGCGGGTCAGATCAAGGAAACCCCAAGGCTTTTTACTCCTATGTGAGAAGTAAAAGAATGACCAGGGTGAGGAGAGGGCCGATCAAGGACAGTAGTGGGAACTTGTGCATGGAGTCAGAAGAAATAGGAGAGGCGTTGAATGAATACTTTTCTTCAGTGTTCACAAAGGAGAGGGGCCATGTTTTTGAGGATGAGAGTGTGATACAGGCGGGTAGGCTGGTGGAGGTAGATGTCCTGAGGAAGGATGTATTAGCAATTTTGAAAAACCTGAGGGTCGACAAGTCCCCTGGGCCAGATGGGATATATCCAAGGATTCTTTGGGAGGCAAGGGATGAGATTGCAGAGCTTTTGGCTTTGATCTTTGGGTCCTCACTGTCCACGGGAATAGTGCCAGAGGACTGGAGAGTGGCGAATGTTGTTCCTCTGTTCAAGAAAGGGAATAGGAATGATCCTGGTAATTATAGGCCGGTTAGTCTTACTTCGGTGGTTGGTAAGTTAATGGAAAAGGTCCTGAAGGATAGGATTTATGACCATTTGGAAAGATGCAGCTTAATTAGGGATAGTCAACACGGATTTGTGAAGGGTAAGTCTTGCCTCACAAATTTGATTGAATTGTTTGAGGAGGTAGCTAAATGTGTAGATGATGGTAGAGCAGTTGATGTCGTATGCATGGATTTTAGTAAGGCATTCAATAAGATTCCCCATAGTCGGCTCATGAAGAAAGTAAGGAGGTGTGGAATAGAGGAAGATTTGGCCAATTGGATAAGTAACTGGCTATCACATAGAAGACAGAGGATAGTGGTGGATGGAACATTTTCAGACTGGAGACCAGTTACGAGCAGTGTACCACAGGGATCAGTGCTGAGTCCTCTGCTATATGTGATTTTTATCAATGACTTGGAAGAGGGGGCTGAAGGGTGGGTCAGTAAATTTGCTGCTGACACCAAGATTGGAGGAGTAGCGGATGAGGTGGAAGGCTGTTGTAGGCTGCAAAGGGACATTGATAGGATGCAGAGCTGGGCCGAGAAATGGCAGATAGAGTTTAACCCTGATAAGTGCAAGGTGATTCATTTTGGTAGAAAGAATTTGAATGCGGATTACAGCATCAACGGCAGGGTTCTGAGGAATGTGGAGGAACAGAGAGATCTTAGGGTTCATGTCCACAGATCTCTGAAGATTGCCACTCAAGTGAATAGAACTGTGAAGAAGGCTTATAGTGTGTTAGCGTTTATTAACAGAGGGCTTGAGTTTAAGAGCCGCGGGGTTATGCTGCAACTATACATGATCTTGGTGAGACCACAATTGGAGTATTGTGTGCAGTTCTGGTGGTTGGTACAGAGGGATGTTCTGGCATGTAGGGCATGTGACCACATGGGGGATGGATATGGGCCATAGGCTGACATGGAGGATGTGAAAAACCATGAAGCTTGGGTACAGGGCACAACGTAGAATTGGTTGGCATGGATGAGACATGGGGAGCGTTTGTTGCAGGCGATGAGGGGTGGAGGGTCGTTTCACATCTTCTTTATTTTTTAATATCTTGGGCACATTACCGGAGCCCCATGGCCGGCCTTCTCACCCGTCCCACCTCCACACCCGCCGTCCTCCTCAGTTCTTCTGGGGTTGCCTGCGCTGTCTTCTAACTTAGCTTGCCTTTCCGGGCATAAGTCTGATGTCTAGGCAGCCATTTTGCGAAGTCGCGTCCATGGAACTGAAAATTTTCTCAACTCTGTGTACCCAACACGCGGACGAAAATCCCGGCCTACGTCTAGCTCAGTGCACCATGTCCCACGGGTCTTTGGTGATCACCATATTACACCACTCTCTAAATAATCATTGGCCTTCTTGTATGTAATAGCAAAGAACAATTGTAGACTGAATTAAAAGAAATACAAATTATAAAACACATTTATAGTGAAACAAAATGTCAATTATGAATTATCTTCTGCCATTGCAGTATCTGCTTCTTGTTTTGCAGTCAGCAGCTGCTAAGAGGTTTCGCTATGCAGTACATCACTTTAAATCTGCCCTAATCCTGACATGTGACCATTCAGTTGGCTGCCTGCTTAATTTGCTTGTGTTGGAACACAAGATCACTTGTCGGAACTGTCGCATAACTTATGGCACATCATAGCTCTGTTGCACTTGCACTGAATTTGCAATTACAGTGGTAGTAATCTTGGCCACAAGCAGTGCTTTGTAATAAATGAGAGCAAACTACTGGCGTGCTGTTGGGAACACTACTTAGTATTGCAGGCAATGCCATACAATCAGCCCTACGTTCAGCAGCCCAACTGAATAATTGAACAGAACAGGACTGATCATTAATGCAACTTGGACATTGCCGCTGACTAAAAGTAATCGAATTTTGTGTACAAAAACATTAGCTCTACGGCAGCATACCTTTCACATTCGCAGGAGTAATGTTGGGACAAAACAGGCAGCAAAAACAAACATAATTCAGGAAATATCTAAAAGAAAAATAACAGTACATGCTTCATAATCTTAGAGGATGAAAACTCAAGACATTATAGAACATTTAATCAGTGCATAATGTCATGTGAAATGGGTGTTTATAAATGGGTGTGTATATAAATATCTTTAGTGAGAGTACTTTTAAGAAAAGGGTGTTGATTATTGCAGTGATGTCAGAGAGTGGGTGGAGCTGGGCTGTCTGTCAGCTTTTTACTTTCGCTTTAGGATTTTTGCTGCAGGGTGGGTTTGGTTTAATTTTAGTTTTGGAGAAGCTGCAATCACAGCAGGATGTATGTGAATCTCTGCAAACTTATGAGTGTCCATTTGCTGATTTCAACGTGGTAACTGTTCTCAGTAGTGAAGTTAAGCCTGATGTCTTTCTGTTAAAAGGTGTTTTTCAGTCTTATGGATGTTAAAAGGAAAGTAAGAATTACTTAGTGTTGTATTCTTTGGGGGGTTGTATTGGAATTAATGGTTGCTAATATGTTCACTGTATGTTTTAAAAAGGTTAACTTGAGTTCATCGAATAAACATTGTTTTGCTTTCAAAAATACTTTTCCATTTCTGCTGTACCACACTGTAGAGTGGGCTGTATGCTCCCCATACCACAATCTATTAAAAGTTGTGGGTCAGGTGAACTCTATAATACACTTTGGGGTTCTCTAAACCCTGACCCATGACAAATTGGTGGCTCGAGGGGGATAAAAGTCTATCTATTGGATTGGCTTAGTGAACTTAAAGACAGTGAGGGGTGAGCATATTGTGGTTGCTTTTCAGGTGTGGTATTTTAGTTTAAGTAGGGAGTGTGTTGTGGACAATGGCTCTTTCAGAGGCTCTGACGTTTTTGGGGTGTAGACGGTCGCACGCAGTACCTTACGGACAGATTGTTAGATTTGGCAAAAACATTACCTGAAAAAATGTGAAAAGATGAGGTAATTATGGCGGTGGCTAAGCATTTAAAGTTGCCTGAGATACAGTCTGACTCATTAGAAATGGCAAAGATCCAGTTGCAGATTAAGCAACTTGAACATGAAAAAGAATTAAAGCAGCTTGAATATGCAATGAGAGAAAAAGAAAGAGAAAGGGAGATACAGAACAGGGAAAAAGAAAAGGATAGAGAAGAAAGAAACAAAGAAAGAGATAGAGAGGAAAAGGAAAGAGATAGAGAGGAAAGGGAAAAAGAGATAGAGTTTGAACTTCAGAAAATGGCTATGAAACATAACATAGAACATAGAACAGTACAGCACAGAATAGGCCCTTTGGCCCTCGATGTTGTGCCGGGCATTGTCCGAAACCAAGATCAAGCTATCCCACTCCCTGTCATTCTGGTGTGCTCCATGTGCCTATCCAATAACCACTTGAAAGTTCCCAAAGTGTCCGACTCCACTGTCACAGCAGGCAGTCCATTTAACACCTGAACCACTCTCTGAGTAAAGAACCTACCTCGGACATCCCTCCTATATCTCCCACCCTGAATCTTATAGTTATACCCCCTTGTAACAGCTACAGAGGAAATAGTCTCTGAACATCCACTCTATCTATCCCCCTCATTATCTTATAAACCTCTATTAAGTCTCCTCTCATCCTTCTCCGCTCCAAAGAGAAAAGCCCTAGCTCCTTCAACCTTTCCTCATAAGACCTATCCTGCAAACCAGGCCGCATCCTGGTCAATCTCCTTTGCACCCTTTCCAATGCTTCCACATCCTTCCTATAATGAGCCAACATATCCTCCATACCAACCCATGCCCTTGTACCCTCCCTCTATGGCTCTTTATAGCTCAAGGATAATGTAGTGTCAACTCATGCCAACTCATGCCCCTCACACAGCACCTTTTTCCCTTACACCTCCATACCAACTCAGCCAGTATCCACCATGGGCAGACCTCAGGACCCATGCAGAAATTAGATCAAATAAAGTTCTATAAAATAAAGCTATAAGTGTTTATTACAGACTTCACTATATTGAAAAAAATAATTCATAAGAAACTATTTACTACATTGACATTCCTTCAGTTACATAAAGCCTTATAACAACAAACATTAAATTTAAATGCACACTTTCTGATTACAACAACCATTGAAATTCATAGGCCCACTTCAAAAGGTTTATAGCCACCGATCTATCAAACTGATGGCACGCTGCTTTTGGCAACGGATGGTTGTGATATCAATAATGCAGTACTAATCCAGTAATGGAAATCGTTAGTCTTATGCCTATTAGAATGACATAGCATTTGCTTTTATCATCCGCAATTTTCTTCAAAGATTTAAAGCGCTGGACCTTTAAATGCCTGACAACTTAACAGCTCTCTTTACAATTCCTCTTGACACTTTTGACAGCTTATTTTGACAGGCACTCTTGAGAGTTTCTCTTGAATCTTTTGACAGATCCTCTTTACGGCTACTTTTCACAGTTGACTTTGACAGGTTTTCTACCAGTTCCAGTGAGCTTGACAGTATTGTATTTATGCACATTTTAGACATACCTATGGAAACCTTTTTACAATTTCAAAGTGTACTTGAGCTCCCTCAAAGGGCACCTGACCTCCACTAAAGAAAACCTAAAAGTGTCGCAGGACCAAGTCTAAAGGGGTCCATGGGCTATCCGAACTAATCCACAAACTTCAAACCTACTCTTACCAGGTCAAATCTGCACGCTTCGAGTTTCACACTCCTGGACTACCAAAATCTAATTTCAGTGGAGGAAGCTGATGATGATTTAAATGGTCAGCTGCCTCCATAAACCGTGCATGTGTGAAATGCGAACCATCCCCATTCCTGCCCTCAGCGAAACAGTAAATTCTATGTTTGGGGGCAGGACATACAATTTTCATGAAGTTCCACCATTTTCCCCACAATGCAGAGGCTTTCCATTGTGGCAAAAATATGGGCTGTAATACAGTTTATTAATTATGGTGGGTAATTATCAGGGGATACGAATCCTGGTTGTAGAATTAATAAGTGTTTCCCCTTGCCTTTAGTTGTCAGAGAATGAAGGCGAGCAGGATTATCCCACTACTTTGTGAAACATTAACAGCCTTTATTAAGGTTGTAACTAAGGTGAATAAATGGGAACCAGCGGATATTATGATTTTCAGAAGGCATTTGATAAGGTGCGGCACAAGAGATGTTTATGCAAAATTAGGCTCAGCGACTGGGGTAATACATTAACATGGATTGAGGATTTGCTAACAGACGGAGAGAAGGGATTCGGAAGAAACAGGACATTTTCAGGTTGACAGGCACTACCCATATTAATGACTTCAAGGAGGGGGCCCAGTGTAATAATCCAAGTTTGCTGATGATACAATGTTAGATGGGAAAGTAAGCTGTGTGGAGAACAGAAAGAGACTGGAAAAGGATTTAGGCAGGTTAAGTAAGTGGCCAAAAATGTGCAGATTGAAAATGATATGGAGAAATCTGAAGTTATTCACTTGAGTGGGGAAAGCGACTAGGGGCTTTTCACAGTAATTTCATTTGAAGCCTACTTGTGACAATAGGCGATTTTCATTTCATTTTTTTTCCAAGATGATCTCCCATTATCTAAGGTCCCAACAGTGAGATACTGGGCGAAATACTCCATTTGGGAGATGATGTTCTCCCGCTGGAGCTGAATTGCACCTGATTTGCGCTTCCAATCAGGAAGCGATTCCCAATCCTTCACCATGCAAATTTTTGATTTCCCAAGGGAATCCCACTTTCGGCCCGCCTTTTTGAGCGGGCAGCCCAATAGCGATGTGCCATGGGTGTTCCCCCGCCCCCTCCCCCCCCCCCCCCCTGCTGTGCAATTCAGCCACCCTCCAGCCCTAGTCCAGGAGTGACCTGACCCACCCCCAACACCCCCCCTCCCTGAGATCCTAAGATCCCCTAAATAAAGGGACCCACCAAAGTCCCCCGAAATAAAGCCCCCCCCACCGAAACCCATGAAATAGAGACCCCCCCCCCCCACACAGAGACTCCCTAAATAAAGGGATACCTTACATAAACACCCTAAAAAAGAGACTCTCCACCCAATCCCACAGAAGAGAGACCCCTGTCAGGACGCCCCCGCCCCAGAAGAGACCCATGACAGGATCCCCTCCCCTCCCAGAAAAGAGACGCCTGTCAGGAAGTCCCCCAGAAGAGCAACCCCTGTCTGAAAGCTAGACAGCAGTCCAGACAAAGGCACTGCTTTCACACTGGCCTGAGCAAAACACCTGCAGGCTCAGACACAGATAGCAGCAGGTGTCAATTCCTGGAGAGGGAAAACCAGTCAGCTGGGCTTAAACTCCCTCAGATCATTGAGCTCCAAGCCATTTATTCACTTATTTCTCTTTGATATTGATTTTACTGTGATTGACAGCTTCCACAGGCACACACACACACACACACAGCTGCCACCATTGCTCCAGTCATCTTCCTTTATGGTTGAGTAACTCTGAAGTGCTCTAACTGTAATGTTTATAAACATTAATATTTTATTGACTAAGTGCTGTCACTTTTCAGCTAACCACTTCAAATTCACTCAAGCGTGAAGGAGGGTAATTTGAAAGCACTTAATGAGACATTTTCATCCGCCCACTGGTGTGGAGCGCAAAACTTGCCTGTGCAAGTGGGGCCGGAGCATCGGAAACGGACGCTGATCCCGGGATTCTCCGCCTCACCGGGAAGTCTATCTCCAGCGGTACTAGGCAGCCAATTTCAGCCATTGTTTTTAACCCAATTGTGAATTCATATAATTGATCACATGAAACAGGAGGTCTGTCACTGCTGTATCCAAATCGTCCCAAATCAGTTCTGGATCATTTTATCCTTCACTAACTTACATGCCGTATTTCCAGCCTGAGGACATGTTATGACATTGAAGACTTCTCCAATTGTTTGTGGCAATTATTTGTAGCTAAATTTACTGGGGGGTTCACAGGCTTGATTAGGTCCCAAAGCATTATAGGCTATCATAATCATATTATTTATTCTGTTCAATATAAAATATATCAGTAAAGCAAGTAATAAAATAAATTTAAGCGCGCAACTATTAGTTCAGAAATTATGTCTTTGTCTCAATAAAGGTGAGCTAGAATGCCTGCTAATGAAGTGCTGAACACAGTTGAACAAAATTAGTTTATTGAGACACAGAAGGGCAGGTTATCAATCAGCACAGCTAAACCATCTGCCATACTGGAAGCTACTTCGACAACTCATATAATTAGGCAGATTTACCCTGCGTTTAATAAACCAAACCAACATAAATCAAATAAATGCTTCCATTGCATACAAAATAAACAACTTGGCTGACTGGTGTGATATTACTCATCACGCTCTCTCTCCCCTGAGTTCACTGCCCTCTTATCCTTCTTATGCGTCTCCCATATAAACTCCCCTACCCATATTTCCAGCCACTGCCTCGACGTTGCAATCCCTCTTGTGTCAATCACAGACAAAGGCCATCTCTGATCCTTTCCTAGTATCCCTCTGCAACTAAATCTTTGTTCCCTCTCCCAACTCCACTTTCTTCTGTGTCTGCTGCTGAAAAATAAATTCTTCCCCAAATCACATACAACGGCAATTTCAAATTTGCAACTTCGGGCCTTTGGCCCTCCATTCGCCATTAGATTTCTGCATTTACTGATGTGCTCAATCCCCATGAAAACTGTTCCTCTCTCTCACCCGAACTCTCCCTTCTGTAGCCTTCAGCCCTTAAATCCAAGAAGCACAGACTTGATTATTCACAATGGACTTCAAGTTTAACCATTTGTCGTCCGATATGGCTGGAACTCATAAAACGCCACTGGCCCATGCTCTCCTCTGTCAAAACGCCTCACTGCCACAGCTGGTGACCATGATGTAAAAAAACAATCGAGTTCACTAATCTGCACTGCACAGCATTGTGGATATACCAACACCATACGGGGCAGAATTTTCCCACGCAGCAACAGAGGCGGCCCTCCGTTGATCAGCGACGGGATCTACTGAACCCATCACTGCTGGCAGGGTTCACCGGCCTTTGTAAGGGGGTGGGGGGGAGCCGGAATATCCTGCTGCTGAGAATGGTCTGAAAATTCCAGCCAGGATCGACAGTGGTTCAAAAAAGCAACTCACCACCATCCTCTCAAGGGCAATTAGGATGGGCAATAAATGCTGAGGTGACATTTATTGATGCCTGAATCCTGAGATGGAATAAATATAATAAACAACACCTCTCTGTCACTATTCAGCTGTTGGGACTGGCCTGATCTGGTCCCATTCTTATCTGTACAGTCAGGCTCAAAGAATCACCTGCAATGATTTCTCTTTCCACTCTTGCACTGTTACCTCTGTCCCACATAAATCTACCTTTGATTCATTGCTATTTCCCATTTACCTGCTGCCCCATACAGACATCATCACTGTGTTCACTGACCTACAATGTATTCATTAAGCCATATAATCCCCACAGTGCAGAAGAAGGCCATCTGGCCCATCAAGTCTGCACCGACCCTTTGAATGAGCACTCTGCCCATGCCCACTTACCCATTCACACTGCCCTATCTCCATACCTCCATAACTTAACCTGAACATCCCTGGGCACTAGGGGGAAATTTAGCATGGCCAATCCACCTAACCAGCACATCTTTGGACTGTGGGAGGAAACCGGAGCACCCAGAGGAAACCCACATAAACACAGGGAGAATGTGCAAACTCCACATAGACTGTGAACAAGACCGGAATTGAATCCAGTTCACTGGTGCTGTGAAGAAGTGGTGCTAACCACTGTGCCGCCCTTCAAGCCCAACAATAGCTCATATTTAATATTGCGCTCTGATTTTCAAATTGCTCCATGCACCCAGACCCACTCCTCTCTCTCACTCTCTCTCTCTCTCTCTCTCAGTCTGTAATCTTCCCAAACCTACAAATCTTCGAGATATCTGCGCTTCTCCAATTCTAGCTTCTTGAGCATTCCTAAATGTAATTGTTCCACCATTGACAATGATGCCTTCAGCCACTTAGGCCCTAGGCTCTCAAATTCTGTTCCTAAACTCTCCTCATCTGTCCATCTCCCCTTCTTTAAAACTCTACTTAAAACCTACCTTTTCTCAAAGTTTTTGGTCAGCTGTACCAATATTTCCTTAAATGGCTCAATATCAATTTTATTTTTCATAAGACCCCTGTGAAGTACCTTGGGACATCTTACCTAGCTAAAGTTGCTATATCATTACATGTTTTTGTTGTTTTTCGTAACATACACATCACTGAACCTAGCATTAATGGTTAAAGGTTGTCTCAATTCTGTATCATATCACTGGGAATGCACAAGGAATACATTTCCATCTACCTTCAAAATCCCACGATGACCCTGTCTCCCTTTTTTCAAAGTATCTTCAAATACTCGAAGCCTATGCCAGTGCTATCAGCGTCCTCTACAGGGAGTCCACCTACACATAAGGAAAGGGGAGGAAATGCAAAGTTGCTGCAACAGCAGCACTTGAATTGTTGCAGCAGCTTAAATGCGTCAGTCAGCAAATTTGTAGCAGTAACAGTTTCAATCGCTGCAACTGGTGATTCATCAGAGCATCAAGGGTCTAAATTTAAAGATTCTTCATTTGAGGTGTTTGTGTCAGAAATTGGGCAAAAGCTTTTTGCCAGAAGGAGGTGACCATTTGTGGTGATTTGTGGTGATTGCCTCTTTCAGGGCAACACAGCAGAGTAAGGTCACCTGGCTTGGGGACCAATTGGTTCGGTACTAGGAGGCATAGGTCCACAGAGCTGCATAAAATTGTTCCAGTGATGAAATAGCCAAATGGGAGCAATATGGCATGACTGAGTTTGCAGCAGAGAGGGTTTTTATTTGTGTGAAAGTATGTCATTTGAGCTGTGTCCACAGGTGTCTGATAGTTGGCTGCAGCTTTCTGAAACTAGGCTTCAGCTGCCTGCTCATCCTGCTACCTTTCTACATCTCCCTCTTCCTCCTTTTTTTACAAAAAGTTGCAACAGCCGACAGTGATCCATGACTCCATGGCTAAAATGTGCTATGAAAGTATGCTATGAAAGTGTGCCTTCAAAGTGAAGAGTCATTAATAGAAAAGCTATTTAGTCCAGTTTTGTTTTATAGATAAAGGAAAAAGAAGTTCAAATGCATTGCACCAGCCTTAGTGCTGCACCTTTTAGTGAGATGGAAGAAAAGGAGCAGAAATGCAGGGTCAATTTCAGTGAGGAAAAAGTCCCAAAAAAGGTTATTTTAAACACTCTTATCCCTATCTAATGCTGCCTAAAACATCTCTTTCATGCAGGTACTGTTTTCTAGAGATGACCTTAAGTATTAGTGTAAGGAAATGAACTGGCAAACATGTGAGGCTGATCATATGCAACTAACATTCCATTTACAGACAAATAGGTCATCAGACTCTGTGATGGGATAATGGCTGGTCAAACAAGGTTATCCCAAATGCCAATGAATCTTGAGTGGATCATCCTTTGTATTCCCACGAATGAGGTTAAGACTGAATGGTACAAGGCTATGGGCGCATCTCTCTAACTCTGCTGCTGGCAGTCTTTTTAATCCCTAAATTGCCTGCTAAATCTTGGATCCCATTTCTGGACCCAAGTCCCTAATATCTCCCTATCATGGCAATAGGTTTCTTCACGAGCAAGGTGACA
Organism: Scyliorhinus canicula; assembly: GCF_902713615.1. Taxonomy (NCBI): domain Eukaryota; kingdom Metazoa; phylum Chordata; class Chondrichthyes; order Carcharhiniformes; family Scyliorhinidae; genus Scyliorhinus; species Scyliorhinus canicula. The sequence goes on along the minus strand of NC_052152.1, from coordinate 93,915,243 downwards.
GTGTTCAGTCTCCCTACAGCATTGTTTCTCCCTCTCCCCTGCCTGCTTCTAGTATTTCCACAATGTGGAAAATGCTGGAAACACTCAGCGAGTTTGTCAGAACTACTACTGACCGAAAGATCATCAACCTGAAAAGTTAAGCCTACCTTTTGTTTGCGACAGATGCTGGCTGACCTGCTGAGAGTTTCCAACATTGTCTGTTCTTATTTCAAATCTTGCAGCGCCTGCTGTCTTTTGTTTTCCATTTTATTCTTTTACAAAATAGACGGAAATCAGGAGAAGGTACAGGCCTACATCCGAAGCTTCAAACAATGACATTCTCTTATTAGCTGGTAACTGCCACCGATTTACAGAGAGAGAAGTGGAAAAAGTGTATAGGCAGCTCAAAGATTCAAAGTCAAAATTAAAAAGGAATACAGGGTATTTCGACATCTAGCTCAATTTTACCTTCATGCTTTCCTGCACGTTCCCTAGCAAACTCTGAACAGAATAGCCGTTCTGACGAAAGGTTGTCAACCTTAAACATCAACTCTGTTTCTATCCTTACAGAGGCTGCCAGTCTGGCTGACTATTTCCAGAAGTTTCTGATTCTTTGTCTATCAGAAAAGATCATCACTGCCTTAACAGTGCACATTGTCATGGAGATGAAGGCTCAGAAGTAGAACTGGTCACATTTTCCGACATTTCATTTTCCAAAACCACTGGATTTCATTTGCCTGCCTCTTAACTGATTCTTAGCTTTAACCCTTTTCTGTTTCCCATCAATAGATGGGATGAATGTGAGCATCTAAAGTCTCCTTGGAAAAGCCATTTCTTCTATTTTCACAAAATATCATCATTTCGAAACAGACTAAAATTCTCAATAATTATTCCTTTAAAGTTGCCTGAGCATAGAGAAGCCGAAAGGCAAGTGAAAATAACCGTTTCTTGTAGGTAAATTATTTACTGTTGCGTATTTTTTATGAAGTTTCATCCAATGAATGTAAGCATTAAAACAGCTGAATATATATAAACCAGAAATTAAGTGTTCTGTCTGCTACATTTTTGACGACTTAACCAGACGCGCTTTCCCGATGAACAATCGACACCGATGGTTTTCTTGTCCTACTCTGCCACCTACTGATCAATTATGATAGTTTCACTGACACTACCTCACCCTCATTCAAATTTGAAGCCAGACAAATCCCCCAAAATCTTCGATAAATCAGTGTCAAGTGCAACTGATTCACCATCAAGTATATTCAGAACTTGGTAACAATCAGAAAAAAACAGCATAATATACTTATCTGAGGCTCTGATGCTGCTTAGTAGCTAATTAAAGCAGCTATCTACAAAATACTAATGCTCAGATAATTGCTGTTGACATTAAGTTGGAAGAAAGTTGTGCTGAGCATGAATTATTTCAGACGAGTTGAGGGCACCAGCTTGTGTGAAGTTTCATAGGATGGCAAAAAGATTTAGAACGGGAATAAGAGCTGCTAAACATGGGCATGTGTAAATAGGCATAAATTGTAGACAGATAACCCTATTTAGGGTGGCACAGTGGTTAGCACTGCTGCTTAAAAGCTGATTTAGCTCAGTGGGCTAGGCAGCTGGTTTGTGATGCAGAACAAGGCCAGCAGTGCGGGTTCAATTCCTGTACCAGCTTACCCGAACAGGTACCAGAACGTGGCGACTGGGGGCTTTTCACAGTAACTTCATACTTGTGACAATAAAAGGTTATTATTATTATTATTATTATTTACAGCTCCAGGGACCCAGGTTTAATTCTGGCCTTGGGTGACTATGTGGAGTTTGCACGTTCTCCCCATGTCTGTGTGGGTTTCCTCCGGGTGCTTCGGTTTCCTACCACAGTCCAAAGATGTGCAGGTTAGCTGGATTGGCCATGCTAAATTTCTCCTTAATGTTCAAAAGGTTAGGTGGGTTTACTTGTTTACGGGGATAGGGTGGGGGCATGGGCTTAAGTAGGGTGGTCTTTCCAAGGGCCGTTGCAGACTCGATGGGCTGAATAGCCTCCTTCTGCACTTTAAAGTCTATGATTCTATGATACCAGTCTATTGTAAAAATACATTATCATAACACCATAGAAACATTATGATGCAGAAAGAGGCCATTCAGCCCATCGTATTTTCTCCGGACAAAAAGGAGAAAAAAAGAAACTAGCCGCCCATTTTAAATCTGATTTTCGGCACCTGGTCCATAGCGTTGTAGGTTACAAAACATCAGATACAGATCCAGGTACTTTTCAAATGAGTTTAGCATTTCAACCACCAACTGAGGCAGTGAATCCCAGATTCCAACCGCCCTCTGTTTTTCCTTATGACCCTTCTAATCCAATTTGTGCCCCTAGCAACTGACCCCTCAGCTAGGGAAACAAATGTTTCCTGTCTACCCTGTTCAGGCCCCTCATAATTATGTGCACCTCGATTAGGTCATCCCACAGCCTTCTCTGTGTTAAGGAAAACAACTATACCCAACCCAATTTCTCCTCATAGCTGCAATTTTCAAGCCCTGACAACATTCTTATATATCTCCTCCCCTTTGTCCACAGCAATTATGTCCTTGTGGTGACCAGAACCAGCTGGGAACTAAGCTGCATTTTATATAGTCCCAGAATTACATCCCTGCTTTTGTATTCAATACCTCGCCCAATTAAAGAAAGCTTTCCATTTGAATGTCACCTTCAAGAACCTGTGGGCATGAACTCCAATGTCCCTCACTTCCTCAATCCCTCACAAATCTTCCTGTTTATTGAGAATTCCTTTGCTTTATTTGCCTCCCCAAATGCATTACCTCATGCTTTTCCGAATTGAATCCTATTTGCCACTTCTCTGCTCGCTCAAGCAAACCATTGATATCATTCTGGAGTTGACAGCTATACTCTTCACTGTCAACTACACGTCCATTTTTTGTGTCATCTGCAAATTTCCCATCCACGCCTCCCACATTTAAGCCTGAATCATTAATATATACAATGACCAGCAGGGTCTAACATTGAGCGCTGTGGAATACCACTAGAAACTGTTTTCCATTCGCAAAAATATTTGTCAACCATTCCCCTTGTTTTCCTGTCATTGAGCCAATTTTGGATCCAACATACCATTCCCCTGTATCCCAGGAGATCTCACTTTTCTGATCAGTCTGCTATGTGGTACATTGTCAGATGCTTTACTGAAATCCATATGGACAATATCCAGTGCACTGGCCTCATCAAACCTTTGTCCTTCTTCAAAAACATTCTATTAAGTTAGTAAGTCACAATTTTCCCATCAAAACCATGCTGACTACCCCTGATCAACCCGTGCCTATTTAAGTAACAGTCTCTCAGAATTGTTTCCAATAATTTGCCCATCAGCTAGTCAGACTAGGCAGCTAGTTTTCTGGCCTACCCCCATAGCCTTTTAAAATAATGGTACAATGTTCATTTGTCACATGGTGGCAGATCCCACAGGCAGGCTGGTGATTGGTGCTACAATGTGACACGAGAGTTGTTGGATTAAGAATACTAATCAGCCAAGATCACTTCCTCCCCACAGCCCAATGTTGCTTGCTAGAAAGTGCACATTGTGACAATAGGAATGCCACTTTTCACAGTCAAATAGCTTGTCAACAAGAAAAATGACCTGTTAAATTATGCTTCAACAGCTATCACAATTTATTTGTGAGTTCTGCGATTGTCAGAGGATTTAAACAAGGCTTTCCCAACGTTTAAATTCACCGCCTGAAGTGACTGGATTTCAAAAACAATTTCAGGATTGAAGGCCCCACAAGTAACTCTGCTTCGCACTGAAGAAAAGGGGCAAGAAAAAAGGGGGAAAATTTCCCTTTGTGATGAAGTTCTTTATATGTACAACATAGTCAAAATGTGAAGCCCTTGGTTTTCAATTCATTTGATAGATTATAAAATGTAAATTACAAGCAGATTGTATCAGCCCATGACTCAGATGTAATACACAGTTATAAGGGTTGCACTGTGACAATGGCCAGATGTTTGTCACAACAAAGACGCATTGTACAGTTCAAATTAAAAGAAAAAAAACTTTTAAATGGTAGAAATCAGTAATGTACAAAATGTCTGTCAGTATTTGAAAAAAGAATGTTTGGTTAACTTTAATTTTTCATTTCTGACTTCTGAAATGTTAGCCTAACCTTTTATCGTTAATTATGCGAACAGCTCCTGTGTAATTCCAATGTTTTCTTTTTTATTACAGAGCTGTTCTGTCTGGCGCTGTTCTGGCGCTGTACGTTATGGGAAGTTACCATCTGATTGACTTTCAGACTTAGATATATAGCCAGCCAGCAATTCCCACAGCAAACTGCATACCAGTGTAAATGCAGTTAAACCCTGGAATAAGTTTGCTTGGCTTTAGATGTGTGAAATTTGTGCTACAGTTTAGGCTATTCCCCAGCAGGTTCGTGGTCACAGCAAGAAGATAAGGGCCTGTATTTTCACTCTCACATCACATGCACGGAGTCTGGAGAATTCCCAGCTCCCTCGAGCCCACCTCCTGAAAAGGTGCCCTGTAAGTTCAAATTGTCCTTCGGGAGCGGTGGGAAGGTTTTATGGGAGTTGTGCCTGCCACCCCCACAGAAGAGTTTGTAGGCAGCCATAGGGACTGCTAGGGGTGGGCTAGGAGAAAGCGCTTTGCCCCAGCTGTGAAAGAAAAATAAGACCAAAAAACAGCAATCCAGCACTCACCCCTCATGCTCCTCACACTCCCCATGCAACCTCATACCCTTCATGCTAGCTTATGCCCCACTACCCATTCCCATAGCCTCTTATACCCTCTATTCCAACGTACCCCCGTCACATATCTTCCTTGGTTCAGTATACCCCCGTGCCAACTTAATGTTAAGTCATACCAATCCATGACCAAACCCATCACCCTTTGTCCTAATATTCTCTGAGCCAATTCACCCAGTATCCACCATGGGAAGACCGTAGAACCTGAAGATTAAGTAAAGCTCCTAAGTGTCTACTGATAAATTCACTATTTAAAACAATACTCAAATAGATTTTAAAAATGATATTTAACTTCTTTTATTCCATTACAGGAACAAGCGTCTATTTTCATAGTCACACTTGAAAGATTTATAAGCACTTTGAGCTGTCATTCAAACTATGAATTGACGTGCACCACACTGTGATTATAATAAATTGTGAAATCAGCCATGCAGCACTTATGGTGACCCTCAGACGATGTCAGCAGGCAGATTGAAATAGCAAGTGTGGTTTTTTTTTCTCTTTAACACTGCAGAAGGTCTTTTGTTCAAATATTTAAAGGGCAAGGGATTTAAATTCCTTGACAGCTCCCTTTACCAGTTGACAGTTCCAATGAATGTATCCTTTTATATGCACATTCTCTTCTACTTTTAGAAATTCCAAAGGGCACTTGTCCTCTCCCCAAGGTGTCTCACGACCATATCAAAGATCCACCTTGCCTCTCTAAACAGGGATCCTGCCTCATCAAAGAACTCCAATAAATGTAGATCTTTTCCTAGTAGGTCTAATGTATACAAGTAATGTTTTTCGCTCCCTCCTTGTGAAAATTAGATCAAACTGAACGCAGCTTCACTTTGACATGTGCAACTGCTACCATGAACTACGGACATCCAAAGTTCAACCCACCCTCCCCTCCCTGCCCCACATAAATATTGGAGAATGGGTTTGAGAAGGGGCTCATGAATTTGGGCCTCTGGTGCCATTTTTATAAAATTGAAGAGCTCTCTGTCTGCACAAGAATTCAGGATAATGAGGCCCTAAAGTTCAAAACTACATTGTTTTTTTCATTCGTATGATATGGGCATTGCGGACAAGGCCCTCATTTGTTATCCATCCCTTGAAAATCTAGTGGTTATCCAACTTTTTGAAAACAACTGAATGACTTTAATGGCATTTCAGCAGGCAATTAAAGTGAATCACATTGCTGTGGGTTTGGAGTCACTTATACTTCAGATTTTGTAAGACATTAGTGAATCTGATGGGTTTGTACCTATAGTCCACTAATTTTATCTTCTGAATTTATTTAATTTGTTGAAATTGAAATGTTCAGCTGCTATGGTGGGACTTAAATTAATGTCTCATGTCTATAATCCAGTAACACCCACGAACAATGCTACTGTACCTAGTAATTATGAAGTATTTCCCAAGGATTAAAAATGATCCCTAATTGCAATACATTGCACATTGGAGATCACACAGTATTCCCACTATCCGTCTTTGTCTCTCTCAAAAGATGGAAAGTATTGCATGATGGTCAATGATCAATGCAGACAATGTGGGTTAAAATTAGCCTTTCATGGGAGCATACATTATTTATCTGCCTGTCTCTCTCTCTCTCTATCTTCCTCACAACAGTTAATAACTAAAATGTTTGCAATGTCTAACACAATAGGTGTTAACGACGTGAGGGTGGATTTTGACTGGAATGATCAAATCATCAAAAACAATCACTAGAACCCTAAGCACCCCTCTTTTTAAAAATAATATTCCAAATTAAAAGAAAAGTAATATAAAGCAGCAACCCGGTATGCTACAGGCCTTCTGCGATCACCAGGCATCGCTGGGGCTGGGGTGCATAATCACCCCCAGGAATGACATTTTGATTTAATTAGTTAAGTTTTCTTTTGACGGGCAGCATGGTGGCGCAGTGTGTTAGCCCTGCTGCCTCACGACGCTGAGGTCCCAGGTTCGATCCCGGCTCTCGGACACTGTCAGTGTGGAGTTTGCACATTCACCCCATGTTTGCATGGGTTTCGCCCCCACAACCCAAAGATGTGTAGGCTAGGTGGATTGGCCATGCTAAATTGCCCCTTACTTGGAAAAATGAATTGGGTACACTAAAAAAAATTTTTTTTTTTAAAGTTTTCTTTTGACTACAAATTAAATACGGCCAAGAGTGAAATGTTTGTGGTACAGGCAAGGGGCCAGGAGAACAGATGAGAGGGCTACCGTTTAGGCTGGTTGAGGAAAATTTCCGGTATTTGGGAATCCAGGTGGCGCGAGACTGGGGCAGGCTGCACAAGTGAAATTTGGCCAGGGTGGTGGAGCAAATGAAAGGAGAGTTTCGGAGATGGGATGCACTCCCGCTGTCGCTGGCATGGAGGGTGCAGACTGTAAAGATGACACTCCTCCCTAGATTTCTGTTTGTTTTTCAGTGCCTCCCGATCTTTGTCCCACAGTCCTTCTTCAAAAGAGTTAATAGGATGATCATGAGCTTTGTTTGGGCGTGAAAGTCTCCGTGGGTGAAGAAGGCGATGCTGGAGAGGAACCGCAATGAGGAAGGGCTGGCTTTGCCGAGTCTGATTAATTATTACTGGGCGGCCAACATCGCTATGATAAGGAAGTGGATGGTGGGTACGGGGTCTATCTGGGAGCGGGTGGAGGTGGCATCGTGCAGGGGCTCCAGCCTGGCAACCCTGGTCACAGCTCCTCTACCGCTGCCGCTGGCCAGGTACTCCACCAGCCTGGTAGTGGTGGCGACCCTGCAGATATGGGGCCAGTGGAGGAGGCAGGTAGGGGAGATGGGGGTGTTGGTTTGCCCCCGGGAGTATGGATGGGGGGTTTCGAGCATGGCGGCGGGCAGGGGTGGGAAGGGTGGGCGATATGTTCCTGGAAGGGAGCTTTGCGAGTTTGAGGAGCTTGGAGGAGAAATTTGGGCTGGTAAGGGGAAATGATTTTAGGTACCTACAGTTGCGAGACTTTGTCCGTAGACAGGTCCCATCTCATCAAAGCCCCCGAAGACTGAGTTGTGGCTTGCAGACATGTCGAGTTTCCTGGGTATGGAAAAAATTAAGTTCACCTTGAGGGGATCTGCACAGGGGTTCGCCCGAAGGTGGCAACCATTTATTGACTTCTTTGCGGGAGAGTGAGCGTCAGCAGGGGGTGGGGGGGGGAGTAGAGTAGAGTAGAGTAGGAGGGATAAAATGGCAGGTAGTACCGGTGGGAGAGGAGCGGGCTTGTGCAGTATGTTACGATTGAAGTGTTGACTCTATATGGATGTTTTCACATTTTTGCCTTTTTTGCTTTCTTTCTGTTGATGTCTGTAACTGTTTACAAAGCCAAAAACTACCTCAATAAAAGTGTTTATTAAAAAAAAGTTTTCTTTTGACATTTTATTGTAGTTACAGTGGCTGTCACCCCTCTTTTAATTTGTCTATTTTTTTTTCTTATTTTTTTTAATACAAATTTCGAGTGCCCAATTCATTTTACAATTAAGGGGCAATTTAATGTGGCAAATCCACCTAGCCTTCACATCTTTGGGTTGTGGGGGTGAAACCCACGCAATCACGGGGAGAATGTGCAAACTTCACACGGACAGTGAGCCAGAGCCGGGATCGAACCTTGGACCTCAGCGCCGTGAGGCAGCAAAGATAACCACTACACCACCGTGCTGCCTTTGTCTATTTCTTTTTAATACATTTAGAGTACCCAATACATTTTTTCCAATTAAGGGGCTATTTAGCGTGACCAATCCACCTAGCCTGCACATCTTTGGGTTGTGGGGGTGATACCCACGCAAACACAGGAAGAATGTTCAAACTCCACACAGATAGTGACCCAGAGCCGGGAGCCAACCTGGGACCTCGGTGTCGTGAGGCAGCAGTGCTACCCACTGTGCCACCATGCTGCCTTAATTTGTCTATTTTACTGATTTATTTGTTTCAATCAAAAGAGTATGAAGCAGGTGGCACGGTAATGCAATGGTTAGCACTGTTGCCTTACGGTACTGAGGACACAGGTTTGATCCCGGCTCCGGGTCACTGTCCGTGTGGAGTTTGCACATTCTCAGCCCCACAGCCAAAGGTTAGGTGGACTGGCGATGTTAAACCGCCCCTTAATTGGAAAAAAATAACATGGTACATTAAATTTTCAAAAAAGAATATAAAGCAACAGACCGGGCCCCTCAAGCACCCCTGGGGATGAAGGGGCTCATGAAGATTCATCACAGTGCTAATATAGAGAAATACAGCACAGAACAGGCCCTTCGGCCCATGATGTTGCGCCGAACCTTTGTCCTAGGTTAATCATAGAATTATGGACAATTTGTCATGGCCAATCCACCCAACCTGCACATCTTTGGACTGTGGGAGGAAACCGGAGTACCCGGAGGAAACCCACGCAGTCACGGGGAGGATGTGCAGACTCCACACAGACAGTGACCCAAGTCGAAATCGAACTTGGGACCCTGGAGCTGTGAAGCAATTGTGCTATCTACAATGCTACCGTGCTGCCCTTAAGAAGTTAACCTACACTCCCTTATTCTACCCTAATCCAAGTACCTATCCAATAGCCGCTTGAAGGTCCATAAATTTTCCGACTCAACTACTACCACAGGCAGTGCATTCCATGCCCCCACTACTCTCTGGGTAAAGAACCTACCTCTGACATCCCCTCTATATCTTCCACCATTTATCTTAAATTTATGTCCCCTTGTAATGGTGTGTTCCACCCGGGGAAAAAGTCTCTGACTGTCTACTCTATCTATTCCCCTGATCATCTTATAAACCTCTATCAAGTCGCCCCTCATCCTTCTCCGTTCTAATGAGAAAAGGCCTAGCACCCTCAATCTTTCCTCGTATGACCTACTCTCCATTCCAGGCAACATCCTGGTAAATCTCCTTTGCACCTTTTCCAAAGCTTCCACATCCTTCCTAAAATGAGGTGACCAGAACTGCACACAGTACTCCAAATGTGGCCTGACCAAGGTTTTGTACAGCTGCATCATCACCTCACGGCTCTTAAATTCAATCCCTCTGCTAATGAACGCTAGCACACCATAGGCCTTCTTCACAGCTCTATCCACTTGAGTGGCAACTTTCAAAGAACTATGAACATAGACCCCAAGATCTCTCTGCTCCTCCACATTGCCAAGAACCCTACCATTAACCCTGTATTCCGCATTCAGATTTGTCCTTCCAAAATGGACAACCTCACACTTGTCAGGGTTAAACTCCATCTGCCACTTCTCAGCCCAGCTCTGCATTCTATCTATGTCTCTTTGAAGCCAACAACAGCCCTCCTCACTATCCACAACTCCACCAATCTTCGTATCATCTGCGAATTTACTGACCCACCCTTCAACTCCCTCATCCAAGTCGTTAATGAAAATCACAAACAGCAGAGGACCCAGAACTGATCCCTGCGGTACGCCACTGATAACTGGGCTCCAGGCTGAATATTTGCCATCCACCACAACTCTCTGTCTTCTATCGGTTAGCCAGTTTGTTATCCAACTGGCCAAATTTCCCACTATCCCATGCCTCCTTACTTTCTGCATAAGCTTACCATGGGGAACCTTATCAAATGCCTTACTAAAATCCATGTACACTACATCCACTGCTTTACCTTCATCCACATGCTTGGTCACCTCCTCAAAGAATTCAATAAGACTTGTAAGGCAAGACCTACCCCTCACAAATCCGTGCTGACTATCCCTAATCAAGCAATGCCTTTCCAGATGCTCAGAAATCCTATCCCTCAGTACCCTTTCCATTACTTTGCCTACCACCGAAGTAAGACTAACTGGCCTGTAATTCCCAGGGTTATCCCTATTCCCTTTTTTGAACAGGGGCACGACATTCGCCACTCTCCAATCCTCTGGTACCACCCCTGTTGACAGCGAGGACGAAAAGATCATTGCCAACGGCTCTGCAATTTCATTTCTTGCTTCCCATAGAATCCTTGGATATATCCCGTCAGGCCCGGGGGACTTGTCTATCCTCAAGTTTTTCAAAACGCGCAACACATCTTCCTTCCTGACAAGTATCTCCTCAAGCTTATCAGTCTGCTTCACGCTGTCCTCTCCAACAATATGGCCCCTCTCATTTGTAAATACTGAAGAAAAATACTTGTTCAAGACCTCTCCTATCTCTTCAGACTCAATACACAATCTCCCGCTACTGTCCTTAATCGGACCTACTCTCACTCTAGTCATTCTCATATTTCTCACGTATGTGTAAAAGGCCTTGGGGTTTTCCTTGATCCTACCCGCCAAAGATTTTTCATGCCCTCTCTTAGCTCTCCTAATCCCTTTCTTCAGTTCCCTCCTGGCTATCTTGTATCCCTCCAGCGCACTGTCTGAACCTTGTTTCTTCAGCCTTACATAAGTCTCCTTCTTCCTCTTAACAAGACATTCAACCTCTCTTGTCAACCATGGTTCCCTCACTCGACCATCTCTTCCCTGCCTGACAGGGACATACATATCAAAGACACGCAGTACCTGATCCTTGAACAAGTTCCACATTTCACTTGTGTCCTTCCCTGACAGCCTATGTTCCCAACTTCTGCACTTCAATTCTTGTCTGACAGCATTGTATTTACCCTTCCCCCAATTATAAACCTTGCCCTGTTGCTCGCACCTATCCCTCTCCATTACTAAAGTGAAAGTCACAGAATTGTGGTCACTACCTCCAAAATGCTCCCCCACTAACAAATCTATCACCTGCCCTGGTTCATTACCAAGTACTAAATCCAATATGGCCTCCCCTCTGGTCGGACAATCTACATACTGTGTTAGAAAAGCTTCCTGGACACACTGCACAAACACTACCCCATCCAAACTATTTGATCTAAAGAGTTTCCACTCAATGTTTGGGAAGTTGAAGTCGCCCATGACTACTACCCTGTGACTTCTGCACCTTTCCAGAATCTGTTTCCCAATCTGTTCCTCCACATCTCTGCTGCTATTGGGGGGCCTATAGAACACTCCCAACAAGGTGACTGCTCCTTTCCTATTTCTAACTTCAACCCATATTACCTCAGTAGGCAGATCCCCCTCGAACTGCCTTTCTGCAGCTGTTATACTATCTCTAATTAACAATGCCACCCCCCCACCTCTTTTACCACCCTCCCTAATCTTGTTGACACATCTATAACCAGGGACCTCCAACAACCATTTCTGGCCCTCTTCTATCCAAGTTTCCGTGATGGCCACCACATCGTAGTCCCAAGTACCGATCCATGCCTTAAGTTCACCCACCTTATTCCTGATGCTTCTTGCATTAAAGTATACACACTTCAACCCATCTCCTTGCCTGCAAGTACTCTCCTTTGTCATTGTTACCTTCCCCACTGCATCACTACGTGCTTTGGCGTCCTGACTATCGTCTACCTTAGTTGCTGGACTACAGATCCGGTTCCCATTCCCCTGCCAAATTAGTTTAAACCCTCCCGAAGAGTACTAGAAAACCTCCCCCCCAGGATATTGGTGCCCCTCTGGTTCAGATGCAACCCGTCCTGCTTGTACAGGTCCCACCTTCCCCAGAATGCGCTCCAATTATCCAAATACCTGAAGCCCTCCCTCCTACACCATTCCTGCAGCCACGTGTTCAACTGCACTCTCTCCCTATTCCTAGCCTCGCTATCACGTGGCACCGGCAACAAACCAGAGATGACAACTCTGTCTGTCCTGGCCCTTAACTTCCAGCCTAACTCCCTAAACTTGTTTATTACCTCCACACCCTTTTTCCTACCTACATCGTTGGTACCAATGTGCACCACGACTTCTGGCTGCTCACCCTCCCCCTTCAGGATCCTGAAGACACGATCAGAGACATCCCTGGCCCTGGCACCCGGGAGGCAACATACCTTTCGGGAGTCTCGCTCGCGACCACAGAATCTCCTATCTATTCCCCTAACCATTGAATCTCCTATTACTATTGCTTTTCTATGCTCCCCCCTTCCCTTCTGAGCCCCAGAGCCAGACTCAGTGCCAGAGACCTGGCCGCTGGGGCCTTCCCCCGGTAGGTCATCCCCCCCAACAGCATCCAAAACGGTATACTTGTTTTGAAGGGGAATGGCCACGAGGGATCCCTGCACTGTCTGCCTGTTAGTTTTCTTTCCCCTGACTGTAACCCAGCTACTCTTGTCCAGTACCTTTGGTGTGGCTACCTCCCTGTAACTCTTCTCTATGACCCCCTCTGCCTCCCGGATGATCCGAAATTCATCCAGCTCCAGCTCCAGTACCTTAACACGGTCTCTGAGGAGCTGGAGTTGGGTGCACTTCCCGCAGGTATAGTCAGCGGGGACACCAGTGGTATCCCTCACCACCCACATCCTACAGGAGGAGCATGCAACTGCCCTAGCCTCCATCCCCTCTTACTTTACAGAATTAGCTGCCCTGTGGACCAACTGGACCTCCGCCCTCCGGCTCTGCTCCCAGTCAGCTGTACTCTAAACTCCTGGTTCCCTTCACGCTCTTTGATAAATATAGGAAATTAAATGAAAGGAGTACCTTACTCCCTCCTCACCTATCTCCCTCAGTCACCAAACTCTCACTGTAGCACTCAAATGCAACAAGCTCAGCACTCCCTCAGTCACCAAACTCTCACTGTAGCACTCAAATGCCACAATCTCAGCACTCAGTGCAAACAAAGTCTGCACTGTAACTAGCTCCTATGTGTACTGTGAATCCACACCTTCCACCAGCACAGAGACACACACCTCGGTGGGGCACAGATTTAAATTAGACTTGGGGACACTTTATGGAGAACACCTCACTGGCACTTCTCCTCAGCAGTCAGAGGAGGGACAGCCCAGGTCTCTGGCATTTGAATGACTGACAGACGGAGGTTCCAAAGTCAGCCAGCAGACTAGAAGGAATGATGGAGGAGTCCATTCACGTTCTGTCTGATGTCGTGGCTCTGAGATGCGAGTGCCTTGAGGTTATCATGGAAGGTTCGCACCATGGAGACCTTGTTCCAGCAGGTCTTGCCTCAGCCCTGCACTCCATGATGGGCACCATCAGGATGAAGACAATATGGGGATGAGGCACCTTGATTTCCCTCCAGATGCCCCATCTCTTGCAGGAGTCAGGCCAGGGCCCTCTCCACCCACAGGGAGCCGGAAACCCCAGGAGCCACCTCTCAGGACACTCCAAGGGTGTGCAGCTGCTCAGAGTCCCCTCTGCCTGTGCCTACACCCACTCCAGCATCGTTGACCACCACGGACTCTTCTGCCCCTGAGCAGGAGACTCGTACCAGGCCAGGGCCCTCCTATGCTGCACTAAGCTGTAGTGGTAAGATTAGGAAAGTTAAAACATTTAGATGTCACTTTGGTTTACG